>NC_051177.1:135482727-135822581 GCF_013339695.2 Rhipicephalus sanguineus
CGATACACAGCTAAGCTCATCGGCACCATGCTTATTTATTGCTGTATAAAGACACAGCATTTTCTTTAATGGAGCTTGAATTTTGCTGCTGCGATGTTGCACTTTTGCTTGAACTTGGCTTGGTGGACCCCGGCATAAAGCACTTTCGTGTTAAAAAAGCAAGTAATATTGTTAAGCTTCGAACTTACACCAGGGGTCTGAAACATACTGCCTGCAGCCTGCATAAGACTGTCTTCGTCCAGTATTTCTTTTTTTTTTTCATTTTCCTAATAAGTGTGTTCATGAGCTACACAGACGTGACAGCAGGTCTCAAGGATTCTTTTCGTGACGCAATCTATTTGGCCATGACGCGTTGAAACATGGTCGTGGAACCAAAGCTCTTCATTCAACAATCAGCGTTGATTTCAGTCATTTTGAAGATAGGTATTGTTATTTCTCGAACCCTGACTCTAAATACCTTTAATAAATTAGACTCATAAGTGCTATGGGGAAGCCTATCTTTCAAATGGCAACTATAGCTGGCATATTGTTCAAACGCCCCCGCGGACCCCTCCCCCGCTAGTTCACAATGCGCCTGCCTTTGCAGTACTCAATGTAGTGCCTGCGGCTCGCTGGCTAAGGTGAGTTTGAGACACCTGCTTTACACAAACGCCCATCCTTAATATGTAAACTAAATTTGGTATTGAAATGAGATGCAATACTCTCGCCATAAATTTCTTTCGTAAACAACACTCCGACGACACTCTCCATTATTTGGAAGGATCCGACGGGATAAAAAGAGTTTCTCTCCAAAAGAATCTAGCAGCAGACTGTTTTCAGTTCAACAGATCTGTACTATTTTCATTACATTTGAGATGGGTTGCCAAAATGGCTTGGACGTTTCACGTAGAATGACCCAGATGTCACTGTTGTTTTTAAGTATACACCTCTTACTTGCAGGTGCAACCTCACGTGCAGCTCTGTTGGCCAGAATAAACGGTCTGGAACGACAGCTGACCATTTCGAAAGCTAAGATGAGGGCGAAAGAGCGGGAGCACAAGAAACTTATGCTGCACTTGTCGTCATACATAAATGAAGACCAGTTCGCCAGCTTGCATCGTTCACCAAGAGGCACAGTGTGGTCCAAGGAAACACTGATCAAGGCTCTGAAGATTCGCCTATCCTGTGGCTCAAGGGGCTATGATATGGTCAAGCAGCTCGGCCAGCCATTGCCATCACAGCGCACACTTCAACGTCACATTGAGCACTGCAAGTTTCGTCCAGGGCTGCTGGTGGACATTATGGACTCTCTCGCTGTTAAGGTAATCGTAACAAATTTGTCCATTTTGCAGGACTATGTAAGTTCCGGTATTTTAATTTTTTGTTTGTCGTTTCTCTACTTATACTGACATGCCTCATAATGCAATCACGGCGTTTCCGAAAAATGGTTAGCATTTCATGGTTGTCTGAACGCAAGCTAGATAGCATAGGGTTGTCATTTTAGCAGCAACCCATCTAATAACAACCTAGGCCTTGCAGGACACTGCAATGCAGTCTAAGCTGTCAAACATCCACTTGATAGTTGTCTGATCATGACAGCATGCAAGGTAGTTTTGTGATGGGAAGCTTATAGTTTATAGTGTAAGGTAGCGCCAGATATTAGCCAGATAAGTGTGTTGTTATATAAAATAACAAAAGTGTTCATTGCACGTTTTGGTTGTTGCAAGTGTACCGAATCGGTGCGCTGCGCCAAAACCACTATTCATCACTGATTGACTGAACATGTATTCTTGACAACGCTTCTGCGCATTGCACGCTCTCAGTGGTATCTTTCAATGACTCGTGTGTTTGTGTCATGATGAACAGTTATTTCATTACATTGGTCGACCTCATTCAAATGGATGCTTAGTTGAGAAGTGCTTCTATGGAGGTGACCCTAACGTTAATGGAATTATGACCTATTACTGTGGGGCTATTTAGGTTATGGCACATTATTGCAGCCTACTTGTGCGACGTAATATACTTTAACACTTCTTTTATTTCCTGGACACATAACTTTCATGTTAGTTATTCGTATC
Source organism: Rhipicephalus sanguineus (assembly GCF_013339695.2). Lineage (NCBI taxonomy): Eukaryota > Metazoa > Arthropoda > Arachnida > Ixodida > Ixodidae > Rhipicephalus > Rhipicephalus sanguineus. The sequence continues at coordinate 135,484,785 of NC_051177.1, forward strand.
TTCCAATCATGCGCAGGTAAACTGCATGACAGAGCACGAGCGCCATGCGTGCCTCATGATGGACGAGATGCAGATCACCTCAGGCCTCATATATGATCCTTCAGCTGACGCAGTATTGGGCGCACCTACGATTCCCTTGGCAGATGGCAGCCTCCCTGCAGACGCCTTGGCTACCCATGGCCTCGTATTTATGCTGGGTGGTGTTGCTACTAGATGGAAGCAGGTCATTGGTTACCATTTGACTGCAAATTCTTTTCATGCAGTCACCGTCAAGCAAGAACTGTTGAAAATGATAAGAGCATGTGAGGACATTGGCCTTAAAATAGATGCTGTTGTTTCAGATATGGGTGGTGGAAATCAGGCTCTGTGGAGGCTATTTCTTGTCGGAGTCGGCAAGCACTGTCGGCCAAATTGCAGTGCTACGCACCCCTGCGATTCGAATCGGAAGCTATGGTTTATAGCGGATGCCCCTCACCTGTTGAAAAATCTGCGCAATCACCTCACCAGGGGTCAAACTTTGTATCTTCCTGATGACATTGTTGTAAAAGCTGGTCTCTCCACAAATGCGGTTCTCATTGAACCAATAAAAAAACTCATTGAAATTGACAGTAAAGGAGACCTCAAGTTGGCTCCGCACCTAAAAGAAACATGTGTTGACCCTGGTCATTACGAAAAAATGAAGGTGGGCCCTGCTTACAGCCTTTTCAATGTGGATACTGGGGCTGCACTGCGCATTCTTGTTGAGAAGGGCTTGCTAGAGAAGTCCGCGCTTACCACTGCGTGGTTTATTGAAACTGTGGCCAAGTGGTTCCGCATTATGACATCACGAACAACCAAACTTGCCTTGAGCAAAGTTGTTGAGACAGAGAGGCAGGCCAGTATTGGCTTTCTCAAGGATTTTGTTGTTCTTTTTGAAGGGCTCTCTATCGGCAGTGTCAAAAATGCCCCATGGAAGCCTGTACAGACAGGCGCTGTTCTCAGTACACTGTCCGTACTTGAGCTGCAGGAGTACTTCCTTTCATTTTGCAAATTCCGGTTTCTGCTCCTTAGCAGATTTTGTCAAGATGCACTGGAAAATTTCTTCTCTACTCTTAGAGCTAAGCATCCGATTCCCAGATTATATGAATTTAAGTGTGCGTTGCGTTCCGCAACCTTAGCACAGTTTCTACACGCTAGTGCTGATGGCAGCTACACTAAGGACGGTGGCTTTTTACTTGCTGGTTTGAGCTCAGACAATGAAGACAGCACCGGAGAAACAGTTTTACTTCCTCCTGACATTCATGACATGAATATGTTAGAGCACGAGTCATTTTTGTACTTCGCAGGGTATGTTGTTCACAGTGCTAAGAAGTTAGTGAAAAACTGTGACGCTTGTGTAAGCGCCACGACAGGGAACAAAGAAGTTCCACGACTCACACAGCTGAAATCGTACAAAGAAAAGTTAGCACTGTGTGTTGCTTCTGAAGCAGTTGTAGAAGTTCTAAAAGTAGCGGAGTCTCACTTTCAAAAAAATAAAGAGCAGCATATCCATAACCATGTTCCTGTATCAGCCACCAAAATTGCTGTTAAAAATGCGATATCGTGTAACACCTTGTTTCCACAATGTCATAATGTATTGGAAGCTATTCTCTCCGTGTTCTTTTCCGCAAGGATGCACATACAAGTAAGGAAGGAGACACTGGCTCGAAGCGTGCAAATTGACAAGAAATGCGGAAGTAAAAGTGTAGGAATGAGAGCTGCTGTGGCCAACCTTCCCTAAAAAATAGCAGTGTAGAAAGTGCCCTTGCAGCCGATGTGGTGTGCGTGGCAGGAGAGCTGCTTGGAGAATGCATTTTTGTTCTATCTAGCTGCCTGCGCACCTTAAATAGCCTTGTAAGAATTGTTCCATCTTGCACATTGTGCGTGCTTAGAAGCTGAATAACCAAGAGCCATACTGTCCAAGTTCCTTAATGCTGTCCTTGTCAACTTGTTGACAACTTCCTGAATAGATTTATATTCCTTAAAAAAATGTTGTCCTACCTACATTTACAGCACTACCCTACGTGTACCATGTCATTCCATTAAGAGCAAGTATAAGGACTAAAGCGCATCCTGTTTTTGTATGTGATTTCTGCATTTTTCATTGCTTTAGAACATGCTTCCGGCACGGGACAACTCTGAAGGTATCGTTCAGTAGCTTACAATGTAACATGACAGCAAGCCACATATATGAGCGCAATAGAAATAACCTGTGCCTTTCCATTTTGTGCCATGGATGCAGTCATGTACAATGTGAGAATTTTTCGTGCAGTGTTTTCATGTACTCATTGCATTCTCTTCAAAACACACATATCAACACACTGCTGAATTTACCTTCCTTTAATCTCACACGCCGAATGAATGAGAGGCAGCTTAGGAACATCTCTTTACACAAGGTAATGTTTCATTTTGTATACCCCATCGGGACATTACCATCACTTGTGCAAATCGCAAGTCCAAAGTGTCCATTGAATACTTGTTAAAACAATCCAGTTACTCCTCCAAGCAATGGTGAACGTGCCTGCCTCTTACCTGTTATGTATCGTACGACCAAGGTTTTGCGGTAACGTGTGGATGTATAAACTGTACTGCTACGTTTATGCCACGGGGCACTTGTATAGCTAGTGGAAACGGTACCTCATTATTACAGTGCAACTTCCTGGCAGTTTGGAAATACCAAAGTCTTTTTTCCAAACGTTACTTCACCATACTGTTCTCTAGTCACACGCACAACATGGCAACAACCGATCTGCAATTTACATACACGGTTGAACAGTGTTCCTGCCATGCAGACATTCGTATATAAGTTCGTGGAAATTGTTACTACAGCGTGTTATTTACCTGTCTGTCACCTGTCTGATTCAAATCACACAGGTCACTTTTTCAAGCATTACTGAATGCGCCTTTCACTAGTACGTCATGTGACATCACAAACTAGTGTAATACCTCTGTGGATGTAGTGTGCATTGTTTAACTTTCATGATGTCATGCAGAGATTTGTATGGAAGTCTGCAGAAATGGTTAGTGCAATGCGCTACTGTGTCATCACCTGTGTTTTTGAAAACACACATATTATTGATCCAAAAGTTACTCAGTGCATGTTGCTGTAATATACCACACGTAAATGGCAAGCTGCAGTAGAAATCGGTTTGCATGTCGCATACAATGTTCACCTTTGTTCATGCCATGAAGACATTCGTGTCTGTATAAATTGTCAGCACAGTGTGTTGCTAGGCCATTCCTTGTATGTTTCAAAGGACGCATGTTCATGTTGGAAAAAATGTCACGGTGAGTCTCCCTCTGGTACCTCTTGTTCAGGCAATCATCAAGCAATGTTCTGCATTGAATGTCACATGCTGCAATTTTCTTCATAGTTTTATTGTTCACTGACAAATGAAGTGTCTTGGTGCGGTTTACGTTTGATAGCAATGGCTCAGTACATGCTTGTTTATTCATAGGTGGCTGCTACGAAAATGTTGCCAAAGATTGTAACGTAATAACAAGAATAAATATTTGTTGTAAACATTGTGCCTTCTTATGTTCCTTTTAACATTCCAGTGCCCTGATTTACATAGGATGTTCAAATAGGGCTGCTCTACGTAGCTCAGTGCATATATTGATGCAGCAACGCCCAATTTTTGTCCTTTGCAGTACGAACGCCTCTTCCAGGGATGTTGTGATGATGCTTTCTTGCGTCCCCTCAATCGGATGTGCACTTCCACATTTAATAATTTCATAACCATTCATTCTATAGCCGTATACGTGTATCAGTTATCCCTACCAGTTACACGTGTTGCCTAAGGTTCCTATTTAAGCAACTTTGTTTTATCTTGGGGCCTTAGCCATACCCAGCTGCAGTTTTTCTTCTCAATTTCAACCACAATGGCCACATTAACCACTTCGTCTGTTGTCTCTAGCTGTCTCTTAACGTTACAGTAACATTTTTCGCTTCATCGTTCTTCGGGGGCTGCTCAACTACTTGTCAGTCTTTTGGTTTGCTTCGAAATTAGCCCCACATGTTAGCACTGCTACATTGAACTGTGAATATCAAGGGAAGCAGCTGAACACACTGCACAGCTACCTTAACTATAAACCAAAAAAGTGGACATATACCTATTAGCAAGAGGTTTAGCTGTGGGGCTGTCTCTGCCATTATATTCGCTAAATGGTTATAAGTGCTCAAGAAATTGCACTGGAATGCTAGATATTAATGTTCCACTGCGAACACTGTTGAATGAACTGCCTAACTGATCGTGCGTTCTACAGGTTGTTGTTGGGAATTTTTCTTAAGCGGGAACACTTATAATCCATTCTTTACATTAGCTTGCCTTTTGCAGGCGAGCGTTGCTGTCTCTTAAAGCAGGCTTTGCAGCCCAATTACATGGGCAGCTTCAATGAATGTGAATGAATGAAAAACTTTATTAGTCAGCTTTTTGGCGCCTGCGCCGAAAGTAAATGGTCCTCTCTTCTCTGAATATAATATTCGTCTCTTGCTATGTGGCCCCTGGTAACGAGCCGCAGCTGGTCTTCCTAAGGTCCCTAGTAAAACAAGTAGGGACCTTAGGTCTTCTAGGGCGGGGCTGGGCAGCAAGATCTAAGGTCTCTATATGAAATAAGGAACCTTGGCAAGATCCTTCTATCGCTCTCTAAGGGGTGGCACAGGGTGGGGGTGGTGTGGGTGCATGCTGGAGATGGGGTGAGGGCGAAGTGCCGGTCGGTGCTTCTTGCTGAAATTACATTCTATCATGTGTTATAGTGTTCCTGGTTCTTGGGAGACGGGGCATTCCTGCCCGTACTGACTCGGGTGCACTCTGTAAATATTCGGGTGTGTGGGAATGTAGCTACTCTAGCCACTCTGTAGCACGAGTTCAAAATGACAACAGAGAAGCGCTAGTGGTCGCGCCAGCATTTTGTTAACATGCTGAAAGACCAATGCAACAGCGACTCTGCTGGAAAGGCCACGCTCACTATCACGCTTTTTATTGCCAATCGTTCAGTATTCCAACACATTTCTGTTACCTGCCGCTGATGGTGGGGCGGCGACATCGTCGCAACGTTCATCACTACGGGACACCCCACTGGTAGTAGCACCCTCACTTGTCGTTAAGTTGCGTGCACCCGCATTGCGGTGCCGCGGTCTCTTCCGTAGTCACCCAGATAATATAACGTGCACTACGATTACCTGGCATCATGATTGCAAAAATGGACGTATTCTTCCAGAAGAAAGTGTCACCGCAGTGCTGCTAGTCAAGCGTTCGTTCCAGTCTGGCCGCGGTTTTTCCCTGTGTGCGCACAAGCGGCTATGATCACTCGTCCCAACTGTCCCAACGTCACAACAAGGTGCTGCCCTGTGGTCAGTCAGGATCACAGGATCCAGCAAGAAGCACGTTAATTGTGCCACATCATATGCACGAGCAAATCACATTCGGAGAACTGGACTATAGTTAGTACACTATAAACTGGACGAACTACGACGCACGATGCGAGACGCCATGGCTAACGGTGTGAAATAAAGAACTTGCACAACGTTGCCAGTTGAGTAACACACAACACGCTTCTTCTTATGTTGCACCGATTATATTCAACTAAGTAACCTTTTATTCTACGTCTCATTTACTTCTCATTTGCTATAATTGTTTCTATCCGCCATAATAACTGAACGCAAACATTCCCTTTTTTATGCACGTTTTGACCCTTCTTGGGGGCGCTCCAGGCAAATAAGCGAGGAGGAAAAGGAAGGGTGTCGCTACCTTGAAAACTTGTTTTATCTAGGGACCTTAGGCTTTACGAGCTCCCAGCGCAGCTAAGCGGCAGCAGTGAGGAGCATTGGTCATGCGCAGTGCGTCCGGCTTGCGAAAATTGTGGCGTCGCGCGCATTGCGTCAGGCAAGGAAGCGCGTGTCGTCTGCTGCACTCAGACTGCAGAAAGAAAGCCGACCGTGTGCTTCAAAGTGGTAACAATGTTGTACTTGCAATTACGTTCCACACGATTCAAGAATAAACTTAAAAATATGATCTCGTTTGCCGGCGTTCTCAAGAACATCGTTGATCTGTAGCTGGGCGCTTTCCCTGACGCGCATTTTGTGTTCCAAAATGATCTAGCGCCGGTACACACTGCAAGGGGTGTGAAAGAGCACATAGAAAATCATAGGATCGCTGTGCTCTCTGGCTGGCATGAACATTCGTGAAAATATGTGCGACTATACAAAAAAGCAGTCATGGTGCGACCCCTGTTTACACGGCGAGTGCGCACAACCTCCAGGTCGTCCTCAGTCGCCGTGTAATCATAACTTTGTGCCAGCGCTGTATTCTTCACCACCACCCACTATAATGGCAGCAGTGCTTTTTGCAAAGCAGGACATGACAAAATAATTTTAACATCACAGAAAATTATAGCACTTTACTTATACTACTTCCTAATTGTATCATTTTTTGTGAAACGTGCGCCAAATAATAGTTCAGATGTTTGTGTTTCTTTGCCTGTTCGTTGTACGACTACAACACCGAAAAAAAACGAAAACAAAACGTGAAACGCCAGGCATAGGAAGCATATTGGTTCAACTTAATGCATCAAAATTTTAGTTTTCATAATACGATCACCACCGAGGCCAGAAAACAACAAGCAGGCGACACACGAGCGCTTCAGTGACGTGATGCGCGCGAAGGGAAGCTACCCTACTTGCGCATGCGCGCAGATACTGTACGTGTCGGCTGACGGCGCTGTTTGCGCACAAAGGCACGGGCTCCTGTGTTCACCCTCAAAAAGATTGCGACTGTACAGTGCGCAGCCTTGACAGCTCTCCTCCCTGCCATCGATGACACCGGAAAACGCGACACCTCCCTCCCTGTGGTCGCGGCCCCCGCGACGCCGACTGGCCGTCCCAAACTCATCCGTCACCACCGGTACCTGAGCGACTCCGGGTCTCACCTCCGGGACTTTGTGAAGCATTTCCACAATGCCGGAGACATGCAGGAGGAGATTAGGAGCCGCGTGGAGGAATGGATGAAGCGGCCTTTGAACCTGATACACGCCCCGTGCGTGCCGCTGCACCAGATGGCAGCCCTGCGGTAGACACCACGCCTGCAGCTGCCACTGAAAAAAAATTGGGGGACGCTTAAGCTTCGCCTTTAAGAGTTGAACGCGATAGCGATCTCCTGCCCCTAGTGCGCACTTCGAACACTACGAGTGTTTAACAGAATGCGCGCACTAAAGTGTGTGCCTTATGTAATGGGTAGCATGCTTTAAACCAGGAGCAATTATGCGCGAGAAACGTTTTCCAAGTTGCGATGCACCCACTACGTGGTCTTAAGGGAATACGCGCAGTAATGTGTGTGCCTTTTGTAATGGGTGGCTGTCTTTAAACCACCAAGTCGTTATGATATTGACATGGTGTGACGCCCGATGGCAATGTACGCTTGTACCACGCAATATTACTGCGATATTACATCTCGTACTGTGACACCTTAATACAGGACGCGTATTTTTGGGAAGCATGAAAGTTACTTTCAGTGCAGCTCCAAGCAGAGGAGTGGCTGTGTGATAGAACACCTGCTTGCCACGCAGACGGCCTGGGTTCGGTCCTCACTGGGATCCAACATTTTTATTTTATTTTATTTGCAGCTTTTTCGATTTTTCGGTCACGGACAAGATGATGATTTTTCGCTCACAACCAACGGTGCCGACGCCGACGGCGGAATTTCTGCGATACGTGCTCTTTAACGCTGTCGCGTTAACATAGGACACACCCCGCCGCCGCTTCATGAACCCACAGAGCAGTAACAGATGAACTTGACCTCGTCCCGCAAGCGTCCTCGAGCGGACAGCAGCGACGACGAGGAAGAGAGCCCACGAAAGGTGGTACTTGGTGCCCCCTCTGAACTGGACAGCGAGAGCATCCAAGGCGGCTCAGCCTCTCATCTTTCCGAAGAATCTGCCGCCTCGGATCCGGTTACCCCTCCGCCGCCACACCACCGGCCACCAGAGGTCCACCTCTGCTTAGACGGGGCAACCAAGCGACGAACACCTGCGGCCGCATTGCAGCAGGCAGCCACCTGCAAACTTCAGAAGCAACTGGACGGGCGGCTGCAAGTGTTCACTAACGGATCCGTTATGCCAGATGGGACCGCGGCCGCCGCTTGCGTGATCCAGTCCAGGGCCAGCAGCAGGCAGTGCAGGCTGCTCTTCCCGGCGAGCTCTACGGCTGCGGAACTGGCTGGTCTCCAGCTGGCGGCGGACCTGCTGGCAGAGGACATTCCTGCCGAGCCGGTTGCAGTCCTGTGCGACAGCAAGGCGGCCCTGCAGACCCTGGCCAACCGCCGTCGAGCCGGGCTTACGGCCAGCCTCCTAAGAACCAAATTGCGGGCCCTCACCGATGCTGGGATGTCCGTCTCCTTCCACTGGCTGCCCTCCTATGGGGGCATTGCTGGAAAGGAGGAGGCGGACACCCTTGCCAAGGCAGCTCACCAGACTAGCATCCCCATCTCCCAGGCCGTGGCGGCCAGGGACTATTCGCAAGCTCGTCTCAAGAAGCTCCTCGTCATAGTCCACATGGACACCAGGGTGGCCAACGGGCGAGGACCAAAGCTTCTTCCAGAGACGGGCCTCACCAGGAGGGAACGGGCCGCCCTGCTGCGACTGCGGACCGGCTGCGTCTGGACCGCGGCCCGCCGCTATGCCAAGGGTCGCGGCACCTCGCCGGCCTGCAGCCGTTGCGGTGACCCTGAGACCCTCGAGCACCTAATCTGTGCCTGCCCTGATTTGGCGCAGGAACGCTCGAGGGTCACCGCAGCCTACAGGAGAGAGGGCCTACCTGCCTCCACACTGGCGCACTTCCTCTTCCCGTCTCATCCCCATCTGCCAGCGCTCCGGAGCCTGGCGGAGTTCCTGGAGGAGACGGGAATAGCGGCCTACCGCTGAGCGTGGGACCTTTCCACCCCTACCCTTGCCGGCGGTTTGCTGACTCCTGCCATGTCCGAGCCCCTACATCTTTAACACTTCTATCCCCTTTTCTCCCACCCTCCCCCACCCCAAGAAGCTGCGCCGTGCTCCCTATTGGGCTGCAGAAATTAGGCGTCCTATGCTTCCTTATAATCACCAATACCCATCCAGTTGTAACGTTTCCGTTTGTCCGCGCCTTTGAATACGTCCGCTAATGGTTCACGTTGTGTGTGTGCATGCTAACTCGTTGTTGCCCATGCTGGTCGTTTTTGCAGTCGACTAGGCCACTAAGAACATCAACTGCTCCGTTTGGCGAAGCATACCGACCGAGTTTAACCAAGGTGGAACTTCCCCGATGCCTGCCAAGTCATCATTCACGCAGCCGGTACGATAAGCCGTTGGTGCATTCTCTTTCATGTTTCTTTACGTTTCGCTTATTTGCAGGCGCTATTTGAATAGTTCGCACATTACTGTCGAATGACAACGACCGGGGAAAATGAATGCCATTTAGAAAGCATGCAGTTCCTTAAGCATGCATCACTTTTTCGTCCCTTCATTTGTGCATGCGTTTGTCTTTGCTGTTTTTGTGACCGGCCAACTGGGAAAGTGACTTGTAGGCTTCCGTGTTTAGTACTGTGGCGCACTCTCCTTTTCAGCGACCCTCGTTAAGACCTAATGCTGTCCTTTGAAAGCTTGCTCCTGCCAACAACAACAACAAAAAAACTTAATTTGTGAAACTCTTTTTACTTGCACCCACGCACCCTTCACTACTAAAAACATGTGTGGCAGCAACTGAAAGTAAACAGTTCGCGATAGTGGGAGCTTCGCTATCGATAAAAACGTGAACGAATGTGAACGTCCCGCGCTCGAAGAAAGAGCCGCGGTATAATGTATAGTTTCAGGGTATGATGGGGGCATTCATAGGCATGGAAACCTTGCGAAAGGTTGTTGTTGGTAATGTTGATCTTGTGTATCACGTCTGTTATAGGAGGTATTCACTGAGCTCTTGCCGCCAGGTGGCGTCAGCGAGTGCGCCGCTATAGCCGTAGTCATTCAGCGATCCAGCATAGGAAAGCCAGATGTTTCGCGGCGCTGCGCCTCACTAAGCCGTTTTCTTAGAAAAATATCAACATAACACGTGCTGCCGAGAACCGGTTGTAGTCCAACGATGACATTCGCGCGTGAGATCATGAGTGTGACGACTGCCGCGCTAGCGCCCCTTGCGGATGACGTCACGTGAGTACCACCTTAGAGAGTCGGACGAGGCTGTGGTAATTAGGAATTGCTTCTTCTCACGAGCTATCGGAGTAAAAGTGCTAAATAGCGCTAGCTTCTTTCGCTGGGTATTTTTCTTTCTTTTTTCACAAAATCGAAAGCCGACATTTCAGTATATACACAGAAACCAGCGATAAATGCGAGGACACCTTTTATTTTATTCTATTATTTTTTTATTTGGGGGCGGGGGGCAAGGTGGTTATGCATGCTCTACCAATTGTACTGCCTGCGTTACATTTCCAGACCATCTAGTGTTCTTGTAAAGTCTGCACTATATCCGTGCCCAATTCTCGCTATGCTATTTTTGGTGATACCGCAAAAGTCAAAGCCTCTCATGTCTTGACTTCTGCAAAACACTGTTAACCAGAAGAAAAAAAAAATCGAGAGACTGATAACCGGAGGAGTGGATCGCACTAGCATCCTGTACCAAGAAAGACGAAAGCCACTGGTTGCCTTCTCGTATGAGCAAGCATGAACATGTTTGAGCATAAATCCACTCCACAAACCGCAACGTGCCGCTTTTCGTGAATATATAGGTGTCGGACATGCGTGGTGGGCGCTCCCTCGTACCATTACGTTGAACGTGCTGTCCTTTTGCACATCCCACTCCACTATTCATACAATCCCTCCTGGGCCATGTAGGGAAATGAATGAATTTTCAGTTAGTTGTATTTTCATCGTGCTTTCATGCATCTTGTTTAAACGGACACCCTCGCGCTTTTGTTTGTGTAATGGCTAGTACAGAGTACAACTCGCTAGTTGCTATGACAACTGTCTGCAGCTAGCCTTATACAAGTGAGTAGTATTGTAACGCATTCACATATAAAACAAAAGGAAATTCATGTAGATTTCACAAACGGAAAGCTACACTTAGTTGACCGAAAATTTGTTGTGGCCTGGGATTTTTTCATTACAGAATTGTTCATGAACTAGGTGGCTTTTTTGTGGTGAACTAGGAGGGTTTTGTTTTGTAATTCGTATGGATTTTCTTTGTAGCTTCAGACTACAAATTATTTTAAATGCGAAGCATTTCTTAGCGAACCTTTGGCACTTTGAGCGTTTGTATCTACGTATCTATCTATCTATCTATCTATCTATCTATCTATCTATCTATCTATCTATCTATCTATCTATCTATCTATCCGCCTACATCTGGGGGCTCTCATGATCGACTCCTTAATTTGGTGTAGACCAAAATTGGCATGGGAGGGTAAGAGGATTTGACGAATATGACTGTCGGGTCAGGACATGAATAACGTGAAAATCCTGTAGCGTACGTCGTCAAACCCTTTCCTGTAGACACATGTGGCACATACCCGTTTACTACGTGCCGCGGTGTACGCCACAGGTGTTTGACAATTTATATCTACACGAACAGCGAAACGGACATTAGGTGCCAGATCGTTAAGTAAAAACGACATCTGCAGCGTTCACCCGACGAATGGAAAAAATGAAAATTAGCGTTCCAGCAGGAATCGAACCCAAGCATTCTGCGTGGCAATCAGGTATTGTACCACAAAGCCACGTTAGGTCTATAAACTGGTTTGGAAAAGAAGTCTATGCAGGCGTAATGGCGGTGCGACGTCAACTGTGGTTGTGGTGCTTGCTATCAAATTTTAAAAGAAAGCAATGCACACTACATGATACTCGTACGATAGAGGCGTCGTATCAGAATGACGTCTGTGGTTCCAGTGTTGGCTCCGCTTTTATAGCAGTCTATTAAACATTACATTTGTATCCTATGATTCAGCAAGCTATATTGAAGCATTGCTCGACCCCGGAGTAATAGGTTACGAAAGTTACGTATGATATTCACATCATCGCACCGTAAAGTGCACTTCGTCCGCCAGAACGACGCAGTGTCTTCATTTCTTACGAGGCTGGGTGATGGCCTCATACTGACAGAGGATGATGCCACATTCATCTACGAATACGACAAGCGCCATCCACTGATGTTGGTCTAAGTAGCACTGTCCAGGCCTATCAGCCTCGATGGCCTTCAGATTCCGACATGTTGCCAGCTCAATCGACAGACAATTTGCCGACGAAAGGACCGAGGCATCCACGATTTCCAACAAATTTACTGTATCTCATACTTCACTACACCTGGACCCCTCGTCACCGCTATCACGACCTGATCCGATAACAAGTCATGACCAGCTGATGGTGCTCACTGATCAAGGGGATGATGTTCTTGTTCAAGAACTGTCAAGAACTTCTTCCACACATGCACACGGGTTTGTGAAACGTGCGTGCGTTCTGCATCATAAGGGACAAATATAAGAACTACATATCAGCTTACCGCTGCTGGTGTTGGTATAATACCCACGTTGCCGTTGGCAGCATTACCCAACTGTAAATAACTGGTTATATAACACATATGCTGCTCTTCAATGTGTGTGTTTAAAATTTACACAAATCTTCAGCGTAATTTTGTAATGTTTCGCTCAGTAAAAAAAATTACGCCACAGTCACCTTTCCGCTGCATGCTTCGCATGACATCGACTCCCATGGTACGTGGGATCTGCCGAATTTTTTTTCTTCCATTAATCTAGCCTTGCTCCATTTTGCGTCCTTATGCAGAGCCAGTTTGCCACATTCTAAGCATGCATAGATTTTCGAGTTCCAAAGACCTGAACAGAAAATTTTAAAACAAACTTGCAGGTGTCCTGTACAGGCGCATTGTTTGCGGAAATGGTGTCTATTTTTTTTCGGCCGGGAAACAACCTTGCTTCTCTAACGTTTTTGAAATGCTACATAGCTTTCAGTGTGACTCACGAAATGATTGATCAATGCAACACCACTGTTGTAGGCGATGCTGTTACGATGTGTCAGTTTTGACTGCCTGAAATACTGACGTTCACCTAAATGAAACTTAAAGGGACACTAAAGGCAAATATTGAGTCGTAGTTGATTGTTGAAATAGCCGTCCAGAAACCTCGTAGTGCTAAGTTTGTGCGAAGGAAGTGCTTATTTTGAAATTACATCACGTTTCAGTGGTCCGCATCGCATTAGCGCACTTAAATCACCCGCCTGAAAGCGGCCTTTCACACGTCACTCTTGTCGTGCCCAACGTTGCCCGCCTTTACTGCGCGGCGGCGTGCACTCGCAGCGTGCACCATTCGGACACCCGGCAACATCACATGCATGCGGCATTTTGTCGAACTTTCTGGGAGAGTGACTTTCACGAGCGCGCAAAACACACGTGGCAGTAGGCGATACCGAAAGTACCACTGAGACGTCACCGCGTGAGCAGGGCGCTGCGCGAAGCGCAAATCGGCGAAAACGAAACCATTGAACCACGCGCGCCGTTCCCCATGGCAACGCCAAAGAGGTTCTTTTTTCAATCACTCAAACAGAAACAAACAAGCAGCATTTTATTACGCCTCTTGATGCACGGAAGTTTTTTTTTAATGTAGCTAGTTTGATTACGAGTGATTAATTGCAGTCGGACACTCACAAGTCATCGGTATCATTTCCAAAATGTCCCGCTCGTGGCGCTCATCGTGCGATACGTTTAGCTTAATTCTCTGCCTGTAGGGCGCTGTTGTTGATAATACTGCCGTTTTAGACGTTGTCATACATTGAGCTGTCACTCTGACATAAATTGTTATTTGCCTTTAGTGTACCTTTAATGCAGGCTTTCACTGCCATCAAAATGTAGCCATCGCAGCTGGGAATGAAACATACAATTTTATGCTCTACACACCTGATATCATCTGTGTGTTGCTGGCATGTTGGTTTTGTAACTAATGGAGAAAGAGGATGTGTTAGACAAGATATAGTTGTCTTCAAATATTACTTTATGCTGTCTTTGTAGACCTTGTAGCTTGCACATTGGATTGTACAGCTCTTAGCATTTTGTCATCCTGTGTGCAGCCAAGTACAGAAATTTTGAGCCATACTTCGGAAGAACAAGCTCCTTGCCCGAGCTCTTGTGGATGCCAGGGGAAAGATAAGTGAACTGGAAGGTGCAGGCAGCAGACAGCAAAAAAATGACAACCTTGCATTGCCGCAGGTGAGACGTAACGTGGATTTGATCCGCTGGCTGTTAAACCGTTCCATCGTCTGATCCAGAGTCTTGCACGTTTAGTAGCCGCATGGTATTGTCTTGACTGGCCACTTCGGCAGTATAAACATGGCTGATTCACTAAATGCAAATTTTGCTCGGACACAGAGTGGACATACAACTGCAGGCTCAATTGTCCTTCGAGTGAATGTTGTGCAAGTGGTCATCCTAAGTTAACACCACTGTGTTTATTTCAAATGTGCTTTACAGACATCTTTTGCAGCTGTCGTTGAACTAAACATTTCCAGAATCTTGTTTTCAGCTGTAGTTGGTGCAATATTGTAAGCTAAGATGAAGTGCTGCCATGTAACAAGTTGCCTGGCTTATGCTCAAGCCTGTGTGTACCAACATGGGAGGGCAAGGTTGTCATGAGCTGCCGGAATGTTACGTCTTAGAACTGGCTTGAGAATTTTCTCGTTCTCTTTTTTTGTGTTGGCCTGTTCTTCTGATTCAGACATGCACAATGGTGGCACCCAGTGGGCAGCCACAGCACCTTCGCTACGCAGTACGCGTTCTTTGAGGCTGTACTCTTGTGCAGAAACATGCACCAGAGTGCCAACAGGCCACTACCTCGCCACTACATGTTGTCTTCCTCTGCTCCTGCCTTCTGTGTAGTTTGGCAAGTAGAAAGCAAGCAACTCATTGCCGCCTTCGAGACAAAGTTGTAAATGTCCCACTGCGTGCAATGCAATAATGCTTGACTCACATGTTCACAATAGCTTTGACAACAAATTTGGAGCGTTTCCAGGCTATCTTGAAAAAGCGGTTGAAGGGCTCCCTTGAGGGAGCCAGATTTAACATGGCAAATTCAAGGA
Source organism: Rhipicephalus sanguineus (assembly GCF_013339695.2). Lineage (NCBI taxonomy): Eukaryota > Metazoa > Arthropoda > Arachnida > Ixodida > Ixodidae > Rhipicephalus > Rhipicephalus sanguineus. Next base: position 135,499,899 of record NC_051177.1, read on the forward strand.
AATTTTATTGAGCCAATGTGTCCAAAATAAGAAAAGTAAAGAATTTTACTTCGCATGCTGGAGTTACATGCGAAATTCGAAAGCAATAATTTGACGTTCATTTTTCTATTCTGATATAATGGTTCTGAAAAATATTACAATAGCGTCCTCGGAGGAATTTCGGGCTCTAAGCTGACTTACCATTTCGCTTAAGCATCACTGCAGGAAATATCTTGTGTTTAAGCTGTCATTCATATTTCTTGTCCCTGATATAGCATCCTCGCGTTGCGAAGTACTGAAGTGTCTTCTCCAAAATGCAGATCAAGTTTTGGCTCGAAAGAAACCTGCAGCTCATGCACACCATGGCCAGCAACAACACGCGAGGCATCAAGCTTTTACATGACATAATGACGCCCGGGCAGGACATCTCTCTCACGGGCATCTTGTGCTGTTCTCGGGAACGGTGAGTGTTTTCAGCTTCACATGCCAAGCTGTTCAGGCCATTAGGCTGTTTGCGTACCTGTTCACTCTCTGTAATGTTCAGAGTTCACTCGTTCTGCGACTTTACGGATTTCATTTAATGTCAACAGCTGGGTGCTGTACGAGCCGTTGCTTCCGCGTGCGTAGCTGCTAGCAAGGCAGTCGCAAGAGTAGCAGAGTTCGTCGAAGTATACCACAGCAGTGTATTTACATATGTGCCGTCGCTCATTCGTCAAGTTGGTCAGGGGCACCTCGGTATGCCAATTGACGAAGCTGACGGTGCCACGAGCGATGGCAACAACTTGACGGAAGAGAAGGGCAGTTGTGCGTTCGACTATGGCGTCTTCATTACACTGTACGCCGCAACGGCCGGAAAGACGACTACATGATAGCGGCGGCACGCAGACGCCTTCGTCGACCACACGTAGCGCCTTGGGTTCTTGGTCTGCGTCTTGGGTCAGGCGCTTGTCAAAGGCGAATGTTATCACGCCATCACATATGGTGACAACGGCGCAGTACTCTATTAAGAAGTCCATTCCTAGAATCAGTTTTTGCAGCACTCCTGTAGGACCACGAATGTGGCTACGAAAGCTATATTCGCGATCGTGAGTCTTGATGTACATTTGTCTGTAGGCATGTGTGCGTGAATACCTGTACCCCAGCATTTCGAATATAAGGGCCCATCCCTTCCTATCTGACTTTACTTTGTCTGCCAGTCGCTCACTCATAACAGAAAAGTCTGTGCCAGTATCGACTGAGGCGGTCACTTCAAGCCCATCTACCGTCACGGTGAGGTCGACAGTCATAGATGTCTCGGCGTTATCTTCTTGCTGGTCGTCCTGGTGTTTCGGCAATAATGGGACATTTTGGGCAATTCGAGGACTTGCAACCTTTCCCCAGAGCTCGCAGCTTTCAGTTAACCGACCTCTGATGGCGTCAGCAAACCTGCAGCGGCTCGGTGAAGCAAAACGAGCCGGAGATGTGAGCGCATCTGGAAGGTAGCTGAGCTCTCCTGCCGACCAGCCAGGTCACCGTCGATCGGGGTGCGGCTTTCACCAAGCTGTTGGAGCGCAGCGGCAGGTGCACTTCCGCGGTATCCAGCTGCGCGATAAGGGCAAAGACGGTAAATGTGCCCTGGCTCTTCACACTTATAGCACAGTGGCCGACAATCCGCAGTGCGCCATATATTGGTCTTACGCAGTTTGGGTCGCCTTACGGAATCCTGCTGGGCCCAGGTTGCAACAGGAGGCGTTTGATGGTACTGCTGCACCGGCATGAACAATGGTCGACGAACAGCGTCTGCATAGCTGTCTATGTCTGGCTGGTATATTAGTTCTGGAGCCAATGGACGACGTCCAGCGTCGGCGTAGGTATATGCGTTGGGCTGGTGCGACGGGTCGGAGTATTGCTCGGGAGAGGCAAACGCCTGTCGAAGTTCCTGGCGGACGACGTAACAATCACCTCGCGCACGACCTGACAAATCAGCAAGCGCAGAGAATACTCATCGGTCGCGGTGAGTGCTGCAGAACCTGTGGGTTCACCGGTGGCTAGGCGAGCGCATTGATAGTACTGTTGCTGCAGCTCCCTGATGAACTCGTCGACTGTTGTCGGCCGATTGCGCACAAGACGAACAAGTATTTGTTCTCTGCGCCCCTGATGAGGTGGCTTAGCTTTCTAGACTCGGACTTGTTGGTGTGCTCACGGTGGAACAAATGTACCATATTGATACAACACAGCCGCCGCAGCGTGGCTGCATGAAAGACGAGGAAGACAACGAGGGAGATTGGTGGAGGTGGATGATTCCCGTGCCTCCATGAAGACGCGCAGCGCTCGCAACAGCGGCGAGCCCTCACCGACTTCGCCTGCCGGAGATTCATCACCGCCGACCCCTTCCGCTCCAGCTGCAACGTACGTCACGTTCTCGCCCCCCCCTCCCCCGAGATCCAGGCACTTTCTCTGGAGATGGTTCTACCGACGATGACACCTGGCAGCACCGGTACGAGTGCGTCAGTGCTACGCACCGCTGGGATCACACACTCATGCTCGCTAACGTTATTTTCTACCTCGACGGCACTCCGCGGACATGGTTTGAAACCCACGAAGACGAAATAACGAGCTGAGATCTCTCAAAGGGAAGATCCGCGACCTTTTCGGCGATTCCTCTGGTCGTCAGCTCGCTGCAAAGAAGGCTCTTGCCACACGCGCCCAGACATCTACGGAATCCTACGTTTCCTACATTCTTGACGTCTTGGCTCTTTGTAGCAAGGCCGACCAGCCCATGTTGGAGGACGAGAAAGTTAACTACGTCCTAAAAGGTATTGCCGACGACGCCTTCAATCTGCTGGTTTTTAACGACGTCGCGAGCATCGACACGATCCTTAAAGAATGGCGCCGTCTCGAACAAGCTAAAGCCCGCCGCGTACCTCAAAGCATCACGCGCCTTCCGAACACAGCGCCTCCTTAGCCTTGATCCAGGCCGTCGTCCGTCAAGAATATCGAACGTCGGCCTACATCCTGTTCCACCTGTATACACTGCTGAGCGTTCTTATCGTCGGCCGTCCGCTCATCGACTTGCTTCCCATTATTCTCGACAACGCAACCTGTCCGAATGGCGTACCTTTGACGACAAGCCCATGTGTTTTAACTGTCGACGCGTTGGTCATATCGCTCGCCAATGCCACAACCACTGAGCTCCACCGGCACACTGTCGGTCTCCACACCAGCCCAGTTCTGTCACCCAGTCGTCCTCAGCACTTGCATCTTCTATGCCGACCACACTCTGCTCCTGCCGCACCTCTGACCAGACCTCGCTACGACCGCTCACCATTCCCTGCTCGCCGTCAATCTCGCTCGCCCCCACAATCTCGCCGTGCTGCCTCTTCGACCTATTCGCAGCGCCTCCGACCGAAAAACTAGGCAGTGCAGCTTCTGGAGGTGGAGCTGCATTGGCGACCTCAGCAAGAAATCCTCGTTTGACGTTAACGACCAACCGGAATCTTTTGGACTTTACTGTGGACGATGTTCCTGTGAGCGCGTTAATAGATATTGGGGCGCATGTGTCCATTATGAGAGCTGCTCTTCGCCGCCTATTTAAGTTGTCACGCCAGTCCTAAACCGAGCCGTACGAGTCACCGACGGGGGATGTGCTCTGCCCGAGTTACTATTGAAGATGGAAGCGCTGTCGTTCTTTTTGCCGTTATCGAACATTGCCCTCATGAACTCATTCACGGTATGGATTTCCTAGCGCTCTGCGCTCATAGACTGTTCAGCCGGCTCTCTTCACCTTGATTTGCCTCTCCTTTCCGATCTGACCAACCCACTTCAAAGTCGTCTCAGCTGCATAGATTTCATACGCCTCCCGCCTAACTACGTTATGCACGTCGACTTATCCTCCACGCCACCTATACCTGACCGCGATTGCATGGTTGCATCGATTCCTGCCGCGATGCTTACGCGTGGCGTCGCTGTTCCGCACACGATTCTGACAATTACTGGAAACCGCACCTGCCTTCCTCTTGTCAATTTCGCACTGACTGCACAAGTTTTTCGACAGGGTATCTCCCTCGCCCAAATTACCGCTCTTCAGGACCGCATGTCGAGCCCTTCAGAGTGGGTGATCGCTGCAGCTCAGCCCAAGGTTCAACTTCATCACCATCCTCGGGCGTCGACATTCAACGGATGGTTTCATCGGACCTCACGTCTGATCAAGCTGCAGCTCTCTGCCATGTTCTGGAGCGCTATCGCGATATTTTTTTTTACTTTGCCAGTGCATCCTTAAGCCAAACGACCATCGTTACGCATCGCATCAATACTGGCGATGCGAATCCAATTCACAGGCGTCCATATCGTGTTTCCGCGTCGGAGCGCACAGCAATACAACAGGAAGTCGAGAAGATGCTCGCGATAGACATTATCGAACCCTCGTGCAGCCCCGGGGCTTCTCCCGTCGTCCTTGTCAAAGAGAAGGATGGAACATGGCGCTTTTGTGTAGATTATCGGAACGTCAACAATATTACAAAAAAAAAGATGGTTACCCTTTGCCCCGCATCAACGACGCCCTAAACTGCCTATATGGTGCTACTTATTTTTCAACTATCGACCTTCGGTCTGGCTACTGGCAGATAGCCGTCGATGACATGGACTGCGAGAAGACCGCATTTGTCACTCCTGATGGTCTTTTCAGTTCAAGGTGATGCCCTTCGGTCTCTAATGCGCCGGCAACCTTCGAAAGAATGATGTACTCATTGCTCGAAGGGTTCAAATGGTCCACCTGCTTGTGGTATCTCGACGACGTTATTGTTTTTCGCCCACATTCGACTCGCATCTCGGTCGCTTAGAGGCAATTCTTGACGTTTTCCGTAGAGCCGGACTTCAACTGAACTCCTCCAAATGCCACTTTGTTCATCGTCAATTCACCGTGCTTGGCCACCTCGTCGATGACACTGGCGTGCGCCCAGATCCAGAGAAAATTCGCGCCGTTATAAACGTTCCTGTTCCGAAGTCCCCAAAGGATGTTCGCAGCTTTGTGGGGCTGTGCAATGGTCGCAAGGATTTTGCGACCATTGCACGACCACTCACAGACCTCTTAAAGAAATACGCCCCGTTTTACTGGGGCCCTGATCAAGCCTCATCTTTTTCCCAACTTACGACCCTGCTTACCACGCCGCCAGTCTTGGCCCACGTCGACCCATCAGCTTCAACCGACATCCGCACTGACGCCAGTGGGCATGGCATAGGAGGAATGTTATTGCAACACCAACGTGGACACGACCGTGTTATAGGCTATGCAAGCCGACTGCGATCTCCCGCCGAGCGCAACTATTCAATCACGGAGCGCGAGTGCCTCGCTCTTGTGTGGGCAGTTGCCCAGTTTCGTCCACACTTATACGGGCGCCCATTCCGTGTCGTCACCGACCATCAAGCGCTCTGCTGGCTAGCCTCACTCAAGGATCCCACAAGACGACTCGCTCGCTGGGCTCTACGCCAGCAACAATACACGTTCTCTTTAACTTATAAAACAGGGCGATTGCATCAGGATGCGGATTGTTTATCCCGCTACCCTGTGGAGGAAGCAACCGATACTGACACCATCGCAGACGTTTTTTCTGTGTCGCAGCTGCTCAAAATTGGCGAAGAGCAACGCCAGGACTCTTATTTACGAGCCATTGTTGACCAACTAGAGTCAACGCCTCGCGACGCGCCTCTACGAATGTATCTCGTCAAAGACAGGATCGTATACCGCCGCAACCTCGATCCACTCGGCTCCGACTTACTCCTCGTCATACCAGCCCACCTGTGTTCGACTGTCCTTCACCAACTTCATGACGCTCCCTTGGCGGGCTACTTCGGCGTTTCCCGCACATACGACCGTGTACGTCGTCGTTTTTTTGGCCTGGACTTGCCCGTGCTGTTCGACACTATGTCGCCGCTTGTGAGCCCTGCTAGCGCCGCAAGAGGCCGTCTGCCCTTCCAGCTGGCTGCCTTGAGCCGATCGACGTTCCCGCTGAACCTTTTTTTCGAGTTGGTCTCGATCTGCTTGGTCCTTTCCCACTCTCCAGCTCCGAAAATAAATGGATTGCTGTCGCCACAGACTACGCGACGCGGTACGCTATCACACGAGCGCTTCCGACGAGTTGCGCTACCGACGTTGCGGACTTTCTGTTTTACGACATAATTTTAGTGCACGGAGCCCCTCGCCAACTTCTTACTGACCGTGGCCGCACCTTGCTCTCAGATGTCGTAGACAAAATCCTGCGCTCTTGCCATACCAAACACAAGTTTACGACTTCGTACCATCCACAGACGAACGGCCTCACGGACCGCCTCAACAGGACCATCACCGACATGCTCGCGAAATACGTTGCGGCTGATCACCAGGACGGGGACATTCATTTGCCCTATGTGACGTTCTCCTACAATTCCTTGCGTCGCGACACTGCCGGCTATTCGCCATTCTATCTCCTATACGGACGAGAACCCGCACTACCCTTGGACACCTTGCTGCCCTCCGCAACCGAATATGCCGCCGAAGCCATCGCCTGCGCCGACCACGCGCACCAACTCGCCCGTAATCGCCTCGAGGCCTCGCAGGAGCACCAAAGACAGCTCTATGATTGTCGTCATAGAGACGTGCACTTCTCCCCGGGTTCTCTTGTGCTCCTCTGGTCTCCCACTCGGCGTGTGGGGCTTTTTGAGAAACTCCTGTCATGGTACACTGGACCACATACCGTGTCGTTCGCCAAGTCACTGACGTTACGCATGAGATCGGCCCAGCCGATCCACAACGTCATCGTCAGCTACGAGCGACGTCGTTCACGTGTCTAGGCTCAAGCCTTATTACCCTCCCTCGACCACATCTGTGTAGATTAAGCACCGAGACGGTGCTTCTACCGCCGGGGGCTTATGATACCACACAGACGCCGCGGCGTGGCTGCATGAAAGACGAGGAAGACGACGTCGCTTCTCTGGTTGTTGCTGGACTGCCGCCATCTTGTCCACCCTGCGCTGTTTGAACTGTTTAATAAATAGTTACTAAGCTACCCGTAACAATGTTGTCGACAAACATGGCGACGCCTTCGCGTAACCGTTGGATGTGTTACTCAAGAAGGCGTTGTGCGTTTTCACGCCTGTCTGTGTTACCGAAGGTATCGCATAACCGACGGCAAATCTCTTCCCATGTTGTCAAAGTTGCCTCGCGGTATATGAACCACGTTTGCGCGCTGTCTACCCGTTCAAACTGCTCAAGCCAGTCTTCCGCATCTTTGTTCGAGCGGCCGTGAAATGGCTCAGGAATGTGAAGAATCTGGACCGTTACCTGTGTAGGGCTCCTTGAAAATGCCATGTCTTGCGCTGTCGGCAGCGGCGGTCCTTGTAAGAGGCGAAATGCTTATCTCAGACCTTGAAGGCGACGGCTAGAGCGGTATACAGGCGTCTCCATGCGTGGCGGTCTGTGGGGCTGGATGCAGGGCTACTCGCAGGAGTACCAATCATGAGGCGATGATACCCAGCACCTCTACCAGTGTCACGAATTTTAAAACACACAAGCTTTATTGAGAAAGGCAGAAGTACGGCGTGTCGTACTCGGAGAGAGAGAGAGAGAGAATAAAAATAAAAGAAAGGCGGGGAGGTTAACCAGGGCTGAGCCCGGTAGGCTACCCTGCACTGGGGAAGGGGGAAGGAAAGTTAGAGAGGAGGAGAGAAAAGTCATTCTTTCAGCCGACGTAACAGTTCCGCGTTTGACATCACAAACGGCGAATCAGTCCGGTATCCTTGAGAAAACAGACAAGGCGCCCACAAAAACGTCTTCTTTTTTGCTCTTTTGCGCTGCGCCTGTCGAGCGGATCGGCTGTCTTCCTTGTCGTCGCTTGCGCACAGCAAGGCACAAATATGGATGCGACGATATATTGAATACGGACAAAACGCCACAAAATATCTATACCAGACCATTGCTGCTGCTGTCAGCGGCTCCCGTAAACGGGTATCTGCACACCTTAGGAACTCTACAGACAAACTAAAGCTCTTGATTGCCTAGATCATACTGCATAGTGCACAGCTAACTGTTTCGGCGCTCTGACATACAGTGGGGATGGAAAGAAGCGCGAATATGCGGCACCTGCATTATCTGGTGCTTAGCATTTATTTTCAAGCGGTTGTAGCCTGGACGGTGATAAAAAAGCCTCTAGTCATCAATGATACAATCAGGAAGCATCTAGTAGCATTGCCCCGGAGGCCAGAGCGCGGTTAAAACAACGCGCCGCGCCGTTAGCGTTTCCTTCCATCCCCTTTTACGTACGTGGGAATGGCATGTGTTTCAAACAAAGCGTTTCCTACTCCAAATACAAGTCCGTAAAACGCACATCACGCCACTTGCATGGTACACATACCCATTCACTGCTACACTGTTACACGTACAGTGTTCAACTGTCGGCGCAATCCACTAAGGGTTTGTTTTCATTAGCTTTCACAGTGACTAGGCAATTCCCTTAAAATAACAGTACGACGATGCGCAACAAATACATTTCTTTCATACTTCTTATATCGCTTGTTTATGAACATCATCAGGTCATCATCGTACACTACGTCGCGGCTGATAGTAATGGTATGAACGAGTATTATAGTTACAGCAAAGTTACCAGGAAAATAGGTTCTGCAATTTCATATGCCGTTTCTTCCTTTCAGGAAGAAACGGCATATGAAGGTCCTAAAAATGTTTCTTTTTGAATACCTTCGCGTCAAGGATGGATTCAAAGTGTGATATGATTTTTCTGGTTTTACTCAGTAAACAACAGTGCAGTGCCGCGATACCTTTTTTGATAGTGATACAATAAAAATCACCGGTGCACCAATTTTTTGGAGGTACACATGTAATGGAAATATATTCTTTCCGTAGCAGCGTCATACACCCAACATAGAGCTCAAGGAAGCACGCTGCCGGAAATGTAGGCAAAAGTTATTCGGACGATTACTGCATGTTGTTGTCTCGGCGCTGACGCCTATCAAAATTAAGTTCTTTGCGCAGTACCCCAGATGCACCACCGAGTGAGGTTGTCCATGAATTCCGCGAAAACCGGAAGAAAAATATTACATATAAATTAGACATCTATCGTCATATATAAAATATATTATACGAACGCATGTTTACAACTAAACAGGGTAACTTAGAAGCCAGGATAAATAAATAAAATGAATGAAGTTGTGATTGCTGCGCATTGAAACTTCAAAACAACACATTGGTTAACCCTAGAGTGCAGACACTATGTTGCTAGTGCGGTTACCAACAACCTAGTAACAGAGTAGCCATTCGAATTTCAACTATTCGCCTAATAACCATGGCAGTGAATTTCACTAACCCACATTTTACTACCTTGACTTACTAAGGGGCTAGTGCTTTTTGTAGTAAGTAAACGGTTAGTATTTACTTAGCGAATATACCGGCATTTTTATATACAGTTGAAACGCGCGATCAGTATTGTTTGTTTTGTGGCACACAGCTCACACACATGTCTACGTCCTGCTTTTTCCGAATAAAGTATGAAACACGTCATTGCTTAGCATCTAGAGATGTCTGTGGTGTGATGAGTGAGTGTAAGTCCAGTACGGCGGTGCGGTGTACTCGGTGCTGTAATGTGGTGTCGCGAGTGCTGCAAACGCGGTAGTGTGACACGACAGAGACACCACACAGCAGGCACGTGCGACACATCAAAAAGAAAGACGTCGGCGGGGCATGGCACGTGTGAGCGAACGGGAACCAATCATATGGTGGCACGGCAGAGGGGAGAGAAGAGGAAGACGAGGAGATAGAAGGCAGGCAGTCTGACTCGAACAGCTCGGACAAGACGCTGGTGTCAGGGTCTGTGCCGTCGGGTTTCGGACTCGAGCACAAAGGGCCCGACAGCGTCTGCCTCCTGACGTCCTCGGAGACGGGCAATCCTGAAAACGGGGCGTTCCCATCGTCCGAGCGGCGGATCCGGGCAGCTGAGCCACCGTGGAGCGCAGAACTCACCGTCCCAGCTACGGAGAGGACTCCTGCTGCCAGTTGCTAACCACGGAACGAGCCCGGGTGCCTACCGCCAGATTCCACGCTCGGTACGTGGGCAGCAAGGTGGCCAGCCGCTTTGCCAAGGCCAACCCCTCCGGTAACCTCTGCGCTGACTCGACCCATCTTCCGCTCCCCGAGCGCCGTCGCCGTCAACGCGTCAGCGTGACTACGCCGCCCGAGCCACCACCAGCGACTCAATAACCGATGACTTCGTTTTTTTTGGAACGTTCCTTGGAACGTAGACACATTTGATATCTCCGGTCACCATGGTGTTAGCTTAGGCGTAGCTCGACTTTATTTGGTGCCGTTGCCTGTTGATTTTAACGCGATAGCGTTAAAGAGCTCGTATTGCAGGAATTCCGCCGTCGGCGTCGGCACCGTTGGTTGTGAGCGAAAAATCATCATCTTGTCCGTGACCGAAAAATCGAAAAAGCTGCAAATAAAATAAATAATAAAAATGTTGGGTCCGAGTGAGAATCGAACCCAGGCCGTCTGCGTGGCATGCAGATGTTCTACCACACAGCCACGCCTCTGCTCGGAGCTGCACTGAAAGTAACTTTGATGCTTCCCAAAGATACGCGTCCTGTATACAGGTGTCGCAATACGAGATGTAATATGGCAGTAATATTGCGTGGTACAAGCGTACATTGCCATCCGGCGTCACACCACGTCAATATCATATCGACTTGGTAGTTTAAAGACAGCCACCCATTACAAAAGGCACACACATTACTGCGCGTATTCCCTTAAGACCACGTAGTGGGTGCATCGCAGCTTCGAAAAAGGTTCTCGCGCATAATTGCTCCTGGTTTAAAGCATGCTACCCATTACATAAGGCACACGCCTTATTGCGCGCATTCTGTTAAACACTCGTAGTGTTCGAAGCGCGCACTAGGGGCAGGATATTGCTATCGCGTTCAACTCTTAAAGGCGAAGCTTAAGCGTCCCCCAATTTTTTTTCCTTTTCTCATCTCTCCTGTGTGTGCGATTAAATGAATTTTTTGTGTGTGTTTGAAAATGGCTCCCTCCTTTTCCGGACAGAGGCCTTGCCTCAATAAAGCAATCTCAAAACACCAAACCCGCATAACATATTGGCGTCCGCTACGACAGGACGGGACAGAACGAAGCCATTTTTCCTACTTGCATCACTAGAGTCACCGCGATGAGTTTGGCGGAATTCGTAGCGTTGGGCGTGCGCATGGGGTTAGAGGGCGCGGAGTTAAAAGCGTGGTCCGAAAAACAAGCTCGAGCGCGCGCAGAGAGAGCGGCAGAAGTTGGAGAAAAGAGAGCGCGGATCGATGAGTTAGAAATTGAGGAAATAAAGCAGAGAACACTTCTGCTGAAGCTAAAGCTCGCAGATGCTTTAAAGACTGGGCTAAAAACAGAGAGCCATGATATGGCGTCGGTTAGCTTCCGTGAAGATGAGTTTCAGGTGTGCTCTCGAAACGGTAGTTGCAAGGGTGAGTTGGGCTCTGTCAATAAGGCTGTCCTTGAATCTCACTATAGCCTTTCGCTAGAGCCAGGTGTTCGGCTTAAGGAGGGCATAGAGACAGGCAGCCATGGAACAAGGAAAAGCCTAGCTGAGCATGAAGAAGCAGAACACAGCTTCGGGAGCAAGGAACAGAGGAGTTCCATTAAAGATGAGGTGCGCTCTACAACCTATAGGAGGAAGAGCACATGTATTGGAGAGGCAAGGGTACCTCTGAATAATTTCATTGAAAGAACGCTAAGTGTTCTTGAGGATCAAGACGGCGAATGCCGTAGAGCTAACTCTTAAGTTTGATACAGATTCGCCAAGGGTGCTTCATGCTGCGGCATCAGCTGATACGGACATGGTGGAGGGTCATGCGAATACCTTGTAGTTGAATACCAACAGCTTCACTTCCCGGCTTAGTGGATATGAGGTGTGTCGGAGAGAATCGGGAGAGAGTTCAGACGCACATGTTAAATCAGGAAAGATGGAATAACAAGTGGAGTCTTCAGTATGCGGTGTTGTTGGCTCACGTGATGAGCTAACTGGCATGACAAGTAGTGTTGAGGAGCCCACCATTAAATACGCAGGAGGTAGTAACAGAGTGCGATTGTATTGGTGTTTGAGCAATGACGAATCCGATACGACCGCTTTGGCATCCTATGAGGGAGAAGGCAGTTCTTATGAGATTTTGAAACCCTATGCAGGGGGGGGGGCTGATCGGTCCCGACCAGACTTTCATGTGCCTAGAGCAGTCTGTCGAACGCTCTTCACTCGGCGCGCAGGCAAGCAACAGGTCTTGTTGGGTTGTGACGTTTGCTGGTTTCGAGCCATCAGGCCGGCAGTACGTCTGACGCTCATAAAGATTTGCAGCCAGACGTCTGGGCGGAAACGCTGCCAAGCGTCTCTGGATTTTTGCGGCAAGTCGAAGGCCCAGGCCGTTCGTCTCGTGTGGGACGCTATCACGTAAGCGCCAAGGACAATGACCGGTGGCTTTTCTTGGCTATGATTGTGGCTAACGGACTGATATAGCTTGTATATATTTTGATTTTCGGGATCTTGTCTGTGAAGTGATAATCTAAATGTTTCGTGCAGTACGTTAACTGCGTAGTGAAATGGGTTGGATTATACCAAGGTATTTGTTCTAAATGTTTATTCTGCCTTTAAGTGTATTTAGTTGAACTGCGTAGTGGACACTATGCTGGAGATGTGCTTAGCACTACGCCATGGGTGCATGTTGAGACGCTTTACTCTGTGAGGCATCACTCATCAAGACCTAAGTTTTTTTAACGAAAAAAAAAACTAATCGAGTGAGTGATTGACCAGTACCATTGACCATTTTGATGAGTGAGTGTAAGACCAGTACCACGGTGGGGCGTACTCGGTGCTGTGTTGTGGTGTCGCGAGTGCTGCAAACGCGGTAGTGTGATACGACAGAGACACCACACAGCAGACACGTGCGGTGCGTAGAAAAGGACGACGTCGGCGCGGAATGGCACGTGTCAGCGAACGGGAACCAATCATATGGTGGCACGGCAGACGGGAGAAGACGACGACGGGTTCGAATGCGAGGAGTCTGACTCGGAGAGCCCGGAAGAAGAACACGCTGGTGTCAGGGTCGGTGTCGTCGGCCTACGGAGCCGAACACGAAGAGCCCGACAGCGTCGAAGGCTCTCCAGACGGCCTCGAAAACGGGCGTTCGTGGGTACGAGGCGTTCGCGCTGTCCGACCAGCTGGTTCCGGTTCGTGTGGAGGAGACTTAACCGTCCAAGTTGGGGGAGTGGGTTCCTGCTGCCGGTTGCCTGCCACGGGACGAGCCCGAGTGCCTACCACCAACCTCCATGATGCGTACGTGGGTCGGGAGGTCGTTGGCATCCTGTGCCTGAGGTGCTGCCTTCTACGACCTGTGCGACGACTTGACTCCTCGTCCGCTCAACGAGGGCCCTCGCCTCCCCGCAGGGGCGTCTGCGCAAGCAGGCGTTTGGTGTGTAGCGACACCACGGACCCGAGCTAACGGGGCGGGTGTCGACCCCCTCCCACGCCTAGCCGTGCGTGGCTTTGCCGTGTCCGGGGAAAAGGGGATCCTGGGGGTTGAGCCGACGCCGGGTGATTGGCCCTTAAAGGCCCCCCGGCAGAGGCAACACACCTCTTTGGCCCCGGCTTCACGTAGACGGCACCCCTGGGCTGACCCACCTAGGGGAAACCGGCAGTCGCCTTTTCCTGTCTCTCTCTCTCGCCTCATCTTCGTCTTTCTCTCTCACTTTTAAACTTTCCTGTCTACTTCTCCCTTCTCGTTCCGATTTTTCCTGGCGGCAAGGGTTAACCGTGTGTGGCTCCCAACCTTGGGTAGACCATATTAGGTTATAGTGACGGCGTACTGCTGGCGTTGCGCAGACTTTTCACATGTTCTGCCACGTCCCCCTGTTGGGCTCCGTGGTGGGTGGTAGGCACCGTTGCCGAACAAGCAACTTTTTCCATGGGACCCTCGAACCCCTCTTCCACCGATCGTGCCTCACAAAGGGTACGCACCGATGCATCTCAATCCTTTTGGCCCAAAAACAACGACACGTTTCCGAAATACCACGTGGTTCACTGTGAACAATCATTTGAAAAAGCTAGAGCCATTTCACCTTTTCTTGTTGCTAAGTGCTTGAAAGATACCATAGGAACGGGTTATAAGGCCACAAGGATGGCAAGCGGGGACCTACTCCTCGAATTAAAAGACAAAGAACAGTACCTTAATTTGTCACATCTAGTCGCGTTTGGAAACATCCCCGTCTCTGTGAGCGCGCATAGTACCATGAACACTGTCAAAGGTGTAGTGTCCGATGAGGACCTGATTGGCCTCAGCGAGGAAGAACTACTAGAGGGATGGAAAGATTCAAATGTCACTCATGCCCAAAGGATCAAGATAAGGCGCGACAACACCGAAATACTGACCAAGCATTTGATACTTACTTTTGCCTCCAGCACTACCCGAGGCCATAGAAACTGGCTACGTCAAGCTTGCTGTACGACCATTCATACCAAACCCGCGGCGATGCTTTAAATGCCAAAGATTTGGTCACGCGTCTCAAAGCTGCCGAGGGCAGCTCACCTGTGCAAAATGCGGAACGACGGGTCATTCTGTTGATGACTGCGCTGGCGATGGGACTCACTGCGCGAACTGTGAAGGTGATACCCTGCGTACTCCAGGGCCTGCCCGGCCTGGAAGAAAGAGAAAGAAATACTCACGATAAAAGTAAAAGAAAACATAACGTTCCGCGAAGCACGACAGCGAGTTTCATCGTCATTTCCACCAAGAACATCTTTTGCCGAAGTGGTGCGACGGGGGGCAGCACCACAACGGCCTATCGCGGTTGCCCGGACCACTCGCAACGTGCCGAGGCAAACGCCACCCGCCCCCATGGTAGGAGCAGCGAAGGCTGCCCCGCCTACTCTGACTCTGACCACACCGGTGGCCACTACAAGCTCCGGCACCGTAGAGGCCAAGGAGAGCACATCGCTCTCCGGCTCGGTGGCGTCCAAGACTTCGTCACACCAGGTGAAGTCACCACCTGGCGAGCCAGAGATCCCGGCGACTCCAGGGTCGTCGTGTCTCACGACCACGCCTCGCCAGGAGAGGTCGGACAAACAGGCCAGCAGCTCGCATACGCGGGCGTCCAGCGCCTCAAACGAGGCAATGGACACAACTCTGGTGCCTCTGGTACCGAAAGAGCGGCGTAGCTCCCTGGAGCGCGCTAAGAAAACCAAAAAGCCGATAATGGAGCCCGACGACGGCCCTGCTACTTGAGCTCCAAATTTCGACCTAAAGAACACGCACTTCCTTCTCGTACACACAGCACTACCTGACATCCAATATGGAAGCACGAATTATACAATGGAACGTGAGAGGACTGCTTAGAAATCTCGACGACGTCCAAGAACTCTTACACAAACATACACCAAAGGTGCTGTGTGTACAAGAAACACACCTAAAATCCAAACACACGAACTTTCTACGCAGCTACATTATCTCTGGAAGGACCGGGATGATGCCATCGCGCCATCCGGGGGTGTAGCCGTTATAGTTAATCAAGGAGTAGCATGCACACATTTACCACTTCGAACTTCCCTTGAGGCAGTGGCTGTTCGAGCGGTTCTTTTGAACAAACTCGTCACCATTTGCTCTCTCTATATACCTCCACATTACCAACTGCAAAAACATGAATTTCAGTCTTTAATAGATGAGCTCCCTGAACCTTACCTTGTACTTGGGGACTTTAATGCGCATAGCTGTCTATGGGGTGACTCCCGCTGCGACGCGCGAGGTCGTCTAATTGAACAGTTCCTTTTCTCTTCCGGCACGTGTCTCTTGAATAAAAAAGAGCCAACATACTATAGCCTTGCGAACAATACCTACTCGTCCATAGACCTCAGCATCACATCTCCATCACTTATGCCCCTTCTAACATGGAAAGTCATTAATAATCGCTATGGAAGTGACCATTTTTCTATAGTTCTGAGCACCCCAATAGTTAATGAATGTCCTCCAGAGGTTCCCCAATGGCAAATTGACAAAGCCGATTGGGAACAGTTTCGTAAAATGGCTCTCTTAAGTTGGAACAACATAAGTGCTTTAAGCATAGATGAAGCTGTAGACTACTTGACAGCTTTTTTTATTGATGCTGCTATAAAGCGTATCCCACAAACAGCTGGACTGCCCGGCAAACGACGAGTGCCATGGTGGAACACTGAGTGTCGAAAGGCGCGCAAAAAAAAAAATAAAGCATGGAGGCTGCTTCGGGACTCGAAGACAGCCGAGAATCTGGACAGTTTTAAAAACATAAAGTCGCAAGGCAGGAGAACACGCCGACAGGCAAGAAGACAAAGTTGGCAGAAATTTTTATCGGGAATTAGCTCATACACACAGGAGGCTAAAGTCTGGAACATGGTTAGTAGGGTAGCAGGCCGACAAGCACATTCACTTCCCCTAGTAAACACACAAGGTGACAGCTTAGAAGACCAGGCGAACTTCCTAGGTGCACACTTCGAACAGGTGTCGAGCTCGTCACACTACGCGGAAGCTTTCCAACGATACAAAACAAGAATCGAAAAAGAGAAACTAGAGCGTAAATCCGCAAAAGACGAAGCATACAATGAACCTTTCTGCATAGCTGAGCTACAAGCATCGCTTAATTGCTGCAATAATTCCGCCCCAGGTTCCGACCGTGTTGTATATGAAATGCTGAAACACCTGCCATCTGAAACACAGAAAACCCTCCTGTCCCTATATAATGCTGTTTGGTTTTCCGGTGAGATCCCCTCGGCCTGGAAAGAAGCCATTATTATTCCTATTCTAAAACAGGGCAAGGACCCATCCTCCGTTGCGAGCTACAGGCCCATTGCACTAACAAAACTGCCTGTGTAAACTTTTTGAAAAGATGATAAACCGCCGACTTATACATTTCCTCGAAGCAAACAAATCACTTGACCCATACCATTGCGGTTTTCGAGAGGGTAGATCTACCTCTGACCACCTTATTCGTATCGAGGCACAAATTCGCGACGCTTTTGTGCACAAGCAATTCTTCCTTTCGGTGTTCCTCGATATGGAAAAGGCCTACGACACCACATGGCGCTTTGGAATATTAAGAGACCTATCCCACTTAGGTGTCCGAGGAAAGATGTTGACCATAATCGCAAGCTATTTGTCCAATCGCACCTTCCGTGTTCGAGTGGGTAATGTTTTGTCCCGAATATTTGTCCAGGAAACTGGAGTGCCGCAAGGTGGTGTCCTGAGTTGCACACTTTTTATTATAAAAATGAATTCCCTACGTCTGTGTATTCCACGGAATATGTTTTATTGCACATATGTCGACGACGTGCAGATCGGTTATAAATCTTGCAACCTTTCAATGTGCGAGCGGCAGGTACAACTTGGTTTAAACAAGGTAACCAAGTGGGCAGACGAGAACGGGTTCAGCCTTAACCCGCAAAAAAGTACTTGTGTATTATTCTGAAGAAAGAGAGGCCTCCATCCCGATCCGGACATTGATCTGCATGGTCAGCGGCTGCCTGTGAAAACGGAGCATAAATTCCTCGGCGTAATTCTAGACACGAAACTAAGCTTCATATTACACATAAAGTATATAAAGAACAAGTGCTTAAAAACCATGAATATTCTAAAGGTGTTGTCACGCACTACGTGGGGTAGTGACAAGAAGTGTCTGATGAATCTTTATAAAAGCCTCATACGCACGCGCCTGGATTATGGGGCGATAATATATCAGTCTGCGACACCAAGCGCGTTGAAGATGCTTGACCCTGTCCACCACTCGGGCATTCGTCTTTCTACGGGTGCTTTTCGCACCAGCCCCGTGGAAAGCCTCTACGTCGAATCGAACGAGTGGTCGCTCCACCTGCAGCGATCCTACATGTCGTTTTTTTACTATCTCAAATTGAACGCAGACAAAGAACACCCCTCACACCCCACAATAAATGATTTATCTAGTTCTGCCCTTTTCTACCACCGTCCTTCGGTGCGACAGCCCTACTCACTTCGTGTGAGGGGCTTGGCTGAGGAAACGGGTGTGCCACTTTTCGAACACTGTCTATTGGCTCCCGCTGCACAACTACCGCCGTGGCGGTGGCAGCTTATAGACTGCGACCTTTCTTTCATGGAAGTAACGAAACACGCGCCTATTGCACATATCCGTACATACTTCCTTGAACTAGAACACAAATACACTTGTGCAGAATTCTTCACGGACGCCTCAAAGCCCAATACTTCTGTGTCTTACGCAGCCGTTGGGCCATCCTTTACAGATTCCGGTATTCTACACCCTGAATCAAGTATCTTCACGGCAGAAGCTTACGCGATACTTGCGGCCGTTAAACACATTCAACAATTAAAACTACAAAAGGCAGTTATTTACACAGATTCTCTAAGCGTGGTAAAAGCTTTAAAAACTCTGAAAAGACACAGAAACCCCGTCGTTGTCTCGCTGTATTCTCTTTTAAGCACGATCTACACACTCGAACAACACGTCGTAGTGTGCTGGGTGCCAGGGCACCGCGAGATTCAAGGCAACGTGTTGGCGGACCAGCTAGCAGCATCCGCCCACGAAAACAGTCACAATACATCCTTTGCTATTCCCCCACTAGACCTAAAACACGCCCTGAAAAGAAAGCTCAGAGTCTTTTGGCAAACCACATGGGATATGCATACACGAAATAAGATACACGTTGTCAAACCGCATCTGGGTAATTGGCCGCCAGTATCAAAATCACGCCACACAGAAGTTACACTCTGCAGACTTAGGATCGGTCACACATACAGTACACACACACACACACACCTTCTGTCCGGTGGCGAGCCACCTTTGTGTGATAGATGTGGTCAGCCACTCACGGTCCTTCACGTCCTCATCCAGTGCAAGGAACTCGATGCTATCAGAAAAAGGCACTTTTCATTACCCTACCAACAACAATTTCCACTTCACCCTTCAATGTTCATCGGTAGTGACCCGCTTTTTACATATCAGTCACTGTCTGCTTTTTAACGACGTACCCAGTTTTCATGTCATATATCAAGGTGATCCGTAGCACGGCCTCTAAACAGAGGTCGCTGCTGCGGTGAATACGTTAAAGACAGCACTTGCCTCGCGGCCCTTGGACTCAAGGGCATTGACGAGGCATTCGTCCTGATGTCATATCTTCATAGTTTTATTCTTGCGACCACTTGTCATTCATTCCACTACACATATTTCACGTCACTCTCATGATTTAATATATATATATATATATATATATATATATATATATGTTTTACCCGCCTTTAGCGCGAGGCATTTTAAAGCCCCTATACAGCTACTTAGCGCAACCATTGTTCTCATCCTTTGTCCCATGAACTGGCGCTCTTTGGCCATCAATTGGCCCTTGCGCCAATAAACACCACGTATCATCATCATCAACGAGGGCCCTCGCCTCTAACGCAAGCACCGAACAAAGAGACCGCCGCTCACGTCCACTCAAGCGTCGCCCAACCGGTGACTGTTTTAGTCTTTGGAACGTTCTATGTAACATTGGTCAATCTTAATGCACCGGTCGCTATAGCGTTAACCTAGACTGAGCTTTACTCTGTTTCCGTAACTTGTATTTTTCCTTCTCTTTTTCGTGTCTGATAAAGTTATTTTTGTGGTGTGTGCATTAAAAAAATGGCTCCTTCCTTTCCCGGTCAGAGGCCTTGCCTCAATTGAAAGAAACGACGACACAAAACCTGCATAACATGTGGCTAAAGAAATGAGCCGAGGAAAACGGCGCAGTGTTGCGCAGGTCGTGCAGAAACAACATGGTTTCGACATCTGACGCGTGTTTATAATTCTAGTGGGAAATACGACGGATATATATTAGGGTGCAAGGTTATCTTAGAGCGTGCCCAGGCTAACGCCACTTGCACCCTCGGTGGGAGCAACCAGCGCTGCCCTGCCCACATTCAACCTGTCCACACCAGTGGCCTCCACAAGCTCTGGCAGCAGTCATGGCAATCACGAGGCCAAGGGGGTCCCATCGACCTCCAGCTCGGTGGGGACAAAGACTTCGTCCACCGAGGCGAGGTCTAAGAGACGCACAGACCGCTCTGTCGAGCGGGTGTCCAGTGCCTCGCAAGAAGCTATGGACACTACGTCAAGCCAAAGGGCACAGGAAGCGCCGAAGGAGCGGCGAGCTTCTCTCGACCGCTCCAAAATGGACAAAACACCAATTACAGGGCCTAACAAAGGCCCCGTAAAATGAGCCAATCTTCGTCCTCTTTACACACAGCACCCTTTTTCCCATCATGGACAACATCGTGCAATGGAACGTAAGAGGACTACTTAGAAATCTAGACGATATCCAAGAACTTCTGAGTAAGTTCAACCCGAAAGTGCTGTTTGTGCAAGAAACACACCTAACTTCAAAACACACCAACTTCCTCCGGCAATATATTACTTTCCGAAAAGACCGCGAGGATCCTGTCGTATCGTCTGGCGGTGTGGCCATTATAGCTGATAGAAATATAGCATGCCACCATTTGAAGCTCCGGAGGGCCCTTGAGGCAGTGGCCATTCGAGCTGTACTTTTTAACAAACTCATTACCATATGTTCCGTGTATATACAGTCGAACCCGGGTATATCGAACTCGCCAAAAAACGTTTATTAGTTCGATATATGGCATAATTCGATGTAGGCCCGCTATGGATTTTGACACAAAAGCACATAACAATAAGAAAAGTACTTTATTAATATGGTGGCTTACTTGCGTGCCCTACTTTGGAACAAAATAGTCCTGGATTTTCTTCTGTGTCAACGACTTCGCTGCCTGCGACAGCACGCACGCCTCCATGTTGTCCAACGAGTCGGAGCAGCTGAGGCCGCAACTTTCCACATTCACGCAATAGCGCCGGACCAACGCACGTGCACTAATCATTTCGGAGGATGTAGGCAATGGGCCATCGTCAATTTCCTTATTGCTGTCGCTTTGGCTCGTGGTCGGCACGACGTCCGCAACGTAGTCCTCATCTCGTAGCTCACCCATGATGGCGACATCATCGTCCGTACTGACGAACTCGTCGAATGTCGATCCGTCGATAGCTCCCGGGAACTCTGCCAGCTCGATCCAAACTTCGGCGGAAACACCAGCCAGCCTGAACCGCCTTGGAAATCGTTCCTGCCAAGCAGGAAAGCAAGTTCCTTGGCTTTCTGCTCGATCATTGGGCCGGACACCAGGATGTTTCGCGACCGAACGTCCACAAACCATTTGTAAACGGCCGCTTCAACATCTTCGTACACAGCAGTGCGCGCACGTCGGGCGCCACGGGCACCTGGTCTTTTGTCCGACTTGGCCCTGATGACGCCCCGCCGCGGCGGTGTAGTGGTTATGGCGCTCGACTGCTGACCCGAAGGTTGCGGGATCGAATCCCGGCCGCGGCGGCTGCATTTTCGGTAGAGGCTAAAATGTTTGAGGCCCGTGTACTTAGATTTAGGTGCACGTTAAAGAACCCCAGGTGGTCGAAATTTCCGGAGCCCTCCACTACGGCGTCTCTCATAATCATATGGTGGTTTTGGGACGTTAAACCCCAGATATTATATTACTTGGCCCTGGTGTCTGCCTTGTTCTTCAGAATAGTACTCAAGGTGCTCCTTGGAATTTTGTACGCGGCGGCGACGTCGGACTTCTTTTCACCGCGCTCGACCCGATTTATGATTTCGAGTTCCGCAGCGAACGGCAAATTCTGCCTCTTTGCACAAGCCATGACGACAGCGCGCCAATAAAGTTCACAGAGCACCAACAGGCAACACCACCAGCACGGACCGCGCTGAATGAGGACTCGAGGAAAACAGGCAGCAGCAGGCACACAAGCATAAAGAAAGAAAAAATGGCGCTCACTTCTACCGCCTCCGCGCCTCGGAGAAAGCACGACGGCCTCTGGTTGGCTGTAAGCGCTGCGAGCGGGCCAGGATCATTTCTTGCAGGGGGGTGTTCGCCCGTGCAAAACCGGGTCTAAACCACTTTTTCTAGGGTGGCGCCGGCAGTTTTCCCCGCCACCGCGAGGGAAAGCCAACTTGCTGGGGCACTTTTGAGGCACATGGAGTTTGATATATCGGTTGTCGTTGCTATTTTCGTTCGATGTAACAGTAACTTTTGCTATATATTCTCAATGTAAATTTACCGTGTTTAGAAATTGTTCGATATACGGGATAATTTGATATAAACGGGTTCGATATAGTCGGGCTCGACTGTACCACCACATCACCTTCACAGACGCGATTTAGAATCATTAATAGATGAACTCCCAGAACCCTTTTTGATTCTAGATGATTTTAATGCACACAATGTCCTCTGGGGCGATCCTCGCTGTGACGCTCGAGGACGTCTCATTGAACAGCTCCTTTTTTCGTCGAGTTTATGTCTTTTAAATATGAAGGAGCCTACGTATTTTAGCCTCGCAAACAACTCCTACTCCTCCATAGGTCTTAGCATTTCATCACCTTCCCTTTTACCCGTCTTTGAATGGAGCGTTCTGAAAGACCCTTATGAGAGTGACCACTTCCCAATCATCCTGAGCACGCCGACCAAAGACCAACTGCCCCCGCAGGTTCCTCGATGGAAGGTTTACTCAGCTGATTGGGAACGGTACCGCACCCTTGCGCACATGACAAGGACTGAGCTGTCCGCTCTGTCCTTAGATGACGCTGTCATGTATATTACAGCTTTTATTCTTGACGCCGCATCAAAATGTATTGCCCAAACAAGCGGCCTGGGTTCTAAGCGGCGAGTTCCGTGGTGGAACGATGCGTGTAGAAAAGCGCGGATGAATCGGAACAAAGCGTGGGCGTTGTTTCGTGGCTCCCCAACAGCAGCAAACCTGGAACATTTCAAGGAGGTCAAATCGCATGCAAGGAGAACGCGCCGACAAGCCAGACGAGAAAGCTGGACAAAGTTCATAACGAGTATCAACTCGTACACAGACGAGGGAAAAGCGTGGAATAAGGTGAAGAAAATTAATATATATATATATATGTTTTACCCGCCTTTAGCGCGAGGAATTTTAAGGCCCCTATACAGCTACTTACCGCAGCCATTGTTCATATCCTTAGTCTCACGAACTGGCGCTCTTTGGCCATCAATTGGCCCTTGCGCCATTAAACACCACATATCATCAAGGTGAAGAAAATTAAGGGCCAACAAACGTACTCCCTGCCATTAGTAAATAGCCTCGGAGAAAGCCTGGAGGATCAAGCTAATTTTCTTGGCACACATGCTGAAGACATATCGAGCTCCTCACACTACTCCGAAACCTTCCAAAAGTACAAAGGACGAATAGAACAACAGAAGATGGAAAGAAAATCTGCAAAAAATGAGGCGTACAACGAACCATTCTGCTTAGCAGAACTGCAAACAGCACTGAACTGCTGTAACACATCTACCCCAGGTTCTGACTGCGTAATATACGAAATGTTGAAGCAACTACCCTCCGAAACGCAAAAAACTCCTGACTCTCTACAACCTTAAATGGCTCTCGGTTGTGATCCCCTCTTCTTGGAAGGAGGCTGTTATAATTCCAATTTTCAACCAGGGAAAGGATCCCTCTGCTGTATCAAGTTACAGACCCATAGCGCTAACAAGTTGCCTATGCAAAGTATTTGAAAAAATGATTCATTGCCGCGTACTACACTTCCTTGAATCAAACAAATTCCTCGACCCATACCAGTGCGGGTTTAGAGAAGGCCGTTCCACCACCGATCATCTCATACGTATCGAGGCATGCATACGTGAAGCTTTTGCTCATAATCAGTTTTTCCTGTCTGTATTCCTCGACATGGAGAAGGCCTACGATACGACCTGGAGATCTGGGATACTGAGAGACCTCTCACACATGGGTATACGTGGCAATATGTTCAATGTCATTGAAAGTTATCTGTCTGATCGCACATTTCGCGTTCGAGTGGGCAATGTTTTGTCCCGAACATTTATACAGGAAACCGGAGTGCCACAGGGCGGGGTGCTCAGCTGTACGCTCTTTATTATAAAAATGAATTCTCTCCGTTTGTACATCCCACGTAATATGTTTTATTCAACATACGTTGACGACCTGTTCAGATAGGTTTTCAGTCGTGTTCTCTTGGGATCTGTGAGCGACAGGTTCAGCTTGCTCTTAACAAGGTGTCCAAATGGGCTGATGAAAAAGGTTCAAACTGAACCCACAGAAAAGCACCTGTGTCCTTTTTTCACGAAAAAGAGGCTTGTACCCTGATCCTGAAATAGTCATGAAGGGTGAGCGTCTGCCCGTAAACACAGAACATAAGTTCCTAGGTATAATTTTGGATGCGAAGTTAACCGTTGTACCGCACATAAAACATCTTAAGAATAAATGCATGAAAACAATGAATATCCTAAAGGTGCTGTCACGCACAGCGTGGGGAAGCGACAGAAAGTGCCTCATGAATCTGTATAAAAGCTTTGTACGCTCACGCCTTCACTACGGGGCGATAGTCTATCACTCTGCCAAGCCAAGCGCTCTACAAATGCTGGACCCAGCTCACCATCTAGGTATCCGCCTCTCCACAGGTGCGTTTAGAACAAGCCCTGTTGAAAGCCTCTATGTAGATCGGACGAGTGGTCACTCCATCTGCAGAGAACGTATTGTTCTTTCATATATTTTCTTAAAGTGAATGCGAACAGTCAGCACCCTGCATATTCCACTATCAACGACCTGTCCAGTTCTCAAGTCTTTCGCAATAGGCCCACAATACCACGCCCTTTTCCGCTGCGCGTCAGAGAGCTAGCTGAAGAAACAAATGTCCCACTCCTTGAATATCACCCTATTCGCCCCGCTATGCAGCTCCCGGCACGGCAGTGGCAGCTTATAGACTGCGGCACATCCTTCGTAGCTGCCACAAAGCACGCACCCCTTATACACATTCGGATGTATTTCGTAGAGCTGCAAAATAAATATGAATGCCCAGAATATTATACTGATGCATCCAAGTCCCATGCTGGCGTGTCATATGCAGCGGTTGGCCCATCTTTCTCGGATGCCGGCGTTTTACCCACTAG
Source organism: Rhipicephalus sanguineus (assembly GCF_013339695.2). NCBI lineage: Eukaryota > Metazoa > Arthropoda > Arachnida > Ixodida > Ixodidae > Rhipicephalus > Rhipicephalus sanguineus. Next base: position 135,524,946 of record NC_051177.1, read on the forward strand.
CACAAGCATTTTCACAGCCGAGGCTTACGCGTTATTCGTAGCCGTTAAACCCATTAAAAAACTAAATACACCAAGGGTAGTTATATACACTGACTCCTTGAGTGTCGTGAAAGCGCTGAAAAATCTGAAAAAACATAGAAATCCGGTAATTATGTCCCTCTACTCAATACTCTGCGCGGCGTACGCGTCCAAGCAACATATCGCCGTGTGTTGGGTGCCAGGGCACCGCGACATCGCAGGAAATGTGCTGGCTGACCAGCTGGCCACGTCAACCAACGTAAGCGCTGCAATCTCTTCAGTTGCTGTACCCGTGATGGACCTAAAACCAAACATACGGAAAAAGCTCAGGGCTTACTGGCAAAAATTATGGGACCTACAAACGCATAACAAGTTACACCTGATCAAACCACACCTCGGTAACTGGCCACCTACATCAAAAACACGCCGTACAGAGGTCACTCTCTGTCGGCTTAGAATAGGACACACACACACACACAGCACACACACACGCACCTTTTGTCCGGTGGTGACCCACCCAGCTGTGACAGATGTGGCCATCCACTTACCGTACATCACTACTCCTTGAGTGCTCTGGGCTAGAGGTTTACAGAAAGACACTTCCCACTGGCGTTCACGCAACACATACCCCTTCATCCAGCGATGTTCATGGGTAGAGAACCTCTTTTTAAATATGATTCATTGAATGCGTTTTTAAAGGACGTACGTACTTTTCATGTTATCTACGCAGGTGATCAGTAGCACGGCCTCCTTAGGTAGGCTGCTGCTGCGGATGCTACATCAAAAGAGAGCACCTGCCTCCAGGCCCTTGGGACCAAGGGCGCTGACAAGGCATCCGTGCTAATACAACTTCTATATTTTAGCGTCATGATCACCTAAAACTCATCCTCACCACGCACGTTTCACTCGACTTTCATGACTTTAATACATATATGTTTACGCACCTATAGTGCGCAGAATCTTAGGCCCTTATACAGCCACTAAACGTCATCATTGTTCCCATCCGACATCATTTCCTGGCGCTCTTTGGCCATCAGTGGCCCTTGCACCATTAAACAACATATATCATCATCAAGGTTACCTTAGAATATTTACAATCGCATCTCTTCGGCAATGAGCACCTTTCCTGGAGCCTTACCTCAGATGGGAAGCGCACATCACCATAGAAGATTTCGGTGAGTTGTAAGCGCGAAACCAGATGAGTTTTTAAGCGCGAAAATCTCTGATATTAGTTTCTCGTCGATTTGTGGCAGCACAGTGAGATCCGCTGGCCATGTTCCGCTCGATCACGAAAGAAACGGCTGCATTCGCTTGGTCCGAAAGCACTGCCAACGAATACTGCTCAGCCTTTCCGGGGCCTGTATTTATGGATCCGCTAGCAGACAATTCCTCGACTGTGCCCAGCAAGGAATGGCGGCCGAACCCAGTATTGCCGGAGCACCAAGCATTATGAATATCTCCCAATATCTGGACGCTGCAGGTACATATCTGCCGTTGATGTCGGAGCCACCGGGAGGTTCCGTGTAAAGTCCAACTGGATAAGAACACCCCCACGCGTTCTATGATTATGTGCGAGTGAAAGTTTCAGAAGGCGTCCGACAATCGTTTCTCAAGCGGAAATGAGACTCGCTGGCCATCTCTGTTTCGCGAAATGTGCATGGGAGGGTCCCTTATGGAGAAACTTCGTGCTCTCACTAGCGGGCATTATTGCGCCTGGTCGCCCACGCTATATCTTTACAGGGATAAATTCGCGGCTCATACCTTTGTATGTACTGTCTTCTCACCGCATGTCTGTATTGAAGTTTTAGACAGAACGAAGGTTGTTTCGATTTGTGCAGCGACTGCGCTTTTTTACGCAAAAGTTTTGTTGAGTTGCGCCAGGTCGCATGCTAAAGGAGTCGGCTGCCAGCCTTATTCCGTCGGTACACAGCGCCGATCCGCGCTTCCCAAACACACCGAGGCACAAGCTTCGCTACGCTTGACCGCACACCAAGAGACACTGCCGTCGGCCTTCAAACGGCTTGCGCGCACCGAAATAGCAGTGGTATTCACAGTATATCCAGTCGAACGCTGAAGAAACTCAAGCTTTTGCGAAAATCGGCACGGACACACAGTTTACGCCGCCTTGTTTTCGCGAACTGCGCAGCAGGGGAAGCGCTAAGAGAGGTCACAAAATGCTCTTGCGCGTTTTTCGCGGCGAGATAAATATTTCTCTTATGGGCGAGGGGGAAGATATGACGAACACGACAGGAGCGCGCGATGAAAGAAGGGTTTTGTCAACGTCATAGGATGACCTGATGTAGAGAGTTCTGCTCCCCAACCAATCGCAAGCTGCGCCTCTCGCCGAAGCGGTCGTCTGCTTGCGTTTGTCGTCTGCTACGATAGGAGCCTGCTGCGGGTGTTTCGCCTTGGCTACGCGATAATTGCCAGGTCAAGCTGACGCTTCTGAGCACAAAAAAATTCGGCAGACCCCACGTACCGTGGGAGTCGGTGTCATGCGAAGCATGCGGCGGGTAGGTGACTGTGGCGTAACGTTTTTTACTGAGCGACACGTTACAAAATGACGCTAAAGATTTGTATAAATTTTATACGCACACATATATATGTTGAAGAGCTGCATATGTGTAATATAACCAGTTGTTTACGGTTGGGTAACGCTGCCAATGGCAACGTGGGTATTACCAACACCAGAAGCGGCAAGCTGATATGTAGTGATTATACGTGTCCCGAGAACGCACGTACGTTTCACGAACCCGTGTGCATGTGTGCAAGACGTTCTTGAACAAGGGCCTCATCACCGTGATCAGCGAGCACCAGCAGCTTGTCATGACTTGTTATAGGATCCGATCGTGATTGTAGTGATGAGTCCATGTGTAGTGAAGTATGTGGTATAGTAGAGCTTTTGGAATTCGGGGATGCCTCGGTCATTTCGTCGACAAATTGTCTGTCGACAGAGCCGGCGACATGTCGGAACCTGAAGCCACCCTTCGCGTTGGTGAGGTAGTATAGGCCGTCGAGGCTGGTAGGCCTGGATAGTGCTACGTAGACCAACATCAGTGGATGGTGTTTGTCGTATTCGTAGACTACCTGGGCGTATGTGGCATACGTAGCCTAGTCTACAAAGCGGCTGTCAATCAGTCTGGCATCATCCTCGGTCAGCATGAGGCCATCGCCCAGCCTCGCAAGAAATGAAGAGGACGCTGCGTTGTTCTGGTGGACGAAGTGCACTTTACGGTGCGGTGATGTGGATGTCATATGAAACTTTCGTTAATGTATTCCTCCGGGGTCGAGCAATGCTTCAATAAGCTTGCTGAATCATAGGTATACAAACGTAATGTTTATTAGATTGCTATAAAAGCGGAGCCAACACTGGAACCACAGACGTTAATCTGATATGACGCCTGTATCGTAGAGTACACATCGTAGGAGTATCATGTACTGTTCATTGCTTTCTTGTAAAATTAGATAGCCAGCACCACAACCACAATTGACGTTGCACCGATATTACGCCTGCGTAGGCTGTTTTTCCAAACCAATTTTTAGACCTGGCGTGGCTCATTGGTAGAATACCTGATTGCCACGCAGAATGCTTGGGTTCGATTCCTGCTGGCATCGTAATTTTCGTTCTTTCCATTCGTTGAGTCAACGCTGCGAATGTTGGTTTTCCTTAACGCTCTAGCATTGAAGTTACCAATGTCTGTTCTCGCCGTTCCTGGGTAGATATAAACTGTCAATCACCCGCGGCGCATACCAGTATACCGCGGCCCGTGATAAACGGGTATGTGCCACACGTGTCTAGTGGAAAGGGTTTGACGACGTACGCCACAGGATTTTAACGTTATTCATGTCATGACCCGGCAGTCATGTTCGTGAAATCCTCTTACCCTCCTACGCAAATTTTGGTCTACACGAAGTTAAGGAGGCGATCATGAGAGCACCCAGACGTAGGCGGCTAGATAGATGGATAGATGGATGGATAGATAGATAGATAGATAGATAGATAGATAGATAGATAGATAGATAGATAGATAGATAGATAGATAGATAGATAGATAGATAGAAACGCTCAAAGTGCCAGAGGTTCGCTAAGAAATGCTTCGCATTTAATACATATATGAATGGGTGAAGCCACCTTTATTTGATATTCTCACGCCAAGTTAAATGGCAGTTAATGATCAAAGGGACATGAATTCGGCAAAGGTTTGTTTATACTCGAGAATCGTGAGCACTCGCACATATTTTCGATGCCATTTCAAATTACTGGAGCCATTTCTTTCTGACTACTTGCCATATAAACGCGTTCCGTTTCGGTTTCCGAACAGTGAAGGTCGAAAAGCTCGATTTGTTTGTGATTTGATGCATAATCACGCACATCTATAATATGCTGTGATTTGCAATGTACGAGCCCGCTCTGGATCGGCCCAACGTGCATAGCGACAGCTGCATTTTGGAGATCGTGCCTATTTGGTCAGCTAAAGCCAATCCAACTAGACAAGTTGTGGAATTGCATAATAGGCTTTAATAACGGCTAACTGAAATGCTCCGCTCAATTTTATTTCCAATAGCGTGCAGCTGATGTGCTACTCTGAACCTCTTTGGTGGTAGTTTCGACCAATGCTGCGTACATTATCATAAGTTGGACGTCTCATTAGAGGAAGTAGGACGCAACACAACAACATAACATAAAATTGTTGACCAAATACCGCGCCCCTTTTGACTTCATCGACCATTCATGTAGGACTTTGGTTTTAATCCAACCACAAGCCTTTGCATGCATAATGTTTCGCCATTGACACCCAATAGGCTTCTTTAATTACTGCGACTCCCAGCCTATTGGACGACTGCGAGTGTCAATACTGTCCATAGCGTACAAGCGATACAACACACGAAACTCAAAGCGCCGAAATAAATTAAAACGTACCAGCAATCGTCAACCCTTATGAAAATGAGTCTTGAGTGTCTAATGTCGACTAAGTGCGCTCCTAATGAGTCACTAGACAGACATTAGACATGCAAAGCCTTATGTCGTTTAACATTAAGTGTGCATCAGATATTAAAATGACCATGTGCATTTTAATTTCTGGTGAATGAACTGTTCAGATTTTCAGTTGCCGTTCCTATTGTCAAAACGCGCATCACAACAAAGAAGTTAAATAGCCGTAATTGCCACCATAAAATCAATACACGCAATAAACCATTTGTGTTGCAATGTACACAAATATCGTGTTTCAGTAGAATGCGTAAATATTTTACATATACCGCCCATGTACCGGCGATCGAACACTGTTAAAAATATTGCCGTAATATTACGTTAAAACAACACGGTAACTCTTGATGCCAGCATGTTCCCCATTAGGGCACAAGACACTACTGAAGCCGTAGTTACTTAGAAACATTACCGATGCCGTACCTCAGAGAAATACTTTTGAAAGCGTAGTGTTTCTTAACGTTACCAGTCCCGTACTGCAAGTTAATAGCTCTGAAGCCGTACTCATTTATCAAAATTAGCGACGCCGTACCACACTATCTGCTATTGAAGCCGTATTACCTCAGAACATTGCCAATACCGTATCACAAGGAAAATGTTTAAATTCGTTACGTACCCACCTTGTCGATACCGTATGACGGGTAAATTGTTACAAAAACGTAATGTGCAATAATTACAAGTGAAAAACAGCACTGAAAAGACGGGACAAGAAAGGACACGAGACCACAACGCTGTAGTCTCGTGTCCTTTCTTGTCCCGTCTCTTAAGCGCTGTTTTTCACTCGTAATCATGAACCAACCAGCCCAAATGCATACCTTACTACAGTAATGTGCAAATTCAGGGTTCCTACCGTGCTTGGCACATGCAGGATCTAACGTGTGAACCACGGTGCTTGCATGGAAATTAATTAATTTGTGTCGTTCCTGCGTGGTAACAGCAGCTTTTATGAATATTCAAAGTAACCTAAAGTGATCCAATATAAACATATGGGAGGGAAGGCACCACATACGCCAGCGACTCAAACAGGCGCTCTTCTGTGAGACTCTTTTTATTCTGTCTCATGCTACATTCGTTTGTATCAGTATGCCGTTGTGTGAACTAGTGTTGTAGTTGTGTTAGGTGGTATAACTAAAGACTACTCGTATTGTTGAGAGCCCCCCCAAAATATTGGCTAGAATAACCAAATATAATGTTAATAAAACAGTCTGGCTCTCATATGGTGAGTTTTCTCTCTATCTTTCAAACACCTTCAACTGTTTTACACCGTCAAATTTATATTTCATTCAGGTTGTATGAATATTCAGGATAGTGTTTTTACAGAAAAAGAAAACACAGGAAAAGTCAGCAGAAAGTTGTATTGTATTTGAATATAAATACATAGTACATTTGTGGATTACACAATTTTCGTGAAAGAACAAATTGAGCTTACTGTTCCTTGAAAGACGTTACCTCAACACAGCCGAACAAGAAATCATAGACTCACACAGCCTTATTTTTTCTTAGAAATGGTACTGTCCTAGCAAGCCGCCAAGACCTTTGAATGGGCTTCCTCTTTATCACTTAGAGGTCCCTGCCTCCTGCCGTCCTCTTGGCATATGCCAACAAGATACCTGGAATAAACATGAAGCAGCCATATCACAGATGCACTCAAAAACAGCAGTGCAAACAAGAATCATTGTCACACTTAACGTGTAACCCAAGGTGCATTCCACACAATCGAGGGTTTTCAATAAGGGCCCCGAAGAAATAGTGCCAAAGCCACTGCGCGCGCAAGACCCAAAAAGCATTTTGGTGGTCGCTGGGCGAGACATTTCTTGAATTTAGCAAGAGCCCCAAAGCCTGCTCTAAAAGCTTTGCACCAAGAAAATATGGTGGCACCCACTCGAGCTCGCATTTCTTGAAAAATCGGCTAAGTCTAAATTTTCCGCGGTACCGAACGATTTCCCATAGGTGCAATGTATTTATTGCCCTTTATCTCGGAAGTATTTCCGTGCCCACTTTCGGTTATCTCGAAATCTCAAGTGAGAGTGGAACAAAAATTTCGTCGCCAAACCGTTTCACAAAATGCTAGCGGCAAAATGTCTACGTTTCACAAGGTTCGCGCGAGGCTGCCGCGCTTTCGACGAAAGACACTGTTCCCGAAAGTGAAGTCGGAACCTAGTGGCATAACAACTTTGTCAAGCGACCCTGTGTCACGTCATGTGACAGGTGACGCCATAGACGTGCACAGAGGAAGGCCCTGCAAAATAGGCTGGGTCGCACACGTCGTTTTGTTTACCCATGTGTTTACCGTCAGAGATGCGATTTCAGCAATTTATTTACGCAAGATACGTCGCTCTTATATTCTCGTCGGCCGTGCGATGTGGAGAGGATAACGCCGCCAAAGCAAAGCAAGTCACTGATGCTGCAAAGAAAGGTAGCTTTAATCAAAGATGCGGATTCGAAGTTCCGGACGTCAAAACGGCGCTGATTGTGTGGTTGCACCCCTTTCAGTCACAACATTGACAGAGAAGGCCGATTCTCTGGACTTCTCTGGGCTACACTGATCTCGCCTGCAACATCGACTGGTCTGACCATTTAAGTGAAAAGACTTGGTGTCACGCACGGTGATCGCGGCAGTGTCGATGCAGCTACTCAAGGGGTGACGACATCAGCCGAGACAAGAAACGTGTTTCGCTTGATGCGAAATAAGGTTGAGTGAAGCGGTGCGGATGATCGCCACATGCGATGTGTTAAGCAACTCGAGAAACCTTTGCTAGGTGCAAGTGTTACTGCGATGCAGTGCCGAAAAACACAGCTGGTTGACAGCTCTGGTACGTCATTATTTTTCTTTAATTTCTTTACAAAGTGCCACTTAGGCCCTCCTGTTAAGAAACTGGACAGTAGTGATAACGTTTTTAGATAAAGCTCGTCTTTTCAATAGAATTTGCGCAACTTTGCTTATCTCGAATTTTTTTCTGGTTTTTACTATTTCGAGTTAACGAGGTATTACTGTACATATGTATCATTCATTACACTTTACGAAAGCTGATCCCCGCAGGGGCGTCTGCGAAAGCGAGCGTTGGGTGTGTAGCGACACCACGGACCCGAGCTAACGGGGGGGGGGGTTTCGACCCCCTCCCACGCCTAGCCGTGCGTGGCTTTGCCGTGTCCGGGGAAAAGGGGATCCTGGGGGTTGAGCCGACGCCGGGTGTTTGGGCCGTTAAGGCCCCCCGGCAGAGGCAACACACCCCTTTTGCCCCGGCTTTACGTAGACGGCACCCCTGGGCTGACCCACCAAGGGGAAATCGACAGTCGCCTTTTCCTATCTCTCTCCCACGTCTTCGTCTTTCTCTCCCACTTTTAGCCTTTCCTGTCCTCTCATGTTTTCTATTTACTTCCGTTTTTCTTGGCGGCGAGGGTTAACCTTATGTATGTGCCCTCTCTTGGGCACATTACATTTGGTTATAGTAGCTCTGTACAGCTGGCGTTGGCTCGCCTTATAACAATATAAGTGCGGACAGGTCCCCATGTAGGGCTCCATGGTGGGCGGCTGGCATGGCTGCCAAATTCATGCATTATCTATGGCCTCAACGTCCTTTCCCAAACTTAACAATCGTCCTCTCACAAAGAGGGGACGCACCGAAGACACTGTAAACATTTTCATGAAACCCCATGAAATGCTTCCACGATTCCATGTGATCCACTGCGAAACAGCTGACAAGAATGCCCGAACAATATCGCCTTTTGTTGTGTCCCAATGCCTCACTGAAACACTCGGCAGTGGATATCAGGCATCGAGAATGGCTAGCGGAGATCTTCTCCTGGAAGTTCAAAACAAAGCACAATATGAAAAACTATCCAAACTTGTTTCGTTCGGAAACACACCTGTCTCTGTCACACCACATCGCTCCCTGAACAGCTCGCGAGGTGTAGTCTCAGACCAAGACCTGCTTGAATTGACAGGAAGTGAGCTCTTCGAGGGCTGGAGTGAACAGCATGTGACAAACGTACAGAAAATCAAAATTAGGCGCGAAGATAAGGAAATCCTGACTAAACACCTTATCGTGACATTTGGTACAAGCGCACTGCCAGAACATATCCAAACAGGCTATCTGAAATTAAAGGTTAGACCATACATCCCTAACCCACGCCGTTGCTTCAAGTGCCAGCGTTTCAGTCACGGCTCTCAGGTCTGCCGTGGCCGCCAAGCGTGTGCAAAGTGTAGTTCACATGAACACCCTGCAGACAACTGTGTTGAAGCTCACCATTGTGTGAACTGCGAGGGTGGGCACCTAGCCTACTCTCGCAGTTGTCCCTCATGGAAAAAAGAAAAAGAAATCATAACACTTAAGCTAACTGAAAATATCTCATTTAAGGAGGCGCGCAGACGCCTTTCCTTTCCGCAGGGTCCTACTTTCGCGGACGTGGCACGTCAGGGGGCAGTGCCACAAAAGTTCGCGGTGGCCGCACGTAACACACACAGTGGACGGGCGGCAGCGCCATCCGCCCCCCCCCCCCCCTAGCGGAAGCAGCCCGTACTGCTCCGCAACCAAACGTCATGCAGGCCTCCGGATCTGCAGTCCCAGAACCTTCTGTGCCGTCAGAGGGCCCCAAAACTCTGACACATGTGCGCGTAACCCGCGAGCGGGCATCCAGCGTCTCTGCCGAGGCGATGGACACAACGGCATGTCTAACGGCGTCGCAGGCGCCGAAGGAACGGTGCAGCTCTTTGGAGCCGTAAAGACCGAGATGAAGCTACCGCATCATCTGGTGGCGTCGCCATCATAATAGTAAGAGCGTAGCATGTCAAGGTTTGCAGATGCAAACGCCGGTCGAAGCAGTGGCCGTTCGTGCTGTTATTTTAAACAAACTTGTTACCATTTGCTCACTGTACATCGCCCCTCATCATCAGCTGCACAAACATGAATTTCAGTCCTTGATCGATCAATTACCTGAACCCTATATCGTCCTTGGAGATTTTTATGCCCACAGCCCTTTGTGGGGCGACTCTCGTAGCGATGCGCGAGGCCGTTTGATTGAGAATTTTCTTTTCCACTGACACATGCCTAATAAATAAGAACCCACGTTTTTTAGCCTGGCGAACAAAACATACTCATGCATTGATCTTAGCATCGCTTCGCCCACCCTTTTATCCGATATTAAATAGGATGTTATTAAAACCCCTTGTGGGAGCGATCCCTTTCCCATACTGCTAAGAACGCCAAAAGAAAACGAATATCGACCCCAGGCTCCAACTTGGAAGGTAGACGGAGCAGATTGGGAAAAGTACCAGAGTCTTAGTAGTATCTCGTGGGCCGACATTTCCCCCTTAGGAATTGATTCTGCTGCTAGTTATTTTACCGCTTTTATTGCTGACGTAGCTTCAAAATGTATTCCCCAAACAAGTTGTGGTGCCTGCAGACGTCGTGTCCCGTGGTGGAACGACGACGGCAGGAACGCTCGCAAAAAGCAGAACAAAGCGTGGGGTTTACTACGCGATTCCCCCACTGCAGAGAATCTGATAAATTTCACACAAGTAAAATCCCAAGGAAGAAGAACGCGCCGACAGGCAAGAAGACACAGTTGGGTGCAGTTTTTATCGGGAATCAATTCCTACACAGATGAAGCCAAGGTCTGGAACAGGGTAAATAGTATAAGAGGCCGACAGACACACTCACTCCCTTTCGTAGTCACAGAGAGCAGTAGCCTTGAAGACCAAGCAAACTTCCTGGGCGCTCACTTTAAGCACGTATCCAGCTCATCGCACTATTCAGATACATTCACACGGTAACAACACGGTGCCAAACTGGTTAACATCCCTGTCTTTCCTCTCTCCCGTTTTCCTTCCTTCACACGGTACAAAGAGAGACTAGAAAGACAAAAACTAGAAAGGAAATGTGCAAAACAAGAGCCATACAACGAACCATTCCACTTAGCTGAGCTGCAGGCAGCGCTAAACTGCTGCAGCAAATCTGCGCCAGGCTCTGACCGTGTTATATATCAAATGCTGAAACACTTACCCCATGAAACACAAAAAACTCTCCTGTGCCTGTACAACACTGTATGGTCTTCCGGCGAGATTCCCTCTGCGTGGAAAGAGGCCATAGTAATACCTATCCTGAAACAGGGCAAGGATCCATCCTGTGTTTCAAGTTACAGGCCTATAGCCCTGACTAGCTGTCTCTGCAAACTATTTGAAAAGATGACAAACTGCCGACTACTACATTTCCTAGAATCAAACAAACTCCTCGACCCATACCAGTGCGGATTCCGATAGGGTCGGTCCACCACCGACCATCTCATTCGCATAGAGACACAAATACGCCAGGCTTTTGTTCATAAGCAGTTTTTCCTATCTCTCTTCCTTGACATGGAAAAGGCATACGATACCACGTGGCGGTTCGGAATATTGAGAGACCTCTCACACTTAGGTATACGTGGTAATATGCTAAATGTTATCGAAAGCTACCTGTCCAATCGCACATTCCGTGTTCGAGTGGGCAATGTATTGTCTCGATCATTTGTGCAAGAAACTGGAGTGCCACAGGGCGGTGTCCTCAGTTGCACACTTTTTATTATAAAAATGAATACCCTGCGTTCCTCCATACCACGTAATATGTTTTATTCAACATACGTTGACGATTTACAAATAGGCTTTAAATTTTGTAATCTCTCATCATGCGAGCGACAGGTTCAGCTCTGTGTCAACAAGGTCTGCAAATGGGCAGACGAGAACGGTTTCCGTCTGAATCCGCAAAAGAGCTTCTGCGTTCTGTTCTCTAGGAAGAGAGGCCTCCACCCCGATCCCCATATAGAGTTGCAGGGTGAGCTTGTAGCTGTTAAAAAAGAACAGAAATTTTTAGGCATAATTCTAGACACAAAGCTCAAGTTTCTACCACACATTAAGTACATTAAGGAGAAGTGCATGAAGACAATGAACATCCTAAAGGTGCTGTCCCGCACAACTTGGGGCAGTGCCAGAAAATGTCTTATGAGCCTCTATAAAAGCCTGATACGCACGCGTCTAGATTATGGGGCGGTAGCTTTCCAGTCTGCAACTACAACCACCTTGAAAATGCTGGACCCTGTCCACCATTTAGGCATTCGCCTATCTACAGGTGCCTTTCGAACAAGCCCCGTGGAAAGCCTTTACGCAGAATCGGACGAATGGTCGCTAAATATCCAAAGGTCGTACCTATCTTTTACGTATTTTTTGAAGATAAATGCAAGCACGGACCATCCCGCACATCATGTCGTAAATGACATGTCCAACTGCCAGCTCTTTCAAAACCGACCCACTGTGAAAAAGCCCTTCTCGCTGCATGTGCGAGCCCTAGCTGAGGAAACAGGCGTCCCATTACTCGATCACCGCTTAATGGCCCCATCTTCACACGCCCCGCCATGGAAATGGCAGGTTATAGACTGTGACACATCTTTCGTAGATATTACAAAGCATGCCCCACCTCTACATATACAGATGTACTTCCGTGAACTGACACAAAAATACACCTGTCCCGAATGTTTCACTGACGCGTCCATGTCTCACGCAGGTGTGTCCTACGCAGCGATATGCCCATCTTTTTCGGATGCTGGTGTTCTTCACCCAAACACGAGCATCTTCACAGCGGAGGCTTACGCAATACTGGCGGCAGCAAAGCACATTAAAGAATTAGGAATAAGTAATGTAGTCATATACACGGATTCGCTGAGCGTCGTGAAAGCCTTAAAAACTACCAGAAAGTACAAAACCCCAGTCATTGTCTCGCTATACTCCCTCCTGTGCGACATTTACATTTCCAAACAGCATGTAGTTGCATGCTGGGTGCCAGGGAACCGTAAAATCGAGGGAAACGAACAGGCAGATGCGCTTGCAACATCAGTCCATGCAAACGCTCCGCAATCATCTCTAGCTGTCCCCGCAATGGACCTGAAACCCCTCCTAAGACAGAAGCTGAGGGATTACTGGCAGCGCACATGGGACCAACAACTGCATAATAAATTGCATGTAATCAAGCCTTACCTCGGTGACTGGCCAACCACATCAAAAACACGCCGCACAAATGTAACACTCTGTCGGCTACGTATCGGTCACACACACAGCACACATGCACATCTTTTGTCCAGTGGTGATCCGCCCAAGTGTGAGAGATGTGGAGAACCACTTACGGTGCTTCAAATCCTCATTCAGTGCAGAGAGTTAGACGCTATGAGAAAGAAGCACTTTTTATTACCCTACCGACAGCAATTTCCACTGCATCCTTCCATATTCGTCGGTAGGGATCCGCTTTTTAAATATGATTCATTGCTCGCGTTTCTTAACGACGTGCGTAGATTTCATGTGATCTACCCAGGCAATCCGCAGCACGAGCTCTGAATAGAGGTCGCTGCTGCGGTAGCTACACACAAAAGGACCTGCCTCGCGGCCCTTGGACTCAAGGGCGTTGACGAGGCACTCGTGCTTATGCCATATATCTTCACCATAGTTTGATCACCACGAGCAGAGCCATGCATTCCATTTACACACATTTCATGTCGCCCCCATGATCTTAATACTTGTATGTTTTACCCGCCTTAGAGCGTGGTATTTTAGGCCTCTATACAGCCACGAAACACTATCATAGCTCACATTCTCTACATAACGTAAATCACGGGTCATTGTGACTTCTTCACCACTGTTCATGGCGCTTTTGGCCAAGCATGGCCTTTGCGCCATTAAAACCCACATATCATCAACAAAAGCTGATAGCCAACACTGCAACCACAATTGTCATTGCCATGATCTCACGCCTGCATATGGTCTTTTTCATAAGCAGTTTCAAACACTTGCGCAGCTCTGCAGTAGAATACTTGACTTCCACACAAGCCTGGGTTCGATTCCCACTCGAATCGCTCAACGACAATGCTGCCAATGCTGGTACCGGATTTTCTTCGACATGGGCTCTTAACGGTGTCGCGTATGATTTGAAATTCTCGCCGTTCGTCGGTTGACATAAAGAGTGAAGCAATCACCTGTGGGCACACACCCACATTCCACGGCCGTAGTTCGCGGGTATGCGCCACACGTGACTGAGGAGTTTCATCAGGTAAGCAAGAGGCATGACATGTTATTCATGTCGTGACCTGTCAGTCAGGTCATACACTGATACCATCCTACGCCAATTTTGGTATAAACCAAAATGAGAGCCAAATGAGAGCGCCCAGAGGTAAGCGGCTAGGTATATCGATAGGTAGATAGAAACGGCCAAAGTGCTTTTGGTAAACTAAGAAATGCTTTGAATTTAAAAGTTAAGAATATGCGTACCAAAGGCTAATTCCCGTACCAGCTTTTAATCATTATTCGTCGCAGCTTGCCTTTGCCTAACACTTCCGTCATGGCGCTGCAGGCTAGACACAAACCTTGGCCTCTTCAAAAAATTCAAAGATCCTGCGTCACCGGAAGCCAGCACACGCTGAGTGCCTTGGGTCTCCTCACTTTTGGAGCCCCTATTTGAAAACTACTTAATGTAAAGCCTCGCACAGCATTCAACCCATTACCACCACTGTACATTACTCCCACATACAGATCTAAGCAGCGACACATGATCATCTACCCTAATAATATTACTAATGAACACTGCAATGCAAGATATAAGTGTTAAGCACATGGAAGTTTCCTGTTTAGCCTATATCGCTTGAAGTGAACAGCGCAACAATGAACAGAGAAAATAAGCCATCACCTGCAGGGTGTATACTTGATACCACATACCTAGAGTTCTCGAAGTAAAACATTTACTAGTTACAATGAGCCGAGTTTTGACTGCCATATAATTAGGGCTTCGTTTTTCAGGTAAATCCGAAAAAAATTGATGAACACTCGCCAGTAAAATTTCTGACAATTCGAATTTATCCGATAAACTTCAATATTAAAGCGCATTTTACACGTTCGAAGGGCATTTTCAAACCTGAGAATCATCAATCGAAAGGAGCACATCTACATCAGCTGCAGTAACTTCGTAAAATATACTTGCGTCTATTAGAAGCTTTAAGGTAATAATACGAACAAACGTAGGTGTTTTGTATTCAAATATTTGTGCTTGCATGCATACGTGTGCGCGTTCAAACCTTCCAGACATCTAAAATGCACTTAATGTGTTCGCATGTTTTCGTGTTTAGGTATAATTTCTTCTAAGATTTCGGAGCATTGGGAATAATAATAAAATAGGTCCCTTATTTTTCATCAAGATGAGGGAGGGTGGGAGAGAAAGGTGAGAAGCACCTTGACTAGCTCGTGCCCCCTTCCTCCCCTCCAGATTTACACTACGGTCCACTGTTAAAGGGAACACTCCAATGAGCACCTTTCATTTTGCTGGTCCTCTAAGAGCAAGCGGACAGCGAAACATTGCTCATGCGCTGCACTAGTCCGTCAAGAAGAGGTAGAACTGTCAACCACCAGGAGTCTTATGCAAATCTAAGCCATTATGTTTTTGCAAGAGAGGGAAATCCAAACATGCCCTGCACCCAAGTGTTCCATTTAACAGTGGACCCGTCTGTACAATTTGGCGAGTTTACAGCAGTGCACATCAGCAGCCCTATTAACAGGGTAAATGAACAGGAAGTGAGAAAAAATTAAAGGACAGAGAAACAGAATTATCAGCAAAAATGCAACACATATTAGGTAATTGAAAATAAAATTAATAGGAACACATTGCAACAACATATAATGCAAAATGTCGGAGAATTGGAGATTTACATGAAATAAACTGTGATAACGCCGAATTTCCTCCTAAAAATAAACTCCAGAAACACCGAGCCCGACATATAATCTACGTTAGATACATGCTTTTTCTCAATAATGACCTGACACTACCCCTAATGCACCTCCATCTACATACTATTCTTGAACAGAGCTTCTTTGTTCAAAAAGTCAATTTTCTCATAATGAATAAGAAGCAAAATATACTCGCCTCTGAGTAAATTTGAGTGTCGCTCCCACAGATGCATCTTTTAGATGTTCAAGCAGTAGTGGACAGCAAACAGGTACTCAACAGCCAGCTTCAGGGCGATGTTTGGCATGATGAGCTCCCTAACCACAAACCGGTGACAGGTACTTTCGGAGATGGACTGGCCTAGAAGGAAGCAAATTTGCCATAGGAAAACAAGTATTTTTTGTTTACACGTGCTTAGTAGTGTTGCACGTGTATTCTCTGGAAGTT
The DNA here is from genome assembly GCF_013339695.2 of Rhipicephalus sanguineus. Classification (NCBI taxonomy): domain Eukaryota; kingdom Metazoa; phylum Arthropoda; class Arachnida; order Ixodida; family Ixodidae; genus Rhipicephalus; species Rhipicephalus sanguineus. Next base: position 135,541,125 of record NC_051177.1, read on the forward strand.
AATAGGAAATTATTTTAGTAAAGTTTTACAGGCAGATCAGTCAACAGTTGCAACTGTGAGGCTGTGAAAAGAAGAGAAAATAAATACGAACGTTGGGCTACGAGGGCTCAGAACACTTAAAGCAGTGTCCTTAAATACTTTTCAGGTCACGAAACTCCGCTATCACGCTATGGCAGAGCTTCATAGGTTCCTCAAACCTGCGTGGTGACATGCACTGTGCCGCTGAGGGCATCGTTCTCGTACTGACACGCTTGAGCAGTGCGAGGAAAGCACACCGTCGTGCTGCATTTTGTGCATGTGCTGTTATTCATTTAATGGCGTGAAGTATTGGGGGGTCAGGGGCATAACAATGCCATGCCTGTGCTGGGTGCCCGTGGGCCACTCCTTTTACACGGACTACCACGAGAAATGAAAACGGGTCATACCGCTGCAAAACAGAAGTGATTCCAACATTGAATTGAAGTAAGCTTCCCTGTGCATGAAATATATTGAGGCCACATCGTCACTGCTTATGATTCCAATATCAACAGGGACGCTATAGGCGCGAGAAGCTGCCATTGAGGCCTCTTCATTCTTTTTTTCTTTTATCAGTGCCATGCGTTTAACAAAATTATTCATTACCTGAGGCTATCTGCTGCCCGCATGCTACTTATTTTACAAATAAATAAAATGTCGTGGCAAGAGTGTAAGGATAGAATAAGCGCTGCATCCCTTTTACCGTATTATAATGACCCCTTGTGAAGCATTAAGAATACTTTGAGCGTTTATTAGGCACATCTTTCTTCTTCATACATGTTAATCGTCATGTGGTGTTCTATTTTATTATTTATTTTATTTATTTTTATTATTTATTTTATTGTATCTGTCTAGATTTTTTAGGTCAAGGACAAGATGATTTCTCGCTCACAAGCAACGAAGCGGTCGCCGACGCCGGCACCGGAATTTCTGCGAAGTGAGCTCTTTAACGCTATCACCTTAACATTGCAGTACACACTCTTTTCTTCGTGTGTTTTATGTTACTGGCGCATCGCACGTGAAGCTGCTGACTTGCGCGAACCGCGCCAGAATGTCTGAGAACATCCGAGATTATTTTAGGATCGCCTCTTATGCTTTGATGCGCAAACGCGCACAGATGAGTTCATTCTTGAACTAACGTGGCACCAGCCATAAGGTTCAGCTTTATCGACGGCCCACGCTCTGTTCGCCGCCATCCCTGTACAGTGTCTATGGCTGTTGCTTGACTTTTCGTTTCCCGGCCACAAGTTTGGCTAAATAAAGAGGTTTATCTTGGACACACCGACTGCTGCCTTCGTCGGCGTCACGATCTCGTGACATCTGGTGGAGGTGCAATTCTTTCAAGTTCCGGACCTCCATGTCTAGCCATGAACCCAGCCCAAGTCGCAAAGAAGACATCGACGGGAACGCCGAGCAACGAGCAAGCTGCAAGCAACAAGGTCTATCGCCAGAGCACGGGCCTCTACCTGAAGAGACCCGGCAAACCCAAGACCCTTAGGTCGACCACAGCGACGATCACAGCTAATGTGCCGCATGCACCGATACTGCTCCAGAGAGCCGCCAACTTACCGTGCATCATCGACTGAAGACTCAGAAAGCTGGCTGGAGACGTACGACCGAGTCACCACCTTCAACAACTGGAAGTCCGAAGAAAAACTGCGTCACGTCTACTTCTACCTAGAAGACGCCGCGAGGACGTGGTTCCAGAACCGAGAATATGCGCTACAAACCTGCGATCTTTTGCGGACGACGTTCATAAGCACGTTCACGAGCGTGGCCCGCAAGGAACGGGCCGCAGCTATGCTGGAGACCCGTGAGCGTCTGCCCAATGAAAACATTGGCATCTACACGGAAGAGGTGAATCGCCTGTTTTGAAACTCCGACCGAACTATACCCGAATAGAATAAAGTCAGGTTCCACATACGGTGTGTAAATCAAGAACTTTTTGCTGAATTGATGAGGAACCCACCGAAGACGGCCGCTGAATTAGCTTCGGAGGCTTCGACAATCGAGAAAACGCTCAAGATGCGAACGCGGCAATAGAGCCGCAGCTTCTTGGCCACAAGCTACGCCGACGTTCAAGCACTAGGAACAGCCGACCTGCGTGAGACGATCAGAGCGATCGTCCAAGAGTAGCTGCGGAAAATTCTACCTTCATCGCAACCTCAGGTGCATTCCACCGCTGACGTCGTGCGCGAGGAGATTCAGCAATCACTGGACGCTCCTCAGTAGATCTACAGCCGCAAGCGATGAGCTATGCTGCTGCAGCCCACCGTCATGCTCCTCCCCTACGCCCACGCCAAGACGCCAAACCGCCGCAGTACCGTCGCCGGACGACGACGCCGCAATCGATGCCTAACCATCCGCCTGTCGGCCAGCGCTACACCCCTCGGGAAACCAACGTTTGGCGCGCTCCTGACCACCGCCCGCTCTGCTACCACTGCAGGGAAGCCGGTCATACCTACCTTCGTTACCAATACCACCAGATGGGAGTACGCGACTTCACCCTCAACGCGCCGTGTCCAGAGTGAGTTGAACGACCACGTGACGTCGCCGACTACCTTGAAGGAGCGCAATGGACCCCTGAGGACCTTCCCGATCACCGTCGCCAGGCCACTACGTTTCTCCCCAATGCCGATTGTACACTGACCCAACGCGGGGCCGGTCACATAGCCCGTATCTGGAAAACTGGGGGCAGACAACAGTGGAGGTGCGTTTGCTGTACCGAAACACGGAAGATCACCTACCGCTGATGACGACGCCGCGACGAAATCTGGAGCACACGCCGCAAGCCGAAGGGAGCCCTGACTTCAAAACTTCGCCACCCGAAGACCTGACGACGCAACGACGAAGCAGCGGGACAAATTTACGTCGCCATGATCCGACACCATGACCTAACCGCTACGCTAGGCGACGAACTAGCGACATCAACGTCGGCATCGACTGCCACAGCGCCACCGCTCTCGTTGATATGGAGCCGACTATTCCGTCACTAGTGGGCCGTTCGCCGTGAAGCTGAAGAAAGTTAGGACTGCTTGGGAAGGCCCCGAAATCCGGACCGCTGATGGCCATTTGGAGTCTGCACAGCAAGTGTCACCATCAGTAATCGCACTTATCCCGTGAGCTTCGTAATATTGCAGCATTGCTTCAGGGATACCTTATTTCGCATGGACTTCTTAAACCATCACGTCGCCATCACGGACCTGAGAACCAAGTCGATAAGATGTGGGAAACGGCCGCGCCTGTCATGGTCAGCAGCATCCAACCATGAGTCCAGCCCGAGCACTGTCCACGGCACGCGCTACACTAGCACTTCGTCGTTGTCTATTCATTCTCTGCAACGTCCCTCGAGCGGTATTCCCATACTGCCCTGTGGACGGCGCGGCGCAGCCGACTAGGACGAAGCCCCCACCTGGAGAGCTCGTGCACCAAGCGAAGATACGAAGAGGCACAGCAGACCAGGAAGCGCAGCTCCGGCATCGAGGTCTTCCAGGCACCTGCGGGTCCCAAACCATTCGAGGTCTTCCAGGATATCCCGCAGGTACTGAACCATACGTGGGCTCAGACACACGCCTGGTTGCAGTCCCCGTCATCGCTCAGAAAGTGCACTCAGTAGGTCGCCGGTGAGGTGCAGCCGCCAACCAGCAGGAAGGCCAGCCAGCCGACTCAGGGGTGCAGCGTATGGGAGGGTGAAGCAGAAGCCCGTCGCCCTACAGCCCACGTTCAAATCCTCCTCCTCCGTCTTGTTCTTCTTCGTCGACCAGACCATTTCCATCGATGCCCCGTTCTCCTCCTAGCCGATAGTGTCGTCCTTCTCGTCTTCGTCTTCCTTGGTACCGTTCCCTTCTTCGTAGCATCATCTTCCTCCTTTATTTCTGTCTTCCCCTTCTCCTGTGCCCATCGCAGCTACCTCGTCATCTTCTAACTCATCCTCGTCCTCAGCATAGTCCTCCTTCTGGCTCTCGGCTTCCTCCCATTCCTACTCCTTATTCTTCATCTTCTCCTCCGCGTCGTCTTCGGATTACGCGTTATCCTTGTCTTTGTCGTCCGCCTTTTCATGTCACCTTCATGTCGCCTTCGGTCACCTCGGCTAAATTTCGTTTTTGTGGATACTTTTCCGTCTTGGCGTCGCCGGCCCCCTTCTCCTCGGCCGAGATGACTACGTCGGCTTGCATGTCGGTAGAAGTCCTGGTTTTTCTGTGCGAAATGTGGAAGAGCCGGCGCAGCCACTCGAATTTGTTCGTTTGGTCTCCGGCAGAGCTCACCAGTGTTGGGTATCGGGTGTCTCAGCTCGCGGCTGCAGCTGCGCAGAGCCGACAGATGAAGCGGATAAGGCGACGGTGAGTTAAGGCAAAGTTATATACATATAAACAGAGGCGTTACATATTCGGCACTGGGGCCGACAGCTTATGTGCCTCTCCCCGCGCAGCTTGGTTCTTTTATCATCATCATCATCAGCCTGTCTACACCCACTGCAGGGCAAAGGCCTCTCCCATGTTCCACCAATCAACCCGGTCTTATGCTTTCTGCTGTCACGTTATACCTACAAACTTCTTAATCTCATCTACCCACCTAATTTTCTGTCTCCCCCTCACGCGTTTGCCATCTTTTGGAATCCAGTCAGTTACCCTTAATGACCACCGGTTATCCTGCCGACGTGCTACGTGCCCCGCCCATATCCATTTCTTCTTGATTTCAACTATGATGTCCTTAACCCCCGTTTGTTCCCTGACCCACTCTGCTCTCTTCCTGTCTCTTAAGGTCACACCTATCATTTTCCCTTCCATCGCTCGCTGCGTCGTCCTCAGTTTAAGTTGAACCCTCTTTGTAAGTCTCCGGGTTTCTGCTCCGTAGGTAAGTACCGGTAAGATGCAGCTGTTGTATACCTTCCTCTTGAGGGATGGTGGTAGATTACCATTCATGATTTGATAATGCTTGCCGAATGAGCCCCATCCCATCCTTATTCTTCTAGTTATTTCACTCTCATTGTTCGGCTCCGCGGTTACTACCTGTTCTAAGTAGACGTACTCCTTTACAACTTCCAGTGTCTCGCCACCTATCGCAAAGCGCTGTTCTCTGCCAAGATTGTTCCACATTACTTTAGTTTTATGCATATTAATTTTCAGACCTACTCTTCTACTTTCCGTATCCAGTTCAGTAATCGTGAGCTGTAATTCGTCTCCCGAGTTACTCATCAATGCAATGTCATCAGCGAATCGCAGGTTACTGAGATACTCTCCATTAAATCTTATCCCTAATTCTTCCCCATCTAGGGCCCTGAAAACTCCTGTAAACACGCGGTGAATAACATTGGAGAGATCATGTCTCCCTGCCGTACGCCCTTCTTTATTGGGATTCTGTCGCTTTCTTCATGGAGGACTGTAGTGGCTGTGGATGCGCTGTAGATTTCTTCCATTATATTTATATAGGCTTCGTCGATGCCCTGATTTCGCAGTGCCTGCATGACTGCTGATGTCTCCACCGAATCAAATGCCTTCTCGTAATCTATGAAGGCTACGTATAGGGGTTGGTTGTATTCCGCGCATTTCTCTATCACCTGATTGATAGTATGAATATGGTCTATTGTTGAGAAGCCTGTACGAAATCTTGCCTGGTTCCTTGGTTGATTGAACTCTAATGTCGTATTGATTCTCTTAGCAATTACTTTTGTAAATAGCTTGTAGACAACGGACAGTAAGCTTACGGGCCTCTAATTTTTCAGGTCGTTGACGTCCCCTTTCTTATGGGTCAAGATGATGTTGGAATTCTTCCAAGGTTCTTTTATAGCCCTGGCCAATTCCTTGCATCAGCAAGTAGTTCGAAGCCTCCAATGAGGAACCGCCATTGTTCGCTGGCTGGAATCGAATCCGTGGATGAGAGGGTTGCCGCACGTCGCATGAGGAATTTCCGTCGGTTGCGTCAGGCGCATCGCAGGAGCTGCCGGGGGGTTGCATGAGACACCCGCCTTGGTTGGCACACGTTTGCATCAGGCATCTTGCTGGTGCAAGGTTTGAGATAGGGCTAGTTGGTAATCCATCTTCACAATCAGAGCAAGAACGGACAAGGGACAAGAAAGGAAACATAGACGAGCACTGCGCTCGTCTATGTTCCCTTTCTTGTCCCTTGTCCGTTCTTGCGCTGATTGTGAAGAAAAAAAAACCTCGCTGGTGTGGACGTTGGTTGCATGAGACAGTGTATCGATGTTGACACCACTTGCGTCAGACGTTCTAACAGCTTGAATACCTCGCCGAAGTAAGGAAGGTTGGGTTGGGAGCCCTGGCATAACCGCACGCCCGCCGCAAGATAATGTGCCGGAAAGACGAGCTGCTTCTACGTGGCTCGGATGCCGGGCGCGCACGTTCACCAGGTCAATCCAGGTTCACCTCCAGTGCCATGGGGGACACGTGGCTCCATGCTTTGTTCCGTGAACAGATCTCATTTGTCAGGCCGGGTCCCTTCTCTACTGGCTTATCGCCAAGATGTGTCGACTAGCTTTGCTCGTCTCTACTGACGATCTTTGGTCTCAGCACTTGCTGATCGTTCTGCAACTCTTCAAGAACGGTCCGACAACAGACACACGCGACACAAGCAAGTGCCCTCGGTCACCCGAAAGAACACCAGACCTAAATAACATAATACATTCATAGCTACGTGTCTGTCGAATTTTTTTTCCTTCTATATCACGAGGCACATGTGGGACACAAAACTGCAGAACTTAAAATATTACACGTGTAACAAAGGCAATGAAACAGAATTCAAAATAATGTTGGCCCCTTGAGATCACTCAGGACGCCAACGTTCATCTGAGGCCGCAATGACGACTAAATTTTGCCTCAATTTGAAAAACCGAAAGGATAGCCGAAGACGGCACCTATTAGAACGTGCGACTCAGCGCGTCTGCGTTCGCGTTTAGCTTTCCTTTCTTGTAACGAACGTTCAAGTCGTGCGGTAGGAGTATCGTGCTCCACGTCAGTAACCGACCGCTTTAGGACGACATGTTGTTCAACCACGTTAGAGGACAGTGATCCGTTTCGACCACAAACTTGGAACAGGAGACATAGCAGGCCAGCTTTTGAACGGCCCACACGAGGCAGGCACATTCGTTTTGAGAGGTACTCTTCCCTGCAGATCAGTGTTCGGCTTAAATACAAAACTGGTATTTCGTGACCACTGCTATTTTCTTGGCACAATATAGCTCCCATGCCGCGATCACTTGCGTCGCATTGAACGATAAAGCCCTTGGAAACGTCGGGCGCCATGAGAACGGGCTTTTGCTTAAGGGTTGTTTAAGCTTGCAAAACGCATTCTCTGTATCCGAGTCCCATGTCACTTTAATTGGCGCCGACTTCCGAAGTGCGTCAGTTAGAGGGCTGGCAATGGTAGAGTAGTTTTGCACATATTGCTGATAGTAACCTGCGAGCCCTAAGAAAGCCCCCATGTCAGACTTCGTGGTTGGTCGTCCATAGTTCACGATGGCGGCTACCTTGATCTCTGAAGGTCTACGCCGGCCACGCCCCACAGCGTGTCCCAGGTAAGACACCTCATCGCATCCTAGGTGACATTTAGCTCGTTTTACTGTAAGACCCGCTTCTTTCAAATTGTTCAGCCCGACTCGTAAATGTTCGACATCTTCTTCCCAGTTGTTCGAGAAGACGGCGACATCACCGAGATGCGGCAGTGCGAACTCAGACAGGCTATTAAGAACGTGGTCCATTGGAGCCGAAAAGCAATAAGGCGCATTTTTCAGTCCAAAACTCAGCATAAGCGGACGATACGTTCCGAATGGAGAAACGAACGCGGCGTATCGGCTAGCACGGTCAGTAAGGGGGGCCTGTCAATAACCTCGCACGAGGTGTAGCGTGTAAATGTAGTTTGACTTAGACACTGTTTCCATCCTTTCCTCTAGATTTGGTATCGGATAAGTCTGGTCTCACGTTCTGGCGTTAAAGCGCCGTTCATCGATGCATGGCCTAAGATCCTTTCCCGGCACTTCAACCAATATTAGAGGAGATGTATAGTCACTCTTAACCGGTACTATGACTCCCAACTCAAGCATTCTGTCGATCTCATCTTTCATGATCTGCTTCTGCACAGGGGAACATCGATATGGCTTACTATAGATTATTCCTCACATGTTAGCTCGATATCGTACTTAATAACGGTGGTTTTTCTGGGACGGCCCGAAAACACGTCTTTAAACTCAGAAACGATCCTTCTCAATTCCTCCTTCTGGACATGACTTAACCATGGCACCAGGTTAAACTGTTCCAACATTACCTCTGAACACCTTTCGCTTACATCACTAGAAGTCAGAATTTCTGCTCCTTCTTCCTCTGAAGCATTCAAAAGCATATTTGCGACCGCCTGACCGCCTGGAGTTGAACATACGGTTTCATCAAGTTGCTGTGATAAATTTTGTTAGAAGGCTTTCCTAATTTCACTTCGTAGTTGGTATCGGAAAGCTTGGATATTACTTTAGCGGGCCCCTCCCAATGAACCTCCAGCTTGTTCTTCTTGGAAGGCCGCAGCAACATTACCTGACTTCCCGCATTGAAGGTACGGTTTTTGCCGATTTGTGGTAGTATTCTTTCGACAATACTTGCGCTGCCTTCATGTGGCTCTCCACAAGATCTTTTGTTTTTCCGAGCCTCTGAAGGAGGTCGAGAACATATGCAACTACATTGGGGTCCTCAATAAATCCCTCCCAGCATTCGCGTAGCATTCGCAATGTGGTTCTTAAGATCCGGCCATATACAAACTCTACGGGGCTAAAGCCTGTGCTCTCATGAGGAGCAGATCTCAAAGCAAACATAGTGGGATGAGTACATGCTTCCCAGTCGCATTTGTGCTCATAACAAAGAGCTCTCAGTAAACGTTTCAGAACTGAATGCATACGTTCTACCGGATTAGATTGCGGGTGGTGAATCGAGCTGTGCACCACCTTGATTCCACATTTATCCAAAAAGGGAGAGGTTAGGCAACTGGTGAATAGGCTGCCATTGTCACATTGAATTTCAGAAGATAATCAGACACGCACGAATATCGAGAGCAGAGCATCCACGACGTGAGCAGAACGGAGCTCCCTAAAAGGTACCCCTTTTGGAAATGCTGTTGCTACACAGAGGGCCATCAGGATGTATCGACAACCTTGCCTTGATTCCAGCAATGGCCCAACAATATCACTTCATCATCATCATCAGCCTGTCTACGCCCAATGCAGGGCAAAGGCCTCTCCCATGTTCCGCCAATCAAACCGGCACTGTGCTTTCTGCTGCCACGTTATACCTGCAAACTTCTTAATCTCATCTACCCACCTAATTTTCTGTCTCCCCCTCACGCGTTTGCCATCTCTTGGAATCCAATCATGAATACACTAATGTGACTTACTAGGCGCCAAAAAGGTTCTGTTATAACTGGCACAAGCTTCATGGGCACCTTCCACTTGTGCGTGGATTTCCCCACCCTCTGACAAGTGTCGCAAGAGCGCAGAATGTCTTCGGTGTCTTTCCAGCATTTCGGCCCGTAAAACTCAAGGGAAATCCTAGCCTTGGTCTTTTTCAAGCCGAGATGCCCTGCCCACGTGTTTTTGTGTGCAAGTTCCAATGGCTGGCGACGGTACTTCTGCGGTATCAAGAGTCGCTCATACTTGTGACCTTGTACATCTGTGTAGCTACCATGTAATATGCCGGACTTCTCATAAAAAGACACATTATTTTTCTTTATTCCTAATTTTACGCTTTCCATTAACGCTTTTATCGAGATGTCTACACGCTGCTGTCGGATGAGCGTCGCTCCATCAACCTTTGACAGCTCACACCTCCGTTCTGCTACAGGCTTGAGCGTACTGCCCGTCTCGCCCAACGGCGCCACTTCGGTGTCTCCGATGACACAGACGACGCTACCCGCTTCAGCTGCAGGCGGCTCGAGTAACCCACCCCGAGAACTTTCTGTACGAGGCTAGGTCGACTCGCTGCCATGGTCACGCAGCTCGGCCGCTTTTGCAGGTGCTGTTGTACTACATGGAACGATATCATGTTCCTGGGAAAGCTTCCGCGCTTGCGATCGCGTGAGGGTCATGTACGCAACGCTGAAAAAAAAACGATTCACTCTGCTCTTTGAGAAGCTGCTCCGAGTCGTTCGAAAAAAGATAAGGAAAACAATCTGGAAGAGCAGCGGACACAGCCGCTTCGATGTAAAGCTAACCAAAAGAGCCTTCAATGATCACCGTAGTGATCGGTAAGCAAGTTCTCTGCTCTTCGGCGACTTGCCTGATCCATGCGCATTTTCCTGTCAAGTCGTTCGGAGACACTAATGAAGGATGGACAACGTCTATAGTTGCCGCTGAGTGTCGAAGTGCTCGACATGTTTTTCCATTGACGCTAATCTCCCGAATATACGGCTCGAACAACCGCATGCTCTTTTCTGATTCACGGACGGTTGCGAAAGCAACCTTTTGTTTACAATTTAACGCGATGTGCCGTCCTTTTTTGCAATTGTAACAGATTAGCAGCTTCCGTGACTCAAACGCCCGTGTAGTATCAGTGCGCTGTTTGGCGACCTCACTCAATTTCTGCGCTTCCGTTTGTCCTTCCCGTACAGTCTCCTTCGTACAAGACGGGTCTTTTCTGAAATAGCGGTGCAGAGCAGGTTTCCGGTCATCAAGATTTTTTGAAAAGCCCTCTTTTCTCTCAGTTTTTTCAACACGCACGGCCCTACTGTGCAAGTTTCTACGAGTGTAGTACTCTTCAGCTAACTCTGCTGCCTTGTTTAGCTGTACTGCTCCAAGCTTATCCTGTACCCGAAGCTTGACGTCATCCTCGGTTCAGCGGTAGAATTGTTCCAATGCTATGTACTCTACCACTTTGTCGCGATCATCATGAACATCTTTGCCCTTGAGCCATTTAATTAAGTCGGCTTTAAGACGAAACGCGAAGTCAACGTGTGACTCATTCGCCTTTTTTGCATACCTGAACCTTTCCCGGAAAGCCTCGGGTGACAATTTATATCTTCTCAAGAGAGCATCCTTAACCTCGTCATAGCTCTCAAACGCCTCCCTCGACAAGCACGCTATCACGTTGGATGCTTCTCCTGGAAGCAGAGCTAACAGGTTCTGTGCCCAAAGAGACCGCTGGATGCCATTTCTATTGCAGACGTGTTCGAACTTTACGAGATACTTCGCCATGTCCTCGCCCACTACGAACGGTAGCAGTTGGTCGCGAATTATATGACTGCTGGCCTGAACCGTCGCAGAAGCTACGCTAGGCACCTGCGACCAGTGACTGAGTGCCAATTCTATTCTTTTCATCTCGAGGCGCTCTTGTCTTTCGGCCTCCTCGCGCTCTCGGAATTCTCGTCTTTCGGCCTTCCCGCGCACACGGCGTTCTTGGATATCCACCCAGGCCTCATCGTCATCGTCAGCCGTTACTCTCTCCTGCTGCATAATCTCAAGGATCGCTTGCTTTCGTTTCGCACGGCCCAGAATAAGGCCGAGTTCTTCGCAAATTTCGTTGTTCCTTCACTTTAAGGTTCTCTATCGTTCACACTAGCCACTTGCTATTTGCCCTCGTTAGAATTTACTTGCCGTACCCCCTATAAGTCTACTAGAAAGACACGCAAGCAATTCTCAACCTGCCGTGTTACACCCTCCGAATTGTCAAGGGTTTCAAAGCGCTCCTTCTTGGCTTGAAACAATCAAAGCTCACTCCAATGCTTCACACAACCTTCTCTAAACTACGATATCCTATGCTAGAGAAGGCTGGTGAACTGAGGGGAAAACATCAGGCACTCACCGCATCGAGGTAGCTGATGCCGGCCGATCCCAACGCTGCCACCACTGTTGGGCATCGGGTGTTTCAGCTTGCGGCTGCATCTGCGTAGAGCTGATAGATAAAGCGGACAAGGCGACGCTGAGTTAAGGCAAATTTATATACATATAAACAGAGGCGTTACATATTCGGCACTGGGGCCCACAGCTTATTGGGCTCGCACTGAGGTGCGAAGACGACCCGGGATTTCTTCGTTCGCTGTCCCTCTCCCCGCGTATCTTGGCTCTTTTATAGCCCTGGCCGATTCCCTGCATCAGCCAGTAGTTCGAAGCCTCCAATCAGGAACCGCCTTGGTCGCTGGCTGGAATCGAATCCGTGGATGAGAGGGCTTGCTGCACGTTGCGTGAGGAATTTCCGTCGGTTGCGTCAGGCGCATCGCAGGAGTTGCCGGGGGTAGCATGAGACTCCCGCCTTGGTTGGCACCCGTTTGCATCAGGCACCTCGCTGCTGAGACGTTGGTTGTATCAGACAGTGTATTGACGTTGACGCCACTTGCGTCAGACATTCTACCAGCTTGAATACCTTGCTGATGCAAGGAAATTTGGGTTGGGAGCCCTGGCGTAACACCAGCTCTCACGGCTGCCGAAGATCAAGCAGTCCGGACGGCGGGCATTCATGACAACGGGATAGCCGACGAGACGCGGCCTCCCCCATGAACGCGGTCCTACCCAGAACGACGCCGGGGCCCAACGTTGCAGGCGCCACTGTGTGAGATGGCCGCACCTGCCACGGCCAGCAGCACCCATGACTCTAGTCCGAGCACTGTCCATGGCACGCGCTACACTAGCACTTCGTCGTGGTCTAGTCAGTCACTGCAACGCTCCTCGAGCGGCATTCCCATAAAGTATATCGTTGGACAAAACGCAAGAACCGGATTCAAACCCACATCAACATGCATGAAAGTGCTCGAGGATCAAGTAACTATTCCGCCTAGACCCAGCGTCATAATTCCCGTCGGCACCTTAATGACTGAATACATCGACGGTGTCATCGAGAGCAATCAGCGTTTGCTGCTCGACCGTAACATTTGCGTCGCAAGAGGCATTGCTCGGTTGCATGAAGGAAAAGGAAGCGTGATGCCAACCAACTTCAGCTAAGAATTCAGACACCTGAGCAGGGTTACGACGATTGCGTACATCGAAAAAATCTCGGCTGTCAGAGATGCGCTTGCCTTTTCAGCTTCTCGCGAGGCTACAACGACGACCCGAATGCCTGAGCTATCCTTCAATGTAAACCCAAGGCTTCCCGATCGCAAACAGCAACGGATCCGATGCCTTCTGAGGGAATACAAGGATATTTCTCGTCGTCATCGCGGGTGCGACATACGCCTCTTGCTGAGCACCATATCATAACGCAAGAAAACGCTCGAGCGAGAGCGGGAGGCCAATAAGAAAGAATTCGACGAAACGCTACGCGACGGCATCATTCAGCCGTCCAAGAGTTCAAGATCCCTTTCTTGCGAAACAGCGTTCTCCTGAAGAACTCCTCACCACTTTGAGCCAACTACCTTCTCGTGGTGTACTCTGCATTGCGACCAGAAGTCCTCCAGGCCCTACAAGACGATCGGACGGCTGGACAGCTCGGTGTTTCCCGCACGCTCGCTAGGATATTGTAAAGAAAGTACTGGCCGCGCCTTGCCACCGTAAGGAGATGCCGAGACTGTCAGCGACGCAAGACACCGCCGACAAGGCCAGAAGGCTGTCTTCAGCCGCTCGAATATCCTCGCCGACCCTTCCAGCAATTCGGGTTGGTCCTACTGGGGCCGTTCCCAACGTGGACTTCGGGAAATAAATCGGTCATCGAAGCTACTGAATACCTCACGCGCTATGCCGAAACAAGGGCTCTGCCCAAAGGCAATGCCGCCGAGGTAGCGAAGTTCTTCATTGAGAACATTGCCTTCGTTCTGGCGCCTCAGAGGTCCTTATCACGGATACGGGTACGGCCTTTACTGCTGACGTAAGTTGATCTTGAGATAAAGGCAGACAAGTCACCGCCGGACCACCGCATACTACCCACAGACCAATGGGCTCACGGAGCGTCTAAGACCATCACCGACATGCTGGCCATGTTCGTCGACGTCGAGCACAAGACGTCTGATGCCATCCTTCCGTACGAGACCTTCGCATAGACACGGCAATACAAGAAAAGACGCAGCTGTCGCCGTACATGTTGGTCTACGGAAGGGGCACGGCAACGGCACTCGACGCAATGTTGCCAGCTACCACCGACGAAGACAGTCTCGACGTCGCAGCTTATTTGCAACGCGCCGAAAAAAACCCGACAGCTCGGCTGCCTGCGCATCAAGAACCAGTAGAGCATCGAGAGCCCTCACTGTAACCTACGACGAAGCCACATGGAATAGAAACCCGGTCACCGTGTGTGTCTGGACACCGATACACCGACGTGCGCTCAGTGAAAAACTTCGGCGGTACTTCGGGCCATAGAAGGTACTTCGACATCTCAGTGCTTTACAAACTCTCAACAGCGCCGTCCCCGACCTGAAGTCGTTCATGTCGTGCGCCTTAAACCGTGTTATGCGCGTTAGCGACCCTGAGGACTGTACTTTTTGCCTTAATATTGTACGGTTTTGCTTGTACTTATTGCTTATTGTACTCTCTTGCTTTATTGTACTTCCTTTGCATACGATTTTTTTTTCTCTTCCATGTTCTGTTACAAGCATCGGGACGATGCCTTTTCATAGGGGGACAATGCAACGCACGCTCCTTTTTTGTATGTTTTATGTTAGCGGCCCATCGCACGTGTAGCTGCTGACTTGCGCAAACCGCGCCAGAATGTCTGAGAACATTCGAGATTATTTTAGGATCGCCTGTTATGCTTGAGCGCGCCAACGCGAACAGATGAGTTCATTCTCGAACTAACGCGGCACCAGCTGCTGACCCGAAAGTCGCAGGATTGAATCCCGACCGCGGCGGGTGCATTTTCAATGGAGGCAAAAATGTTTGAGGTCCGTGTGCTTAGGTTTAGGTGCTCGGTAAAAACCCCAGGTGGTCGAAATAAACAGACTTCTCGGTGACACTGATCTAATGAGGAGGTTCCCAAGGATGCAGTATTAGAAGTAATGAAATCCAATCTGATTCGATTAATTGCTGCTTCGATGATCGATTCGATTAAACGCTGATTCGATGATCGCTGGGGCTATAGTAGCCGTACTTAACCCTTTCGGCCCTGGCGGTGTCAATTGACACCATCACACAACATTTCCCCTAGCACCTCGGAAATTAAACCAAAACTGGCCGTTCTTGGGGGAATAATTCTTCAATGATCCCCACTGCTATTGACACCAAAATTGTGACATGCTTGCGGAGCTGGGAGCCGCAGAGAAGAAGAAGCTTGACCGAAATCATGGGTGACGCCGTGGCGGGTCAGCTGAGGTGGGTAAGCGCCATTTTCGGATCGACGTACCGAAGCTGTTTCAATGAGTATCACACTGAAAAATGAGACGTGGCTCACATTTTGTGTACTCTAGTGAATAGCAGGAAAAAAGATGCCATTTTACTTATTTCACAACCGCTGAGCCCTGATGAGCTAATTTGATGTCTTTAGATCAATTAATACTTGCACCACTGGCTCAATTTTTCGTTTTTGATCTTCTGAGGTCATAACTATTAGGAAAATAGGCAAAAAAATGTCCCCGACCAAAATAAAAAATCCAGGGCTGAAAGGGTTAAAGTTTGTCAGAAAGGGAGTGTTGTGTTAATGTCGCGATAGGCTACACGTGTCGTAGTTGTCAAGTGGCGGTGATAAGTGAATGGTTGCCACTGCGCATGTGTAACCTGGAGCCACTTGTATATATGGGCGTGTGTCCTACGTTACTGTGTTCGTTGTGCTGTTTTGAGGCTGCCCGTTGGCATGCCTGAATTAAGGATTCGAAAAGCATGCCCTGGTTCTGAAGTTACAACATGCCCATTCGAACATTTTCCACGCTTCGTCGTCTTTGTTTTTTTTTAAATTGGAGCTGTCCTAGATTGACCCTTTGCCGTCCGGCGTCACGCAGGAGCAGAGGCCAGTCATGTGGCCAGATTGTTAGGGTATAGGATGGTATGAGAGCAGCTGCGACACAGGGTCACATGACCTACGCGCCGAGGGGGGAGCGGATCAATCAGAGGAAAATAAACTCCGGACGGCTAGAGCAGCAGCAGGAGCTCGCACTAGAGCGGCTCTGCCGACGTTAAGCAACAAACATCCAGCTTCGTGAGCGGGAAGCAAAAGTCAAGCGGCAGCGGACGGAGGTCCGCCAATATAGGAGTTCGAGAGAAGAGAGTGCCAAAAACAAATTTTTCGTTGATGCTAAAAATTGAATCGATTCTCTCGGAAAGCGAAACAAGCAAAAAACACAGTTGAACCGCAGCAATACCTAAAATCACAAACAAAATACTCATGCGACACCAAAGCGCAGAAACAAAACAAGGAACATCACTCCAAAACACAAGAAAACACCTAAGGAACAAACACTGCTACGCTCTTTCCCCGGATTCACTTTGCTCAACTGGATCGATTCACAACTGTTACTCAAGACAGCCCTCAGTACGAAGAATAGCGTCTTAAACCGCGTGGTTGGTTTATCCTAATTTTCATTTGATGCGATAGACTTGGCCGTGGCCACACCCTGAAACCCAGAAACATGAAACGTGAAACGGGAAAATCAGAAACAGGAACTTCACAATTTCGATGGGACACCAATGTAATGAACTCTCTGTCACTCGCATTATTGTTTCTCTTCATCATATTCTGATTTCATTCACAACAGTATCTTCGTTGTAGTCTTTTTTAGCTTTAGAAGGTGGGCTGCGGGCACGCAATGTTATCCTACTAGCATGCCGCACCATATGAGGGCAAACCTTGTGAACGCATCAAACAATAAAAGATGGTGGCACTTACATGTGTAACACTTTAACACATGCAATCACAAATGGTGGCGTTAAACACATGCATCGCATCATCATGAAGACATGGCGACTTGACGTCACAGATCACTAAAATTTGTGACGCCATCATGACATCAGTGTGACGTCATATGATGAAGTAATCGCATGTCGTCGTCGCTTGGTCAAAGGCGCGCCGATCACGGACGAAGAGGAAAGCCAGGTGAGATGAAGAAAACTTGCAATGGGCCTGCAATCCTGTAGGCAGTGCAAACCGATCTAACGCTGGTTTGCGCCGCGGAATTTCAAACGAGGGACAAAAAGAAGACAGGCAAGGACGTCACTGTACTAACAAGTGAAATTTTATTTCAGTTGTTCAGTTGTTAGCACAGCGTCTTCTGGCGATACGAGCCTCTCTCTAAGACAGGGTTTCTTCTTTATGCCTCGAACCACTCACGGACCATAAACCGAGCGGTGACTCCTGCAGGTATACATCTGTACGAAGGCCGTGCACGATCAAATGGCTGAATGTTTGAAACGATAGGTCTCTATGCTCACCGACGCAGAATAGCCCCCGGAAATATTGAGCGCCTTTGTGAGAGGGTGCTTCAAAAGCTGAAAACTAATAACTCCAGCAGGACGTCATTTTTTGCACGACGATGCAAGAACCCCCCATTCCCAACCCGCTTGATTGACTAGGCTGTTCATTGACTAAGCTAATCCCTCAAGGAGTTCGCCGACAGACAAGTCCTAGAAACAGTGTTTTCGACTCCCAACAAGGATTCAAAGATGTTCCGCAGGTTAAGCACTGACAAACAGGAAGAAACATGCGGAAAGAGGCGCCATACGCAATACGCGCCATGCAAGCAAGCTGTCGTGTATCGCATTCCGTTATCATGCGGCCAAACTAGTCGGTGCCTTAATGAGCGGACAAGATATTATGCTGTCTCACTGAATACAACAGCAATTTGTAGACACCGAGCAGCTCATTGCAGGTACTGCGCATGTCAGGTGTATCTTGATCACGTTTCCGTCATAGCGAGAGGAAACAACAGACTCAAGCGGGAGATCAACAGTCAGAGATCGAGAAGGAAAGTAGCAAGTACGTCACTGCAGCATCAGTGTTTCTGACAGCAAAAGAACTTTCATATCACTCTGGCATGTGACAAACTGGCTCGTTAAAACTACACCGGCGTCAATCACTGTTAGATACCTGTTGGTGACCATGCATGTATTGGTTGTTTATTTAGCCTCGCGCATAAAAATAAAATTTCATTTGGTACAGCGACGTCTTGAATTGTCTGCCTTATTTTTGTCCCTCGTGTTATGTTCCACTGCTCAAACCAGTCTTATCTATGGACCAACTAGCTCCGCTGAATACCGGTTTAAACAACCTCAGCTGCAGATAGCTTTAAGTTGTGGCCGTGGGAGGATCGAAGCATCGAGTAAGAAGAAAAAGATGAGGTGTAGAAGGCTTTCCGACTTGAGTTCGTGGGGGTTCAGTACATCGAGACAGAAGAAAAGAAGTTGGTTTTCACCTTCGAGTCGTCGTAGGCGATTGTGTAAAGAAACCACCTAGTTTTTTTAGACGCCATCTGCCCGAAAATTGAAAAAGAACGAATGTGTTCAAACACATTTGTTTTTGTGTCATGGTTTCAATTCGAGTTTCTTTTTACTCGTCGTGGCCTCAGATCTACACCCCATATCCTTAATGGGCGACTTCAAGCTCATGTACCATATTTTCCCTGTTTTGATCATCATCACCGCGCGAATGTTTTTTACCAACTCATATGAATTTGAGCTCGTGGAGACACGTTCTGTGCATAAGCACTTTACTGTATAGAGGGTGTGGGTATCTACCAGTTTGCAATCATGTTTTCTGATTCTCAACGGTGGTATCATATATTGGTAAGAGCTATACTCCCATTTGATCTTGATGTCGATCATCTTAGACTTGGTGGTGCGGGTTCGTTATGGTCGGTCATGAATTTCTTCTTGATAAATATCTAGTTTGATTTTTATGGAGCCACTTTGAATTGTGATACCTGTAACATCTCATTCAAGCGGGATACTTGTCATACCGTTAATATGGCCTCCCTTGCCACCAGCACCAGCTATGTAGTCATCTCGAGGCGACATTTCAATGACCGACATAGCCGGCGCACCATACAAGTGGGCACGGGAGGAGCTGCAGAAAGAGCATCTCATGAACTATTCTAGCGAACATCTTGCGACATTGGCACCGTACAGTAAACTACGTAATTTGCTAATGTCACTTGATTGCTGTATCTGGGATAAACAATATGACATTCGGTGGCAGCAACATTTTTATCCGAATTATTTCTCGGAACTCGCTCGACTGAAAATCGCCTGTTTTCCTAGATTTGTCGGACACAAACTGAATGTCAAGCAGCTCAGAAAATATACTTGCGTTTAATGTGGGAGCTGAATCGCATCTATGGCTCACAGAAGCGTCTCCTATTTCCAGGGACGTTCTAACGAAAATGCAAATAAAAGATTTTCCTAATACTTCTGTATAAAAAAAGAGTATGTTATAGAAAGGGGTGACGCTCCCCTCGCACTCCTTCGTGTCATAGGCCGCATTGCTTTAGTGTTGCCTTTTGCCTAGATTGCAAATTTATGACAAATTGCCTAAGACGACAAAGTGTATTTAGGCCAAGTATGGCAAGGAACACTCACACAAGCGTCGAGTGCAGGTTTTGTTAACTTTCCGCCCTCTACAAAAAAGCGCTGGCGTCCAAACCGCTCGAGAGATCGGGAACCACGATGCGAATGCGCTAACCTGCGAGTGGCACTGGAGGACGTCTCACTCAACCGGCTTACTTCGCTTCCACCTTTGCTCTTCATATTGAAGGTGTCAAATTCTGATTGCGTAGGTCGACGCCTGGAGTAAGAGTGCCATCTCAATCGTGTTGGCAAAATTTAAATTCTCCACAGCGTGCTCGCGCTCGATCGCGGAAGGCAGCGGCGTCTCCCCAGCCTCTCCACACCGGCGTCTGTTGCGGCAGTCTCTTGTGATGTGCGTTGCGCTCACGAAGACATAGCTTTATTGACCATCGTCGTGAAAACAAAACAAAACAAAATACGGCAGATCCCACGCACTGTGTGAATCGATGTAATGAGAGGCAGCCGGCAAAGGCCAGCTACATCGTCTTGTTTCTCTTTGAGACAAGTGAGGTAATTCATGCCATGACATCTATTCAGTAACTATCACATGTTTGCCATGCATGCTTGCATGTACAATCCGGTATATACTATGCTAGTGAAACGTATATTCTGGATTACACAATGCATGACCTGTCATTTATCTTCACGCATTAGTGTCATGCCATACCGATTTTGGCAGATATGAAATTAACGAAACGGCCGCAGGATCGAGTCCGAGACCGTGGCACGTAAATCATGCTGTTCATGAGATGCTTATCATGATTTTCATGTTATGACCCGTCATTTATGTTCGTAACACGGTCATGTTATGTCATACCAATTTGGGTATACATCTCATTAACGAAACGGCCAGCCACTCACGGACCATGAAAAGAGCGACGGCTCCTGCAGTTATATCGTCATCTGTACGAACGTCATGCACGATCAAATGGCTGAATGTTTGAAACGATAGGCCTCCAGGCTCACCGACGCAGAATAGCCCCCTCGAATATTGAGTGTCTTTCTGAGACGATGTTTCTAAAGTTGAAAACCATTAACTCCAGCAGGACATCATTTTTTTCGCGACGATGCAAGAACCCCCCACCCCCACCCCGCTTGATCCCGCACGTTCATTGACTAAGCTATTCCCTCAAGGAGTTCGCCGACAGACAAGTCCTAGAAACAGTGTTTTCGGCTCCCAACAAGGATACAAAGATGTTCCTCAGGTTAAGCACTGACAAACAGGAAGAAACATGCGGAAAGAGGCGCCGTACGCAAAACGCGTCACGCAACCAAGCTGTCGTGTATCGCATCCCGTATCATGCGGCCGGGCTTACATCGGCCAAACTGGTCGATGGCTTAATGAGCGGACAAGATATTATGCTGTCTCACTGAATACAACAGCAATTTGTGGGCACCGAGCAGCTCATTGCAGGTACAGCGCATGCCAGGTATATCTTGATAAAGTTTCCGTCATAGCGAGAGGAAGCAACAAACTCAAGCGGGAGATCAAAAGTCATAGAGATCGAGAAGGAAAGTGGCAAGTACGTCACTGCAGCATCAGTGTTTCTGACAGCAAAAGAACTTTATTATCGCTCTGGCATGTGACAAACTGGCTCGTTAAAACTACACCAGGCGCCAATCACTGTTAGATACCTGTTGGTGACTACGCGTGTTTTGGTTTTTTAATTAGCCGCGATCATAAAAATAAAATTTGAGCTGTTAGTACACCGACGTCTTTAATTGTCTGCCTTATTTTTGTCCCTCGTGGTATGTTCCACTGCTTTACGCACTTTACACACCGTTAAGCACTTTACGGTATATAGGCTGTGGGCATCTATGAGTTCGCAATCATAATTTCTGGTTCTCAACGGTTGTCCCATATATTGGTAAGATCTACACTCCCATTTGATCTTGATGTCGAACATCTTAGACGTGGTGGTGCGGTTTCGTTGTGGTCAGTCATAAATTTCTTCTTGATAAGTATTTAGTTTCAGATTTTTATGGAGCCACTTTGAATTGTGATACCTGTAACATCTCATTCAAGCGGGATACTTGTCATACCGTTAATATGGCCTCCCTTGCCACCAGCACCTGCTATGTAGTCATCTCGAGGCGACATTTCAATGACTGACTTAGCCAGCACACCATACCAGTGGGCGCGGGAGAAGCTGCAGAAAGAGCATCTCGTGAAGCATTCTAGCGAACATCTTGTGACATTAGCAACGTTCAGTAATCTACGTACGTTGCTAATGTCACTTGATTGCTGAATCTCGGATAAACATTATGACATTCGGAGGAAGCGACATTTTTATGCGAATGTTTTTCGGAACTCGCTCGACTGAAAATCTTCTCTTTTCCTACATTTGTCGTACACAAACTGAATGTCAATGAGCTCAGAAAATGTACTTGCGTTTAATGTGGGAGCTGAAGCGCATCTATGGCTCACAGAAGCGTTTCTTCCTGGTTATAATGCTGACGACGCATAAATGAAGGGAAGCCCACAGAAAAGGCATTCAAGCAATCTACACCTGATTGACGTGGAGGTCTACAGGTTAATTATGTTTATTTAAATAATAATGCAGCAATTACAAAATATTGTTCTTGTCATTCCTTTATGTGTGCTTTGTCTCGTATTTTTTGCTGTTTTTGCGGTGCATTCCCGCCAAATAGCCCACCTAAACACACTTCTATATCGAAATTTTCAGCAACTCTAGGGAGCCACAAGAAATCAAATCGCACGGAGTCATTGCCACATGTGTTGTCGCTGGTTGATGCCGCTCGCTGGCTAGGATAGCTTCCCACCTCCTTGAACTTTAAATACAGGAAGTAGCTCACACTTGCGCGCATAAACTGCGAGACTTACGGCATGATATTGCATCCGATTTGACGTCCAACGAGCTAGTGTAGCAGCCGGAATGGTGATGTTTCGTCGTACTGGGTCGCCGAATCGGGCGTGCGGCATGTGTCAAACTCCACAGATTTTTCTCATGCGCCCGGTCCGGCGATCGCACGGAAGTATGGACATAGTGGTAAGCAGCACGGCAGACAGGCAACGTCGTGCCTCTGGTCGGTTCCTTTTACCGCTCCCATCAGCATGTCCGAGGAAGTTGAGGTATTTGCCGGTATTGTCGCTATCGGTCGCATGAGAAAGATGCCCTACAACTATTGTACCATGCAAACTATTTCCCAATTAATTCCTAACTAATTCCAGTGCATCAATTATACAAAGAAGCGCCGGCGTCCAAGCCACTCGAGAGGTCGGGAACCACGATGCGAAGGCACTAACCTGCGAGCGGCATTACAGGCCGTCTCACCCAACCGGCTTGCTTCGCTTCCACCTTTGCTCTTCATATTTAGGGTGTCGAGAAATCTGATTGCGTATGTCGACGTCTGATATAAGAGTACCATCTCAATCGTGGTGGCAAAATTTGAGCACTACACAGCGTGCTCGCGCTCGATCGTGGAAGGCAGCGGCGTCTGCCCAGCTGCTCCTCACCGGCGTCAGTTGCGGCAGGCTGTTGTGATGCGCTTTTCGCTCGCGAAGGCATAGCATTACTGACTGTCGTCGTGTAAATAACGCAAAAAAAGCCAGGGCTGTGGTAGCACAGCACGTCAGGTGTCGCGATGCATGTTGACGCGGGTTCGATTCCCGGCCACGGCGGCCGCATTTCGTTGGAGTAAAAATGCAAAAGAACACCTGCGTGCTTAGATTTAGGAGCACATTAAAGAACCCCAGGTGGTCGAAATTAATCCGGATCTCCTCACTACAGCGTGTCCCATAGTCGTGTCATGGTATTGGCTCGTCAAGTGCGAGCAATTCAGTTGCGTCCCAGACTTCAGCCGGTTTAAAATACGTGATGCGAACCATCATTTTCTGTGTGACATGCTTCACAACGCGCACGTGGATATCCCATTGTCTTTTGTGCCGCCGGTCCAAGAGAAAACTAACCACGTTTAAGACGTCTTTCACGGTATACAGTTTGAGCATTTTGGCACGCAGTACACGCGATCCTTCTTGCGCTATTTACCCGTTACTGAACAGAAAAAGTTCCAGGAGTTGCACCAACAAAATCCATCTTAATTCACTGGCCACAGGCACAGTAAGTTGCAACACACAGCGACGACGAAGCACAGCCCGCAATTTGTCGCCTGGCAAGTTTTCGCTCTACCATCGGATCCCGGCTTTCACCGGTTGCCGCGTGGCGGCGCCATCTCAGCTTAAAGTTCCGAGAAAAAAACAACAACGAGGTGATAGTCACAACATACTTCGCCCACGCACGTGTGCTTCAGTCCGCTCGTATCGCACGTTCACTGTCCGTTCATCTGCCTTCTTTTGTCTGTCCCCAAAGCTCCTCGCTTTTTGGTGGTTGCCCACGAGGGGCCCCAGACACAGCAGCCACAAACACACGCACACATACAAACTGGACGTCCCAAGAAGTCGGCCTTTCTTTTCGCCTGAAGACATTAACCCCATACGTAGAGGGTATTTTCAAAGGTGGGAAGGGTCACCTTCTTTCTAAGCTGCTGCACGGGAGTACAGCAGTTACGGCCTCGTGATAATTATATCAGGAGACCGTAACTGCTATATTTTAAGCTACGGATGCTCAGACTTCAGCGCTGTTTGAAGATTGCGCCAGCTTTGTTGACGCTTGCAGCATGAAAAATTAAAAATTTATGAGCTTCGTATCAGATTTCTGCTTGCTTTATTGAAAAACGCTACGTTGTGGAAATAGATCGCGGACTCTAGTTTTTCTGCTTTCGAATTTGGCTATGGAACTTCAGTAGCCTTCCACGAAAATGGGCCAAGGTAGTTCCCTATATTGAGATTATTGCCCAATTTACATGAATATAATTTAAAAAGTAGCACGTGCACATCGATGAAATTTAGCATTCATACGGAAAACCTTATCTTTTACATATGCCCTGAAAATGAACTTTCTCTAGTGAATGGTTACTGGACAGTCTACTGAGAAATTTAATAAATTTGGCTGTTTTTTAGAAAATGGTTGCAGCTGAGGCACAGTCAGACAAACCGTGCAACGTACGCTTACTCTTGGCTGTCCTTCGCCAAGTAGTAATGGCTGACTGGTTTTTAGTAATTATAGTTGAAATGTACAAAGATTAAGCTTTTCAATGATATAAAAGTAGCGAAAGAGTAATTGAATTCAATGGAACGAAAATTGGGAACACCCCTACCCCTAGAGGTTAAAACCGCACGCAACTTTAAGCTATCTAGTAAATACTTTTTGATTGAAAACTAGGATATGTAATGAACCTAAATTGACAAATGTAGGTGTACTGTATGAAAAAATTTTGTTTATGAGGATTATGTGGTTTGTTTTAAATATTGAATACTATTGAATGTCGTTATGTTAAACTGTGTAATTGACCTGTCTGTTTAATTTTTAAACACTGGACCGGAAACTAGCCTTACTTGGCTATCGGTCCAGGTATTGTATAAGTGTGTTTGTGTAAAGAAAAATAAAACACTTCAATTCAAAAAAAAAAACTTTATGAAACAAGGAGAACAGCTGCCGCGCCTGCTGGAAAAGTGACAAAAACGGTGTGCTCGTGCCGCTGGAGTGAGACTGCCACCTTAAAATATAACCCTGTAATTATACATGGCTGGCCTCGCGATAAGGCATTTCTTGACTGTGAGACCTGTCATACTGGGTGTTATATTTCGAAGCTCATCACAAAAAGAGAGAGCTGCACATGCTTAAACAACATCTTGCTTAGGGGAGAATCACAACTGCACATTTTTGTGTAATTCAACGAACCTCATATCAGACAAATATCTAAAGAATAGTTTCAAGGCATTTGGGAAATATCCCGAAAGCGTTTCTGGTGAAGTGGCAGATCCGTCATCTACAGTCAAGAAGACTAGATACTAGGACAGGATTTGTCAAACTTCTAAGCGCGTAACTATATGCCATTTTCTAAAGGTAACCGCAATTGCCGCCGCAATATTTGCCTTGCCCCAACTTACTTGTAATTGCAACCCTACAGCCCTTTACGGAAGTACACATGTGTACCAGTAGGGTCGCGATCAACCGTTGTCTGCGGAATTTGAGCACCAGCGATATCCAAATCAAATTGCACATTTCTGGACAATGAATGTCTGGTCGTTGCAAGCAACCCCGCGAAATTCTATTTTCTTGTGTCAATAGGCCACTCGAAGCTGCTCCATACCACCATGCACTGTGACTGCTGTCATCATCGAAAGTGCTGTCGGTTAACTGGAAACCCTAACACATCAGCTGTACGATTTCTATTCGTCAAAAGGGCATGCAAAATGCATAATCAGGTGTTGTAAGATGGGTCAGTTGGTTGCAAATCATTCTAGAGACAGACACAAATGTAGATGCAAATGCACAAAAATGATTACACAATGACATAAGTTTTCATCGGAAAGAACATATAAAGATGCTTGTATTCAAAGAGTGCCTTTGCGAACGAGAAATAAACTTTTGCATGCAACGCCAACGTTTATATCGTTCAGCACATTCCGCAAATCTGATACCTTATCTTCTAATCAGACAAAGGCACTGAAGCAAGACTGAAGGATATTAGCGAGTGCTTACGAACATGCGCAGCCTCTACAACCTTACATGCCGTTTAATTGCTGTGTTTAAACAACAATGCAGTGTAGTCAAAACGGGAGCGAGACGCACAGTTAGACATGTCCATACGTACCTTGCAACTTCAAGGTTGAGTGCTCAATGGCACTGTAGTGCAATAGCGTAAATTTGCAGCAGGCGAGGAGGTGCCCAGCGTGCGATTGATACCACACTGCACTTCTTTAAAGGGGGCGCAAAATGAGTTATTCCCCTAATGTCTGCAGCTCTATTTCGCTCCGCTTTGTATATTCTTGAAAAGCCTCTGCTTGCGTGTGGGGGTCGTCATTTTAAGGTGGAACCCTAATTGTCTCTTTTTAAGCGTTGTCTAAGTTAGAAAAATATGGTCTTATGCACAGAAAACTAGGCGAGAGCATGCTCTGCGGGTCTAATTCGTTCCTGTCGTCTTGTTGGCATCGCGAGCAATAAAATACAGGTGACAGCTTCGCCGCATGGGAAGAGAAAGCCCTGAATGCAATATTAACAAATTTCACTGCTTCACAATGTGAGGCTAACGTAAGGCCATAGCTCAACAAATATCTGGCGTTAGGTAACTCGGCCGTTCCAGCGAACGGAGCTATTTTCTTTCTGTCTATGATTCCACCGCAATCCTAGCGGTGAGAACACAATACGTACAAAGGTATAAGCCGTCTGCTGATACCCTTAAGTATGCGGCGGGCGCTACTGCGGGTGACTGCCCACAAGTTAAAGGGCAAAGTTCCTGCCAGATCCGCCTGCCTAACCCGCCCGCAATCCTTTACGAGCCTTGAGAGCGACGGAAACGGCCGGCGCGTTTCTCTCCGCTTGAGCAGCGATTTTTGGGAGCTATCGCACGCTTTCTGTCGCACAAAAACACACGACGCTCGTTTCAATAGTGTACCCCTGTCACACGGCCGCTCACGAGCTCCGTTTAACTACTTCGTCATTACGCCAAGATAGATGCAGTTCGTGTTATAGAGTCTCCCTTACTTAAAGGAAGTGAAACGGAGCGAGCTCCATTCGCGGCTGAATGGAGTAGGATTGTTCCCAGTTATCTGCAGTTAAGAAAAAAAACTGCAAAAACAAAACAGCTGCAGCCCACACAATAATGAACGTTATCAATATTAAAGGGGCGGTGCCATCAAATTTCGAGGCTATAACAAGCCTGTTGTGGGTTTCTTCTGTATGCAAAGACATTCCACAGGAAGGGTCGGACACAGCAAACGTTTAGAATATATTTTAATTCACTTCCAAAGTGTACCTAAATGCCCATTCTCCCGATCGAAACCCATCGCTAGCGCGCCAACACTGACGTAGATCTGTAGGATTGGCAACGAAAGTTGTAGTGACGTCACACCATATTTGCTGCAGTAATGTGAGTGACCTCCGGACCTCCGCCACTTCCGCAACGTACGTACCGACGGTAGTGAACTAGAATATATTCTAGTTCACTATAGTACCGGCAATGCATCGGTTGCTACATCACTCGCCGAGTTTCGATCGCTTCCTGGCTAAGTGTGTCAGAGCCTTGTGTGGTCACGTGGCCACGCCTCCTACACTTCTACGTCACTGCCCAACCTCGGCGCCCAGAAACCGAAACCGAAAGTTGTCCACATCAAAAGGCGATATTAAATTATTTAGCGAGAATACATTAATCTTGGTGCGTGCATCATGCTTCCTTGAGCTATAGGAAACGCTTACAGCAAAGAACGCGCAAGCCACAAATTTGGTGGCACCACCCCTTTAAAGCTTCGTTTACTCCATAATGCATTCGTAACGGGCTTCCAGAAAAAAAAAGTAAACGCGTATAAGCCCACATACTCTCCGCTCCATGCAGCAGGAAAAACCGTCGCGCCGCAATTTATCCTAGTCAGTGGGCACCGTTATGTTTACGCTGGGCATCTCGTTCCGTTCTTATTGCGGTGCTCGTTATTATACTTTTGTTTTATTTGGGACATATACGTGCCCTTAAGGCATAATATTTGTTGCATGTAATTGTATTAAATGTTAGCCGTTAGGACGGTGTTGTGTATGAAGTAAACAAGTGTCTTGTGGAATGCATTGGCATGTATCCATCGGTCATAACTGTTTGTATATTTAACGTTATCGAATGTCATGGCAGTGAGTGACGTGTTTTATTCCTTCTTCGTCAACCCTGGCAGTCGTGCCCGCAGAAGCCCATGCGAACTGGTGTGGAACCCATCCGCTGTAAAGGCATCGCGGACTGAACTGGAGGCATGTGCGCAATTGCTGTCGCAATGAACGCACATGAGCGCGCGGCCACTCACCCGCTTTTTTTATTTACGGTTGTGAAGAGTGGCGAGCCGCATTCTCCCCTGCACCCCTACGGCAATAGCCTTGCCAAGCACTCATGGCATAGTCGGGGGTGACGTCCTAGTTGCGTTCGCTTCTAGAATGTCGGGGCCGGCCGCAATTTGGTTTCTGCTCGCTTGGGTGTGGGTTCTTGCGCTGCTGCCTCAGTTGCTGCCATGCAACTCAGTTGCATGGTGTCCATGCGTCCGTGAGTTGGCTCAGAGCTTCGTTCTACATCATTATTAGTTCAAGTATGGACTTTCGGCTTCATATTATTAGAAAGTTCCAAGCATCCCCCATAATTTTTTCTACTGTATTTGCTCAGATATCTTCTGGATAAAAATGCACTAACTCGAATAGACGTACGGCAGTAGCGAGCTAGTGCAGCACAAAAGTCAGACTGCAAGCACAGATAGCATAATGGAACGATTGGCAGCTAAATACTTGCTCTCCAGAAAGAGGGCCAGGAAATGTGTTACTTTGCTTACTTGGGGGCACAATGCAACTTTATGAATTAGGAATTCACAGAAAATGAGGTGCGCATGGAACTGTGTGATTTTATTAGTATGTCAGCAGTTCGCCCGGATGGCATCTCTAAGAAACTGCTTAAGAATTTAGACAACTCGATAAAATATGTGATCATATACATGAATGAATTATGGAAGGATGGGGTATATTCTGAAGAATGGAAGACGGCCAATGTTGTCTAATACTAAATCCGGGCAAACTAAGCTTGTATACCCTAGAGCCAATTTTGTTCATATCATGTCTAGGGAAGGCAATGGAGCATATCTTACTGAACGGGCCAACGAAATATGTGGAGGACAATGACATCCTACCACGTAATGTGATTGGTTGCAGACGGCAATTGTCGACACAAGATGTCATTTTGCTAATCAAACATCAAATGGTCTTAGCCAACCCAAAGTACACTAGAGCTCTCTTGGGGTTGGATGTAGGAAAAGCTATTTACAGGATTAAGCATATAGCAATACTTGAGGTCATTTTGGAACTTGGATTAGACAGAAAGTTCTAATAAGGGGTCGAAGCCATTCTTGGCAATCGCTCAGCACAGCTTACATTCGTGGATAATAAATCGAGGAAGATTGATATCGGTGACAGAGGGACGCCACAATGATCGGTCTTGTCATCTATGCTTTTGAACCTGGCCATGTGAAACGTGTCAAAGGGAATGAAACGGATAGATATCATTCAATATTGTCGCGACGTCAAGAGAGACGTCGTAACGCCAAGATCGAGAGAACAGCAGGTCGGTCTTTTTAATACCGCGCGCAAGCGAGCTCCTCTTCTTTTTTCTTTCTGGCTCCTGTAAAACGCGTATGAGCCTTTCGCTGTCCTCTTCGTCTTTCTCATAGCAAGCACGTGGCATTTGCCTCCCTCCGAAAGAGGCATCGTCCCGATGCGCAGCCCAGGCGCTCTACTTAGAAAAGCGCGCACATATGCACTGGAACCCAACCAGAGTTAGCTGGACAGGTACGGTTTCATCCGCACGACATGCACGACTTCGGGTGAATGCTTCCGGCGACTGGAACCACAATCACTGTCGGGAACGACCTCGTAGTTCACGTCGTTCAAGCGTCGGATGACTCTGTAGGGACCAAAGTATCGTCTCAGCAGTTTTTCAGAAAGTCCGCGTCGACGTATTGGGATCCAGACCCATACCTTGTCGCCGGGTGTGTAGGTAACGAATTTGTGTCGCAGGTCGTACCGTTTCGCATCTTTATGTTGCTGATGACAGATGCGTACGCGGGCAAGCTGTCTGGCTTCCTCGGCGCGCTGAGTAAATTCTTCGGCGTCGGTATCAATGTCGTCACCCTCGTGCGGCAGCATAGCGTCCAACGTTGTCTTGACCTCGCGACCATGGATTAAACTGAACGGTGTCATTCCAGTGGTTTCCTGTCGAGCGGTATTATAGGCGAAGGTCACGTAAGGCAAGATTTCGTCCCAGGTTTTATGTTCCGTGTCGATGTACATAGAGAGCATGTCTGCGAGGGTCTTATTAAGGCGCTCCGTTAGTCCGTTTCTTTGGGGATGGTACGCAGTCGTTCTCCGGTGAGCTGTACCACTGAGCCTGAGAACCGACTCCAAAAGTTCCGCCGTGAAGGCAGTTCCTCTGTCGGTGATGACCACTGTTGGGGCGCCGTGCCGAAGAACGACGTTTTCGATGAAGAAGTGAGCCGCTTCTGCTGCTGTGCCCCTCTGCATAGCTTTAGTCTCCGCGTAGCGAGAGAGGTAATCAGTAGCGACAATGATCCATCGGTTCCCTGCAGTAGAAGTTGGGAATGGGTCCAGGAAATTCATTCCAATTTGGGCGAATGGCCGTGCTGGTACTTCTACAGAATGTAATAGGCCCGCTGGCTTACCGGGGGGCGCTTTGCGTCTTTGGCAGTCAGCACAAGTCTTAACGTGATGTTTTACAGCAGCATGTAGTTTTGGCCAGTAGTACTTTCGTCGCAGTCGGGACAACGTTCGGGTGTAGCCTAGGTGACCGGAAGTGGCCTCGTCATGGCAGGCTTCTAAAATTTCTTTTCGCAGTGGTGAAGACACGACGAGCAAGTACGCGCTGCCGCTTGGAGAAAAGTTCTTGTAGAGAACGTCGTTCCGTAAACAAAAAGATGGCAGTCCTCTGGCAAAAATTCGCGGCACGTCTTTACGTCGTCCTTCCAAGAAATCGATGAGCGGAAGCAGCTCTGGGTCGCCGCGATGCTCTTGTGAAATAGTGGCCGTGTTGACGACTCCCAAGAATGCGGCGTCCACGGATTCGTCATCAATGGCGGCAGGCTCGACGGGCGACCGCGAGAGGCAGTCGGCGTCAGTATGCCTCTTTCCGGATTTATAAGTTATGCTCATATCAAATTCTTGAAGCCGAAGGCTCCAGCGTGCCAAACGGCCAGATGGGTCTTTCAGGTTAGTGAGCCAGCAGAGCGAATGGTGATCGCCGACGACCTTGAATGAGCGCCCGTACAAATATGGACGAAATTTGATTACTGCCCACACCACAGTGAGACATTCCTTCTCGGTAGTCGAGTAGTGCTCCTCGGTGCGAGAGAGAGCTCGGCTGGCATAGGCTATCACTTTTTCAGTGCCGTCTTGCCACTGTACCAGTACGGCGCCCAGGCCTACATTGCTGGCGTCGGTGTGAAGGGCTGTTGGCGCTTCCTGGTCAAAGTGCGCAAGAACTGGAGGTGTTTGGAGGCGTTGACGTAAGTCGGTAAATGCCATTTGTTCCTTTCGCCCCAAAGAAAGGGAATATCCTCTCGTGTGAGTCGGGTCAAAGGTGCCGCAATAGACGAAAAGTCCGCGATGAATCGTCGGTAATAGGCACATAGTCCTAAGAAGCGCCTCACTGCTTTTTTGTTGTGTGGTGCAGGAAAGTTTGCAACAGCGTCTATTTTGGCTGGGTCAGGTCGAATACCCTCGTGACTTACGACGTGGCCGAGGAAGGAAAGCTCACTGAAGCTAAAATGCCATTTTTCTGGTTTTAACGTCAGGCCAGCCGAACGTATAGCTTGGAGAACTGTGAATAACCGGTTTAGATGTTCTTCAAATGTAGCTGACAAGACAATAACGTCGTCGAGATATACCAAGCATGTTTGCCATTTCAGGCCTGATAGCACGGTGTCCATCAAACGCTGAATAGTGGCTGGCGCTGAACATAACTCGAATGGAAGGACTTTAAATCCATACAGACCGTCGGGCGTCACGAAAGCAGTTTTCTCACGATCGCGCTCATCGACCTCTATCTGCCAATAGCCGCTTCGTAGGTCCATTGATGAGAAATAGCTTGCATGCCGCAGTCTATCCAGAGAATCGTCTACGCGTGGCAGCGGGTAGACGTCTTTCTTCGTGACTTGGTTTAACTTGCGGTAATCTATACAGAAGCGCAAGCTGCCGTCTTTCTTTTTAACCAATACCACGGGAGATGCCCAAGGACTTTTTGAAGGCTGTATGACGTCATCCTGAAGCATCTTCTGTACTTGCTTTTGAATCTCCTCGCGTTCTTTCGGAGCCACACGGTAGGGATTTTGTCGGATCGGTCTCGTGTTATCTTCAACAACGATTCGGTACTTGGTCAATGGTGTTTGCCTGACCTTTGATGTGCACGAAAAACAATCTTCGAACTGGTGTATCAGTTCCAGTTGGCGCTGCCTATCAGAGGGTGACAGAGTAGAACTGACGTCGACAGACAAAGGAGTCGAGGGAGGCGTGGTCGCGTCATGAGGTTGCAAAGCGAAACAATCCCTCGTTTCGTCGATGTCGTCGTAGTAGGCAATCGCGGTACCCTTCTGGTTGTGACGGCGCTCGTTGCTGAAGTTGGTGAGGAGTGCTTCTGCCTGCCCACCAGCTTGTGCGAGAATGCCTCTCGCGACGGAAACACCTTGCGTAAGCAATTGCGTAGCTATTTGCTCCGCTATCACATCTTTATTACACGGCCGCTCACATGATACAGACACAAGGCAGCAGGATCTCGGCGGGAGCGTCACATCGTCGGCTACTCGCAAACGCTCGTGTCGGTCGTCAGTGGTGGTCGTGGTGGTGTCGACATATGGATGTGCGGAAAACGTCACCATACGGTCCGGAATGTTGATGACAGCGTCGTACTCTCGCAGAAAATCCATACCCAAAATGAGCTCTTTACAACATTCTTGTAGAAGGACAAAAGTGGCGACGAAGCTGGAATCGCCGATTACAAGCCGAGCGGTGCATTTACCCGTTGGAGTCATTAGCTGACCACCAGCACTTCTTATGTGCGGCCCTGTCCACTGCGTCTTGACCTTCCGAAGGTGGTCGGCGAGCTCTTGCCGCATAATCGAGAAGTCAGCGCCTGTGTCAACCAGTGCTGTCACGTGGTGTCCGTCTATGAGAACACTGAGATCGGCCCGTATGACGTCGTCGGCATTAGTATTCGTCGTCGTAGTCATATCGTATTCTTGCGGCGGTAGGGGGGACTTTTCGGCGTCTCGACGATTGGCAACCTTGCCCCCGGAGGTCGCAGCAGTTAGTTTCCCCGGCGCGGGCTCGGGGATCGGCCTCTGGTAACGTCAGCGTAGCTCTGGCGGTTCGGGGAAGTGTGACGCACAGGTGACGGAGATTGCCAACGACGACTTGGTGAAGGTACTTGGCTGGTCGACAAGCGGTCACCATCGTGGGCGCGACGGTCTTCAAAGCGAAAGGAAGCTGGACGTGAAAAGTTGCCAAACCCAGCATCTCGATGACGGCAGTAGCGGGAAATGTGGCCTGGTTCCCCGCAGTGGAAGCAAAGGGGTCGACGGTCAGCCGTGCGCCACAAGTCGGTTCTGCGAACTGGTGGTCGTCTCGCAGAATCCCGTTGCCACCAAGGCACGAGAGCGGGCGGTGGCTGGAAGGGCGCTGGCTCAGGTGAAGGTGGAGGACGACGGACCACTTCAGCATAGCTGAGCGAACGCTGCTCAGGACATGGCGCGGGCGATGCAAAGGCTTGCCGCAACTCCTGGCGCACGATTTCAGCGACAGACGCAACTGGCGGCTCGGTAGAAGGAACGCCAAGGGCCCGAAGTTCTTCACGCAGTATTTCCCGGATCATTTGTCGCAGACGTAGGCCTAGGAGGCGCCGGCTGAATCGGTGGACTGGAGTCGTGACGAGAGGCTGAGTCTCCGGACTGGGGGTACGTGTGCGAATAAGGCTTTCCTGCATCAGGTTGCAGGCTCCAGCACCTCCACCAGTGTCGCGACGTCAAGAGAGACGTCGTAACGCCAAGATCGAGAGAATAGCAGGTCGGTCTTTTTAATACCGTGCGCAAGCGAGCTCCTCTTCTTTCTTCTTTCTGGCTCTTGTAAAACGCGTATGAGCCTTTTCGCTGTCCTCTTCGTCTGTCTCATAGCAAGCACGTGGCAATATGTCATTTATGTAGGCTATATTACTATATGGAGTGCACAAGGAATATTGAAGAGGTGGAAAGCACACTTCATGAGAGCATTTATGATGTAGACGCCATTTTAGAAGACATGGGACTCAAATCCTCTGCTGAGAAGTGTGAACGTCGAGTACTCACCGATAGGAAATGGGGTAGAAAACCACAGAGACATGTTGCCGAGGAAGAATGTCATGCTATTACTACAGCTTCTTTACTACGCAACGTCCAACGGCGATTCCGTGCTTTTAATGCCTTTGAAAACGACGGCGAGCGAGATGGCGGGAGACGATGGGACCTTGGACGATGCGTACGCGTTTCAATCCCTTCTGGATGGCGGTTGTGCTTTGTCTGTGTGATGGGAAAAGTGCGTGAATATTGTGTGGTGTGACGGAGCCGACATGGACAGAGCGACACGGGAAGAAGCGCAGCGGCAAGGCTTGCACGAAGACGAAGATGACGATGGGTTGTGCCACGAGGCCACGAGCGGAAAAGAATTGGCAGGCCGAATGGCGTAGCTGAAGGTGGGCGCCAGAAGCGTGCGCGTGGTGTGCGAGGCAGCTGCGACGGCAATGTTCGATCGAGCGGAAGGAGCGTGGGAGCTGGACGTCAGCGTCACGGTCGGGTGTGGTCCCGAGTGCCTGGCAGAACTCAAGGGTCGGAGTGGCCTACTTCGCTTGGCCTCAAGTTCGACGGCGAGTCCATGGAGGCAGCCGGGAGTTACCGCAGCCACCAGTAACACCGTCGGGTGTAGGCCCGAGTGTTTGGTTGTGGTCCCCTGCCCACACGTTTGAGTAGAAGACTGCATGACTTCGGCGCCCACGGTCTTTGTTCTACGCCATCTCCGTCGAGGCATCCACGTGAGCGGTGCCCTGCTCTTCACCGAAATCCAGCGACAACGGCAGTCCCGTGCTGACATATCTTCCACGTCGACGTGTCCCGCGTCGGCGCACAGAACTCACCGGTGAGACTGTTTCATTCATGTTAGGACTAAACTTGTTCATGTGTCTTCTTTGGTTTCATAGGTTTTAAAGTGTCGTCTTATTATTAGTGTTCGATGTTGTGTATGTTATGTTCGTGAGTTTCTCCATAAATCGAAAAAAAAAACAGAAAACAGCCTCGCCATTTTTTGGGGGAACGTTACTGTCTTCGACGCAACGTACTCTTGTCTCTCGCTCATTCTCAAGAATTCCATCACAGTCAGTCAGTCGCGGTTACTTCCCCTCGTTCTGGCTCCCGGCATCGTCGGCGGCGCGCGCTTCAGTATTCACTTGGGAGTCATCGGGAAAAACGGAGTCGTATACCGAGACAGGATGACATTCTACGGCGATGTCACAGTGAGAAAGCAGCTGCCCTGTGCTTCGAAGGGCCTGATTGTTTTGACTTTTGACGAGCCACCCGCAGATGAGCGCCGCTGTGTTCTGACAACTCGTAAACATTCCGCTGGATTTGTGTGTTTGTATCGCGTTCAGTGAGTCGTTTCTTTCCTTCATAGCCTGTTACTTTCCGTGTTTTCGCATGTGGATTATGTGTTGCGTTTAATAATGTCTAGAAAATCACTTATTTCCTTTAGGTGTGTTGGTTTGTGAAACCCATGTGTTGTGCTTTGTTGTTGCGTTCCCGACAGCGCAAGCGGAGAAACAGGGTGTCGCAGACACGTGCGAAATCCTGATAGCATCAGCGCTTAGTGCTGGCATTGTACGCGTGCTTTATAAACAGGCAAGAAGATTTCGCCTGTGAGAAGGGTACTGAAGGCAAAAACGAAGCCAATGGAAAAGGCGCCGGGTTATTTGATTCTTCACAGTGGAGACCACGCAGCTCGCCAGCAGAAAGGCGAGCCCGAATCTACAGTTTTTCTATATTTTTATTGCGATAGTGATTATATGGATATTCTCCACAGGTTTACACCGTCGCCGTCGTGTTCCGTATAAAGTCCAAATCAATAGCGTAGCTCCGCGCATCGTATGTTCTACCCGCGAGTAAATGCTAGCGAGTGCTGGCGAGGAATACGGCTGAAGCAGAGATACGGCTTAGGAATACGGCTGAAGCAGGTCATCTCCGTCGCACAGAGGGCGCATTCCATAACATCAGCCCACGTGCGAGGCCTGCCGTCGATTGCTCCTCAACCAGAAAGGAAACGTCCCGCCCGTCTTTCGCTGGGCGAAGGAGCATGAAGGGACGCCGGGGGAGCGGGGCTGCATGGCTCCAGTAACAACTGTGAACATTCGTAAGGGCGCGGTCGGGAGCGCTAGCGTGCGCGCTATCTCGGGTTACATCAGCAAACGGCTCGTATAGTCTTCTACGAGCTGTGATCTCACCGCTTCTTCCTGTGACCACTGATACAATAAACTGCGCGAAAACCGCTTCTCTCCCTTGAGCGGCTGCATTCCAATACACCAGCGTTTTTTATGTTACAGGAGGTTGCATAAAAAAGTTAGCTGCAAGCCACAGTTCATAAAATTACGATATGTTTCTATCGCCTTGACAGCTTCGTTTTTCATTGAAACAAGTTTCTTTTTTCGAAATTAGAGGGACACAGTTCTGTCCCCGCCAACCATTGTACCGACACCATTTGCACTAATTCATGGAAGAGAAGAAACTACGATGCTTGACGCTATGCTGCCTCATGACTGCGATAATTCAGAGACGGACGCCGCACATTTGACTGATCGTGCCGAGGAAGCGAGGCAGCCTGACCACGTCAGATTAAATAGCCAGGAAGAGCTTGACGATCAGTAAAACTTGCTGCTGGGCGAGTTAATTCATACTTGCAAGGAAAAAAGGGATGCGCGCCAACTATAGACAAGGACACAGAAGACACGGACGAGCGCGTACTTTCAACTAACTTTTGTTAGTTAAACGTTTGCGCTCCTCCGTGTACTCTGCGTCCTTGTCTATAGGTCGTGCGCATCCATTTTTTCCTTGCAAGAACTTGACGACCATCGGTAAAATCGCCTGCTACTTCGTGAGCATCGAGACGATGGTTGCACTGGAGGGAGGGTAATGCCGCGTTCATACTTGTCTCTTGTTATGCGCTGGCGACGACAAGAAAGACAACTCGTCCGCTCGAGAGGCTCAGCAAGAAAAAGTACGAAAGAAGACTTTCTTGGCGGCCCCAGTCCTTGAGTGTTCTCTTGAAGTACGACACGCCGTACTTCTGGCTTTCTCAATAACGCCCTTGTGTTTTATAACCAGCGCCACTCAATGCGAATTAAATTCTCCGCAGCTTGCGAACATTGGTCCATTCGTTGATGCTGGAAACCCGCGTAAAGTGGTGGAGCCAGTTCAACATCTTCCGAAATGTCTCCATGGAACGGTTTTCGTATCTGTGGCACATGAAAAACATGCACCAGAGGGGAGAACAATGGGCATCGTTGGTTTCACTCGCCTGGCTTGTCGTCGGAGTTGTCATCTTTTCGAGCCTCGATGACAAGAGACCGAATTCGGTAGATAATCCTCGTAGGCGGCGGCTGCATCTTGCTTTGGGAGATGTAGCTGTCTCCAAGGTGCGAAGAGGTAGGTATGGCTGACCCTTGGGAGCCAAGGTACATGTATTCAGCGCCTCCACCAGTAATGTCGCGGGCGAAACAGGAGAGACAACCAGGTGTCGATGTCTGCCCCAGAAACAGCAGCAAAAACGTTCGCTTCTTCTTCACACCCAAACGTGTGTGTGACAGAGCGCATGGTTCATAAATGATGGTATGTGTCTATATATATATATATATATATATATATATATATATATATATATATATATATATATATATATATATATACTATAAGGGCCTGGGCCAGCCACCACCCAGCAACGCGGAGTGACGACTTGGATACGCCGAACAACACGTGTTTACTATTGCAAGGCTCAGCCGCGAGTGCCGGTCCTCGGCTGGCGAGTGCGTGCTGCGAATATGCATGTGCCTATCACCCTCTTTTTTCCGCCGGCTAACTCACTGCCAGTACTCTCATACGGCCCCCTCCCTTCCACGAAAAGTGGACGAAGAGCGCATGGGGTTCTACTCGCCAGCACACGCACATTTCCTGGTTATCCTTGTCCCCGACGGGCTGCACGGGGCGTACACGACCACACGTTGACACAATTTGTCCACCCCTTCACTACGGCCCTATTCAGGGGCTCATTGCCGGTAGCGGCCTCCGGTGACTGTGCCATCATCTGAAAAAGAAGGTGTGGTGTGCCACCACCACGCACTCAGGTCGACGTCCGTTGCATGCGTTCCAGCGGGCACGTGTGGAGCAGGTTCAGAAAGTCAGACGGTGAACAGGGCAGCCGATTGCGAGGTGTCGCCAAGTCATCACATCTTTATCACAAGGCGCTTTTAGCTGACCGTATTTCGCCTCCCGCTCCCCTCAGCCAGTCGGTGGTGGCGTCACTGCGCATGCGCCAGACGGTCAGGCGCTGAGCGTGTGACCGGACCGTCGAGCGAGGGATCACGTGACACGAGAAGAAGAAACCAAAATGGCAGCCTCTTGTACCGCGAGTCCGCGCTGCTCGGAAAACAGCGGTTATTCGGCCAACACGCAAAACATGACGGCACTTCAGGATACCCGAGGATCTGTGGCTTCTCCGAGAAGTCGTTGCGGCCACTCCCTTTGAATATCCGCGCATGTGGGATGACGTTCTACGAAGCGTCGTTGCAGCGATATATCGAGAGCTGACACTTGGGGCCATGAAGGAGCGTTTCGAGTTGCTTCTTTGGTACTTCCGTCAGCAGGACTCCGCATACCTTCGCAAGTAAGCGATTTCATGTACAATAGTAACAATTTAGCTTTTAACAGCAGCCTCTCTCCCGCCTATTCAGAAACGCTCTTTAGTTTGACTTGCCACAGGGCAACGCGCTGAACGCTGTCCCAGGGCACCGCGTTTGAAACGCGTTTGCGCTGCTTGAAAGCGGTGTCTAAGTTCAAGCGCTTCTGAATACGGGGGTAAGCGTCCATACTGCGTGAGCTCATCTGAGCTAACTCATACTTTGCACTGCTAGGTCTGGAACGGAAGAATTTTCACCAACTATAACGCCGGCGTTTCTCTGCTGCACTTGGTGATAGGACTCTGTTATTGCGTTGCATTGCCTTCGTGATTGGTGCACCGATCACAGAGGCAATGCAAATGAACGATGTTATTTGATGAATTCGTAATGTGACGTGATGTAATAGGACAACATATTGACGCCAGAAAATTTTTCGATGTGTGATGTCGTGTTGATGTTCTATTCTTGCGAAAAACTGCTAACGTTGTGTTGTTCTCATAAATGTTTATCAGTGTAGTGCTGGCTGCATTCTCATGGCTGTGGGTTATGTGAGCATTACGTTTTGCTTCCCAATTCGTGGTGCCTGTTCGTAGCAGTGCTCAGAGAGTCGAAAGC
The DNA here is from genome assembly GCF_013339695.2 of Rhipicephalus sanguineus. Classification (NCBI taxonomy): domain Eukaryota; kingdom Metazoa; phylum Arthropoda; class Arachnida; order Ixodida; family Ixodidae; genus Rhipicephalus; species Rhipicephalus sanguineus. Next base: position 135,580,717 of record NC_051177.1, read on the forward strand.
ACTCAATCTAATTTTATGGTTTTTGAAGTGCCGTGAGAAAGGGGGACGAGCAAGTGCGTAGACATTGTTCATTCTCACTTGCTTATCTCAATGTTTGTCAAACACAATATAAGCTTAATGCGTTATGCGCAACCTAAATTTTCACACCAGCTTCACACAGCACGAGAAGTATATTGTACCGGATGTGATTTCCTTATTGCGAGATTTCATCGCTTATTTGCAATAATGTTCCGCTGGGTTAGAATCAGGGCTGGGCAGAGATACTCAGAAAAGTATTCCGGAATACAGATATCGAAATACACGAACTGGAAGCCTAAAATGCAGATACTGAGATACATTTGCCTTTAACGTAACGGGATATTTCGGAGATACTTTTGCAATAAGACGAAAAAAGTATTCCGGAATACAGTTACAGCGATACAGATAGTGGAATACTTTTTTTATTTTAAAGGTACTCATACTACGCAAAGACATTTATTAGTGTAGCATAATGTAATTAAAGATGCAGCGCATTGGAACTTTTTGTTACAGTACCCTCAGCGCCATTAAGACATTGCAGCGGGGGGGGGGGTATAAAGTACACAATTAGTAATATATGACATAATCACAAGTATCAATTGCAATAAAAATACACTATTTCACAGCAACAGTAAGAAGCATTGGACACCGAAATCGATATACTAGGTGACAACAAAATGAGCTATGCTAGGAATAGCTCAGTTTAAGCAAATCACTCGAATCACATGAACACCAATAAATTGAGAAAAAGCATATATTTATTTTGCACATATTATACGATCTACTTTGCTTAGAAGGTTGCTGTGTAGGCTTCTCGAGTAGGCTGTCTTCTAACAGCGTCGGTTCAGCCCCAGCACAAGACTTGCGAAAGAAAAAAAGTCTGTCTACCACTGAAGGCGGCACAAATTCGTGTTATAGTGAATAAATACCGCCTTCATAGCCGATTGCCCTGCAGCGTGGCGATATCTCTTCTAGTGTCATCTAGATACCGAAACACTTCCGCCACCACGTGGGTTGTTCTGACCGTTGAGAAGCCGAAGTCGGTCCCCATCTTCGGAACACTCAGCCGTCTGACCCGGTCGGCGCCGGGTCAGACGGCTGAGGATTCCGCTGCCCGTATAGGCCGGTCATAATTACATACGCGCAATGGAGCCCAATATGTCAAAACTGCACAATTAAAACATTGACTTCCTAAAATCACGTTCTTTGGGGGTGCGAGGGTGTAAGCCCACCCAAGTCGCTCCTGCCAGCTCCCTAAACAGGCGTGGAAACAGGCACAGCTGCTTAGAGAGAGCGCCCTTTCAGAAACTACAGCAAGCACTCGTCGCCTGGGCCGAAAGGGTCACTCATCAATAGAACTGTCAACACCTTCGACGCTACCAGCACCCATTTCAGCAAGCCGCAACCGGCGAAGTCGGCTCCGGCGCTGGGGGAGTCTGGTACCACAAAGGACCGTTTCACGCTTGCAATCAATTAGAAACGCATTTGGACACGTTGCAGAGGTGGCTGAAAGCGCGACAGAGATAGCCATCTTCTAGTCACTTCCGCCGCGACTACGAGAACTGCTTTTGGAAGTGCCGCCGTTTTGAGAACGGAACGCACGCGAAGCATTGCAAAGCCTCTGTTCCAAGGTGGTATCCGCGCGGGGGCTCGCGAAATAATGGCTTGCCACCCGAAAAAAATTAGGCGTGCTGCACTGCATGGCCTTGAGAGACAGCAACTTTCGTCGGCAGACGCCGACAACACTGCCTCCACGATTCTGCCGTCTGCGGCGTCGCGCGCTTTACCACATGGGCCATTCTGTGCTTGAGGGGAAACCATCACCGCCCTATTTGTCGGCGACCGGCGGTGCGCCTTTGCTTGTCTTGGCAAAAAAGAAACAGTCATTTTCCCATTGGAAACACGCCTCAACTCATTTCCGACAAAAAAATGTAACGAGATACCCGTGTCCTGCATAGTATCGTGATAAAAACGATACATCGTAAATGTATTTCACTACTGAGATACAAATACATTTTTCAAATGTATCTCGATACAGAAATACAGATACTCAAAAGTATTTCTGAAATACTATCGCGATACTCTTGTATCGCGATACTGCCCGGCCCTGGTTAGAATGTTTGAAAATTTCACTGCATTGCCCTCTGTTTTGCTGCAGAAAACCAGTCACCGGCATCGCTCCTCTTGGGATTGACCGGAGATGAGGAACCTGAGCCACCAGTCCAAGGGAGTGGTGACACTGCAGTGCCGGTGGACAACAGAGAAGATTAAACCACTGTGCAAGAGCCAGATGATGTCCAGGCATTTGTGCCGCACCGTTACCGTATCTGTACCCTTGTTCACAATAAAGAAAACAACACCTTTGCATCTCCGGGTTCACTCCCACTTTCAGTGATGTCATTGATCGAAGCTAATTAAGTCCAACTTCTGGAGCAGATAAAACACCGCTTTGGAGCGGAAAATGAGCCTTTTCCAGCATTAATAATCCAATACCTTCGAGTGTAAATATTTATTCCTGTAACATAAGCAGCTGCTCAGTTTTTAACGAAATGGAATACCCTTCTACCTGGATGCATGTGCAGTTCAGGCATGGAACGACGGGCCTGCTGTATCTCAGCAGTTAACAAAATGGGTTCAAGAGTTTACAATCGTACTGCTCAGTGTAATTACCGCAATAAGTCACACAAGATGCTGTCGTTAAATAAGAACTGTAGTTGCATGAAGTATTATCCATAGTGCCTCTACTGTGAACAAAGCTACCCTTTAGGCTGGGTGGATTGTATCCGGTATGGGCAATGCAGCCTTCAGTCTACGAGTACTCGCTATACACAAAGGGTACAGGAGAGCACAGCGGAACTTGGGCGGGCACAATGTATACCTAACAGCATGAAGACACCATGCACATAAGATTGGATAATCGTAACTTAGATTGCAGTCCAGCGCTAAGCCAAGGTGACAAAAAAATAAAAAGGCTGATGCGCCAAGCACCACCGTAAATCGAAAATAAATCAATTCACTCTATTTTAAAGCAGAATTTCCTTTCTTGCTGCAAGACAAGTACAATTTTTATTTCCATTTTCAACGTACTTGTGACTTTCATGCACAGGTGGCGTCGCACTGGCCTTGACCGAAAGACGCTTGGCTAAAACCAAAAACGCGCGTTGCGCTCCAGTAACGTTGAGCGTTTGAGCGGAACGGGGAACGGACCGCAGAATCGGTCAGCTAAAAGCGCCTACAATATTAAAGATAACGAGTAAATGAATGAAGGATTACTCATAAGGAACCAGGGTGTCGGAACGAAATGTTTTTCGTTTCGGTTTCAGTTTCGTTCCACCGCAAACAGTTTCGTTCCGTAATGGTTCGTAGCGGCTTTTTTGTATGCAGAAAATTGAAGTTGATTTAAATATAACAAAAAATTGATTTGTGACGTAGTTACTTCCCTCCTGTTAAGACGGTGGGGACAGGGGTAAAACACGTTCTACTCACGTTCTTCAGAGGAGCGGAAGTAACTGCACCACGAATTCCTACCAACTAGCACAAACCAGTATACCCTTAAAAGTCATAGTATTTATTTTCTCAAAAATAAATTACGATTTCTCCAGCAGGCTCTGGGCTTTGTGTCAATGTAGTGACCACGATCCCAGAAGCAGCACGTCATTCAGTGTACTCTCTGATGTGCGAGACCGCTGTTCTGATAAAAAAATCGCCAGGTCTGCGCCGAACAAGCAGCACAGTCACAGCAATAGCAGGAATAGCGGACGTTCTAGAGCCCGTTGTAGACTCTCTTGGGGCAAGTAATACAAGTACTTCGAAATTGGATAGCGCGAAATCGACCAGGACCACGAAGATACACAGAAGCACAGAACACATGCCTGTCCTGTGCTTCTGTGTTCCTTCGTAGTCCTGGTCAATTTCGCGTTGTCCAATTTTGAAGATTATGAACCAACTAGCCCAGCAACGTGTCCTCTTAAGGGATACAAGTACATATGCAAGGTACCCACTACGACATGAAGCACCGTAATTTTTCTGAAGTAGCGAAGCAGCCACTATGCAATCTTTCATCATTCTTCGGAGAATCATGGTACTCGCTACAGATTTGTAAAGCATTAGATGCACTTTGTGTTGTGACTGATGATGATGAAGAATTTTGGCTGAGCCTATTGTAACGGGTTGGAAGCATTCAACGACCGACTCGTTGCGCAATTCCCATTGTGTGACGCCTGGTTGTTATTTTACTCTTCTGCTATGCTATATTGCATATGTTACCACGTTAACCGTCATGACGCCTGTATAAAGTATTTTTTTGCGAGTGAGTTACAAGCACCAGAGTGCCACTGTGGTGGGATACACGAATGCCACGCAGAGCACGTGGTAAAATCCCATCCAATCCTAGAAATTGGTTTCTCATTTCATTTTAAATGCGGAGCTTTTTTTGCGAAACCAAGGCAGTTTGAGCGTTTCTATCTATCTATCTATCTATCTATCTATCTATCTATCTATCTATCTATCTATCTATCTATCTATCTATCTATCTATCTATCTATCTATCTATCTATCTATCTATCTATCTATCTATCTATCTATCTATCTATCTATCTATCTATCTATCTATCTATCTATCTATCTATCTATCTATGTAGCCGCCTTCGTCTGGCTGCTCTCGATCGTAATCGTCGTGATCGCCTCCTTAGCTTGGTGTAGACCGAAATTGGCATGGAAGGGTAAGAGGGTTTCGTGAATATGACTGCCTCGTGATGACATGAATAACGTGAAAATCCTGTCGCGTACGTCGTCGCACCCTTTCACTCCAGACACGTGTCGCCCGTATACGACGGACCATGGTAAGCGGTATGCGCCACAGGTGATTGACAGTTTTTATCTTCCCTGCAAAGTAGCGAGAACAGAAATTGGTAGTTTAAATGCGAGAGCGTAAACAAAAACCGACATCGGCGGCGTTGGCCCGCCAAATGCAAAGAATAAAACAAAGGATCCAAGCAGGAATCGAACCCAAGCATCTTGCCCGATAGCATTCTGCGTCGTGAAGCGTCCTACTCGTGCTACTCGAACCTATCACCCCCTTAATCTTGTCTGATTCCGTCCTCGTTTAAATAGCTTTAAATACTCATTCTTCTCATCCACAGTCGAAGTCTGGAATGGTCTTGACGGCGCACTTCGCCAGTTACCTGCCGCACAATTTGCAGAAAAAATTCATGTGCCTCTCGAGTTCTAAATGTGTGGTGCGCTTTTTGTATATTTGTGCCTTTGCCTACCATCTAACCAGTGTTATTTGATGCAATGTTGGTTTGTGTTACGCGCATTAGTATAACTTGCTTTTTATGTGCTTGTTAAATCACCCAGTTTAGCGTTCATTTGTATGCTAATTTGTTTTATTTTATGCCTGATTGCAAGCAACTTCTGTACCCACCCCTGCAATATCTCGCAATGAGACGGTAGTACGTGTAAATAAATAAATAAATAAATAAATAAATAAATAAATAAATAAATAAAGTAAAATAGTCAGGTATTCTAACACAGAGCCACGCGACTGCTTGAAACTGCTTTGGAAAAAGACCCTATGCAGGGCGTAATGTCGTGGTTTTGGTGCTGGCTACCTTCTTTTACAACAAAGCAACAAACACTGCATATGTATTCCTATGATACAGTGGTCATGCCGGGTTAACGTCAATTGTGGTTACAGTGTTGGCTCCGATTTTATAGCAGTCTAATAAACATTATATTTGCATGCCTATGGTTCAGCAAGCTATATTCAAGCGTTGCTCGTCCCCGGAGCTATGCGCTAACGAAAGTTACTTATGATATTCACATCATCGCGCCGTAAAGTGCCCTTCGTTTCGATAATACTTAAGTTAGGGCTCCTTAAGTCACTCTTTAAACACCAGTGTAGTTTACATGCTTGTTAAAACCACGATGTGTACACAACTACTACACTTACACAAACACGTCGATCCACCTGATAACGGTTGGATGAAAGCCACACACACACATATATATATATATATATATATATATATATATATATATATATATATATATATATATATATATATATCATGTGTTTTTTCACATGAGTTTTATGCCGGGGTCCACCAAGATTTTCATGGCGTGTTTCCGGCATGGAATTAAAGCAGCAAAATGAATGCCATCAAATGGCACAGAAAAAAAAACTATATCAAAAAGTTCCGTCGACAGGAGTCGAACTCAAGACCTCTCGGTCGGCGAAGATGGCTGGCGGGCGTTTAGCCTACTGAGCTACCGACAAACACATAGGCTACATAACGCGCCTTTTATCTTTCACACTTTTCTCTCACAGTGCTCTTGCATGGATGGATGGATGGATGCTATGAGCGTTCCCTTTATAACGGGGTGGTCACATGTGTGCCACCAGGCTCGAAAAAAATAATAAAGAAAACGGGCCGTTGCTGCGATGATCCCATTGCGCGCGTTTCCAATAGACGTGTAATTTCGTTTAACACACCACGAGGTGCTGGCTTTAGCCCACGCCTCGCTCATAATATCCATGCCTATCGAAAAATAGCTCTAACGCTCGCCTGGCTGGCGAACCGCGTTCCCCGCTCGCCCATGAGAATTAACTGCCAGGCTAGAGGGAACACACAACGCACGTAGCGTTTCTCTTCGTGTTTCACGACGCTTCGGAGGAGTGCATATCGAGTATCAGTGTTTATTATGTGCTTGTTGATGCCATATTTGCGCGGGATTCACCATACGCGGTGTCTACCTATATGTTAAGAACTTCAGCTACCGCAAGGGTTAAATCGTGATCGTGCGCGTTAGTCGTCGTTACGGAGATGTGGCGCTAGGCGTCAACGTCAGTACGTCCACATCAGTCAGTGCTACATCTGCCAAACAACAATAGACATTATACAAGCTCTGATATTCCAATACACTAAAGTAATCAAATACTTCTGTGACGACACGTTTCACGTTCGTGTTATACCGATACCTATGACAGAGGGATCAACCATGTTTTTTTATTTATTTCACGCGATAGCGGATACGGACACCGGCGGTCACGGACAACAACGGCGTCAAAATGATCTGTTGCTATCTCATAACATCTTTTGCTCTAACAAACTTCAGCGCCGACAATGCGCTCCCCACGCTCGCCTGCGTCAGAGGCGCGCAAAAGTCCACTGGCGTTAACATAAACATCCCTGGTTGCCACTGTTCTCGTTTTTCGCACAATTTCAGCATATCTTTGCTTCGGTATTCCTGCCTAAGGTACGCGCTAATACTGCACCCTGAGACATGCATAATTGCTCACGTTTAATGACCTCAGTTGTTCCGGATTGTCAAGTTTTCTCGTGAACCAAGAAAACGAGTGAAAAAAATTCGGTTTCACTCCGGAACGAAATGATAGATAACGTTTCGGTTACGTTATCGATCCGGTAAAAATATCGTTTTTTTCGCTTTTCGTTTTTGGTTTTCGTTCCGTTCCGACACACTGTAAGGAACACAACCTTATGACCCAGTACATGCTCACCCTGGTCACTTCTATATGGTTCCACAAATCGACAATTGGGGGCACCCAGGACACGCAGTTATATCAAGCATAGACAAAGTAACTGAACGTACATCGGGACGCATTGATGAACTATGATTTGTTACATCCTATCTATCAATTTGAGTTATGTGTTGTAGTTTCTTTTCTTATGCTTTATTTAACATTGTGTATTGATGAAGTTTCTTTTGAGATGAAGCTTTTGTGATGAAGTTTCTTTTGTTATGTTTTCTCCGAAATTGTGTAACAAGAACATGCTAAATATTGTTGTGTTATTGTTTTATTTCTGAAAATGTCTGCGACAGAGTGAGATGTTCAGCGGCCTGCGTGCCAAACTGTATTTAGGAGCAGAGGCCCCATGTCAGGCTATATAGCCTTTAGCCTCTGCTCCCGATCCTGTAAGAATTCAGGACAAATAAACTTCAATTCAATTCAATTCAATTCAATTCAACTAGTAAACCACATTATTGCTCACTTGCCTCGCACGTTATAGACACCGCCTACTTCCTTAGAGGCATCCCTAATCTATGCATTCCTCAAAACTCTTATTTAATCATTGTAGTCGTACCATCCTTGCACACAAACATACCACATTATTACGGAGTAGCCGCTTAGAATGAATGAATGAATGAATGAATTGATTAATTTATGTTCCTTATTGCACACTAATCTTCTACAAAATAGGCACAAACTGTGTGGTCCCATAGTCAAAGGCTAGTGTGAATACTTTCCATTGGAAGTATGCATAACTGAAACTGTAATAGCCCTAATTAAATTAAACAGAAGTAAACAAACAGAAGGATATGTTCGCTTCATAGGCACCCTGCACTGACACCCTTGATTATCATGCCATTTGCGCTTAACGAGGCTGTTCTTAGAATTACATTGTGAGTTTCACAACGAACACTTCCCGCAAGTCAGTGGTACTGCTATGGGCACCAAGACGACACCAAATTACGCCAATATCTTTATGGAGCAACTTGAAACAGAAGTTTTCTCCCGACACCCTACAAATCCACTCCTCTACAGAAGGTACACAGCCAACATATTCCTTAAATGGACTTACAGCGATGAAAAGGAGGATATCGACGTAGGCACACATAGACTAAGAATCGTGCTCGACAAACAATATTACCTTCCACGCGTAATCGATGATGCTGTCAAAAATCGCACCGCCCTACTCTCGGCGCAAACGCACCGCAACATGCCAGTCTATTATCTCCAACATACAGCAAAAATTTTCCATACGTACACAAAATTCTAAGACGGCACTATAACATTGTTGAAGAATGTCATTGCCTAAAATGCGCATTTCCATCAGCTCCGGCCGTTATCGACAGACGATCGCGCAACCTCTAAGACACATTAGTAAGCTCTCGAGGAAATTCTTCACCTCGCAGCGGCTTTTGCAGGCCGTGCCTAAAGCCCTAATGCCTCGTCTGCAAGACAATGTAAGACACAAAGCTACTAGCACGCAATCATAGTTTTCAATAAAAATATGAGGAAACCTGACATGTGATTCCTCCAACATGATATATTTCTTACAGTGCAGTGCGTGCAAAATGCAGTACTTAGGACGAACCGAACTACCATTTAGAATCTGCTTTATTAATCAGAAAACCCACGCTAAATAGTCTCCAGCCCTCTATTTCTCAAACGATCTGAGACTTCAAGGCCACTCATTTGACAAATTACTGGTAACACTCCTACAAACGGGCTTCAAATAGAAGCGCGAATACGAACAACGCGAACCTTACCTGATATATCGATTCAACACCGTCAAAAAAGGGATGAACGAGAACACAGTTCCACTAGCTGGAATTAAAGCCCTATCAAAAACTTCACAACGATGATAATGATATATAGTGTTTTATGGCGCAAGGGACATTTCGTGGCGAGAAAGTGCCAGGTCATGGGACATAAGATGTTAACCATGATTATGGTCAGTGGCTGTATAAGGGCCCTAAATTTCTGCGCACTAACGGTGCGTAAAAAGTGTAACTATTGAAATTATGAGGTTGACGTGAAATCTGTGTAGCGGCAATGAATGGCAGTACTTATGGTACTAAAACTATGATGGAGATGTATGGCATTCGCGCAAATGTTTTGTCAACGCCCTTGACTCCAAGGGCCGCAAGGCTGGTGCTTTTCTTTATGTTGCTACTGCAGCAACAAGCTGTATTCAGAGGTGGTGCTATGGGGTGCCGGGGAATATTACGTGAAAATTATGTACATCCTTTAAAAACGCAACCAATAAATCATATATAAAAAGCGGATCCCTACAGATGAACGTGGAAGGATGCAGTCGGAATTGCTGTTGGTAAGGTAATAAAAGTGATTTTTCCTGAGAGCGTGTAATTCATTGCACTGGATCAGGATTTGGAGCACCGTAAGTGGCTCTTCACTTCTTTTACACATGGGTGGATCAGAAGATATGCATGTGTGCCATGTATGTGTCTTATTCTTAGCCTCGTAAGTGTTACTTGTGTGCGGCGTAACTTTGATACTGGTGGCCAGTTTCCAAAATTCGGCTTGATAACATGCAGCTTATTTTGTCTTTGTTTGTCTCACGAGCAGTACCAATAAGCCCTGAGCTTTAGTTTTAGCAAGAGTTTAAGGGGCCCTCCAACGCTATTCAACCCCCAGTTTTTTAGTTGCGGGTTGCGTAGACTAATGGCTGGGGATCACTTTAGCATAGGTCTAAGCACCAATATCAAATAATTTAGTATTTTAATCGCGCAATAAAGTCGCTGCATGCCTGCTGACCACGTCAGCGCGTAGAGGCGCTCGCCAGAGCTATTGCGGGCGGAAATCACAACGATGCGCGCCAGCCTTTGATCAGATAAGTATAGCGCTCAAAGTGATTGTGGCGTGGCATCAAAGTTAAAATTAATATTGGGTTTCGTTTTTCTCTTCTGTGCTTTTTGAATGAACTCCAAATAGACGCCGTCGCAACAGAAAAGATTACTACACACGCCAGAGGCAAGGCTGCCATTTCACCTCCGGTTTTTTTTGCCCGCGCCAGGCGGGTGAAACGCTTCTCCATCTTCCCTCTTTTTTGCACCTGTACATTAGCGAGCTGCCTGTTTCCGCACGTGCGGTAGGCTCTCGATTGTTGTTCAAACGGTGCAAGTAATCCTCTTCGTTGAATGACCTCGTAATTCGTCGGGCTGCTCACCCAAGAACCCGCGTAGGGGCGACCGCGTTTCGCCGCCCTTGCCGCTCCAAAAGTTCCCTTCTCAGAATGACATGAGGGAATGACATGGGATGTCGTTCTAAAGAACAGCAGCCTCACTTCGCCAGCCTCGCTTCGAAGCAGCAGCAGCCGGCCAAGTTCTCACAAGTAAGGCTTCAGGCACCACATTTGTTACTATGGCAATGGCGTCAACAATACGTTGGAAACGACAAGCAACAATGGTGTGCAAGCTTTCCCTAGCTAAGAGTTTTCAGCTCATTTTATTGGGGCTCTCTGAAACGTCACAGGGCGAGTGAAATGCGGTCAACTGACACCGCAAAAATGGAGTTGAGGGTAGTCATTTTTTGTATTTTAAGATTTCTAGATTGAATAACTTCGGACTACCGCCGCTGTCGCGGCCGTTCTTGCTGCACAAACCTGTCCGTACTTCAGTCTAGCAATCCACGAGTACAAAATGGGGCTTTGAAGAGTGTTGCAAGGCCCCTTTAAGGTCTAGTGCTGAGACAGCTGTGGATGTATCGGCGGCGTATTTGTGGACGGATGCAGCTATCTAGTCCGCCAGCACGTTTCCTTGGATCTCGCGGTGCCCTGGCACCCAGCACACTACGACATTCTGTTTGAAAGTGTACACTGTGCGTAAAAATGACTAGAGGGAGACAAGGATAGAGTTTTGATGCTTTTTATGAGTTCTTAAAGCTTTAAGACGCTTAAGGAATCAGTGTAAATTACTGCGTGGTGTAAGCTTCTTGCTTTATAATAATAATATCTGGGGTTTAACGTCCCAAAACCACGATATCATTATGAGAGGCGCCGTAGTGGAGGGCTCTGGAAATTTCGACCACCTGGGGTTCTTTAAAGAGCCCCTCACCAGGTTTGACAATTTTGACCTGACGAGCGCAATGCATGCACTGGGCGTTCACGATTACGTCTGCCAAAATTTACAACGCTACGCGCCACGTAAATGGTCAAATTTCAAGCTGAACGCCGCTTGCCCTTCTTCTCGCGGCCGCGCGCCCAGCGAATGAGGGGATGACGTACATGAGAGAATGGCCCTACGTATATGGTAGTGCTGTGACGTCACTCCTCTACGTAGACGACTGTGCTCTGACGTCGCTAACAGTAGCACGTGACACTACGATAATTATTTGACACGACGTGTAGTTGGTGTAATTTGTTGCTTGAATGGATAAATAAAACTTGAGAGCAATAATAAAACACACAAACGGAATGTGTGTGTTTTCTGTATTAATTTTTACTGCGAATCGCAGCGAGATTCGAGAATAATCTACCTCCCTTTCGCACGCGTTCGTGTTCTCGCGCTTTGCGCATCGTGCAGACGCCACACTTTACAACGAAACTAATTTTCTACCGCGTTCCAGCGCTCATTAGGCTCATTTATCCTCCCGCGCATAACTAGATGTTCATGCGGCACACCGCTAGTCTCGCGTCCGTAAAAATGTTGCAGCTTTCGTGCTCAGTAATAGGTTGAAAAGCCAAGTGATCGGCGAGGGTGCATTCGGCATAGCTTGCAGAGATGAAGCTTAAAGAACGCCGCCACAACACCGCTCGCGTCTCGGGGGCTCCGGCTGGTTCGGGCACGTCATGCGCTCGTGACATTTTGTGCGCATGGCGTGTTCATGCGTATGCGTTATGTGATCCTCCTGCTCGCGTGCCGAAGAGGGCAGGGAAGGGATTTGGCTTGCGAAGGCTACGCGGGGCGAGCGGCAAGGGTTTGCAGCTCGCCTCCTCGCATCATGGTTTCGCGCCGCTACAAATTATTGTTTTTCTCAGCTTCTAACCGACCGATTAGAAATATTCTTGTGGCATACTGCTCTTAATTGGGCTCGCAACAACTTGCAATGTCTAACTAAAATTCGTTAGGTCACCTGGGCCCGAATTCACAAAGCTTTCTCTTGCCTACACAATTTCTTAGCCAAGAATTCTCGTATCTCAAGGGATTACGATAGCAATGGTACGAATTTAACTTACCAGCCACTTTTGAGGGCAAGGAGGCAACGCGAAAGCCGATAAAACGACAAGGAAAGAAAGAAGTGCGCGCAGGTGACAGAGGGGCAGCACGCGAAGCGTCTAGCATCGAGGGTATGCGATGATAGCCAATGTATTTTCGCTGCATCTGAGCTTCCAGTTCCGGGCGTCTGCTACAGCTCTTACGCGTTGCCGCGTTGCCGCAGACGTCCTGGGGTCTTGCGCGAAGCCCAGTGCTCGGGTTTCATCGATGACCATAGCTAACAAAAATCTAGTTGCTCGATGGCGTTAATAATCCGTGTGCTATCCCGTCAAGTGCAGGCGAACAACGCTCCAGACACACTGCATCTTTAAACCGCGCGTAAATTAAAACATTGAAGGTTTGAAGATGTGACCGAAACGTCTCCCCCTCTTTACCACAACCAGTTTAGTTACATTTTCATGAAGCTGCGCTGCCACTAAACTAACTAGGCATGTTCGAGCACGGTATGGTGGTTGCCATTAGGGTGTTTTGTAGCTAGACGTAAAATGCTGCATTTCTTACGAAGATCTCAGTACAAGACATAGGAGCGGCTTTTGAGCCTACGGAGAACTGTACAGAAATACAAAGCAGCAGTAAGAAAGGTATCATAGCGTAATGCCGCAGGTCCGATTCACCGCAGCATTTTGACAGGGCTGGAATGAGAGAGCAATCATATACGCTTAGATATGTGCACGCGTAAAAGAAGGAAGATTCGTCGGGAGGTGTCTACGTGCTAATGTTTTTCAGAAAACACGGCGCAGTCACTTCGTCCTTGCGGAGTTTGCGTGAGCAAACATAAAAGGAGCGGTGTTGTCTCGGCCTGAAGTGACATGACTATACACATGCGCCTGGATTCACAGGGCGCGCGTGCTGCGCGTTCGCACGATTAATAAGAAAAAAAAAGAGAGACGGCGTTCGCGTTACTTACTAACGTCTATGGGAGCGAAAGCCATACAAAAGCGAGCGAACGTGTGATTGTGCTTATATATGAGAATCGAAGCAAATTAAGTGAGTAGTGATTTGTTTAGTGAAAGTTTATTTAAACGACAATAATCGAAACACATTGAATATTCAATTAGTGAAAGTGACATTAGTGACAGTCAATTAGCGTTAGTTTATTAGTGATGTCGCACTCGATGCAAAGTGCACGGTAATATAGCCCCATTTGATGGCTTTAACCTTCGAGTCACCTTAGGCGAATACATTAGGATCTCGAGTTTTTTTCTTCTTTTTTTGATCGACTTTCACCGGACGTCTTGAATTACGTGTCTTTCGAGGGAAAGATAATATATATACAATGAAGTAAGTGTTACAGTGGCCAGCTCTCTTCTGAAACACTGCAGCGGTGGTCGAGTCGTTACAGCGTCAGACTACAATGCGGGAGGTACTGGGTTCGATTCGCAGTGTCGCCAAGCACCCACGTATTTTTTTTTAATGGAAAAATGGATAGCACAGCCTGAGGTTATGTGTTGCGAGCACTCTTTTCTTGAGAAGGTGGCCTTTCCGCTCTGTTCTTTCACGCCCCTTTATAACAAAATGCGCTGCGCCGTGCTCCCTCACGGATCATAGAAATAAGAGTATCTTTTTTTTTTTTTGCTCTAACCACTACTATCGCAAGGGTGCCCAGTCCCGAAACCCAATTATCATACCTGGGCTTTACTTTTCACGACTCTGGCTATTCGACCGCCGGTCAGACATCGCGGTGTTTTCAAGAACATCAGGAGACACGCGGCGGCCAAAATGCTTGCGGCCAAGATGACTGCCATTGTCGGGACACGTTTCCGTGCTAGTTGGGTGGGATTCATTACAAGCAGCTGCGCAAAACGACAGGGACAGAGAGAAAACACACAAACACAGTGATGTGTTTGTGTCTTCTCTCTCGGTCTCTGTCGTGTTGCGCAGCTCCCTGTAATGCCTCTGTCAATGGTTATAAAGAACTCCAGCAGGCTATCGAGTTCTGAGGAGAGGGCAAAACAGTACGCCTGCGAAAACATTACGGCAAATTCATTTGGGTCATAAAGGGCTACTCTTCCCTTGGTAAGTACATGAAAATTTTAAACGCGAGTTTATTCTTTATCGACAGCAGTTACAGTATAGATGACTGGTGAACAGACGAAAATCCGCATATTCAGCTTGACTAGTTTTGTGCCCTTAATAGTAATTGGCAACACGTATGACAATACATAGAAATACCACGCACATATGTAAAAGTATGTACAGCCACGGGCGAAAGCTTGGTTCTGCTGGTTGAAGTCGACTAGTCTGTTGTACATATTCGACAAACGCAATGTGTAGAAGCAATGTTAAACAGAGGAGCTGTCCTATAAACTTATTTTTGCTGGTTGGTTGCAAAGTTCCCAACTTCTTGCTGAGAACTGTACGTTGTTAAGTGAAACATCTTGTTTGAATGCACACATTTTTTGTAAGGTTACATTAATTTTTGCGCAGTAGAAAACATATTTGAGAAATGAAAATGAGATAGAAGAAGAACTAGAAATCAAATAGTAAAATTTTTATGAAAGTTACACTGAACAAAAAACGTAAGTTTTTGTTTAAAAGATACATGCATGCATGGATGCATACATACATACATACATACATGCATACATACATGCATACATACATACATACATACATACATACATACATTGAGTAGTAGTTAATAGGATGAACTGCTATAAAACAACAATGCTGATACACGCAGTCTTGAGCACATGAGGTTTCAAGGCAGTAACTTACGAGAGAAATCTCTCACCACTCTTATGTGCCAACTCGGCATTTCTCGAACCCTCTTGGAACAATTTCAAGTATAGTTTCTGCTTCTACCCACTCACAAGCAGTTTTTATACATTTTCGTGGGCGGCAGCCTACGACGATATATAAGAAAAGAGCCCCCGACAATGTGATGTCAAGGAAAAATGCAATGCATCACATTTTGGTACATGTCTGCAAGATGACACATAGTTTATTTACATAGTCCGGCATATTGACAACACTATAACAAGCCATGTCAGGTGACGTGGGCTGGAAGATTGGCACAGCTCGGACAAATTCTGGACAATACATAAATAAAACAATTCACTGTTACTAAGCTCCTCGGTACAAATAATGCTGTTGTTGACATGTAAATACCCTATTCCTTCTTCTGAAAACACTCCTCAAAAAGGTTTCAAAATGTGCACATGTGCCGTCTTCCTTCAAATGAGAGACTGCTGTATAGCAGTCTCTCATTTCGCTTGAAAAAAATTTCAGTGCACTGCTGGGCAAGGAATGTGATGCAAAGATTCATTACCTTGCATGTATATCTTGCTGCTGGCCTCAGCTGCAATGTTGATCAGCACAAATGGGCAGAATAACATTTTATAATGTGCCATGACAAAGTAATTATGTTTCAGGTGCATGAAACATGGACAACAATAAAGGAATTTAAGAACATTTACCTGGCACAGTTTACAGAATCTTAAATACATTTTCGAGGAGCTATCACAGCTTTTCTGAATATAGTAGTAATGGTTATCAGCCTTCAAATTTGTTCGAAGTCGCCAGTTTCAAGTTTAGAGCACACCAGCAGCCCTCTTCAGGCTAAACCATTGCACAGGCGCATCAAAAGGCATAAGTAAATGCATGCATAGTCACCACACAAAAAGCAATAAATACTTTCAGCAGTAATATGAGCAAAGCTGCAGAGATTATAAACTATTTGCAGAGTATACAAGTACATTATGGAGAAACCTATGGCAGCAAACACTATATGAAAAAAAATTAAAACTTACAAAGTACATGCAGAAAGGTTGACCGTTGAAGAGGACAAGCATGCGATAGGATAACATTACAGAGGTGCTAAAGCCTGTTGGACATACTAGGAATAGTGACGCTCCTCTTGCATCTAAATAATCCGTGGAGAAGGACTTTCCAGAGCTTATATAAACAGAAAATCATTTGTGCTATACTAATGCGCGTATCCTGAACGACTATATCGACCAAGTGCAAAATTACCCGCTTCAATGGTTTCATTCTTGCACTACCAAACATGAAAACACGGTTTTGGTTGCCGACCATGGCTGCTGTTTCTAATGGCAGTGAAATGCAGAGACATACATGCACTTTGAGTTACGTGCATGTTAAAAATTCAAGGTAGCCGAAATTAATTTGCACATTACCACTACAGTGTGATTTACATTAACGTCAAAGTTTGGTATATTAAATGCAGAATTTAATTAATTTTGAATCCTCAGGTGCAAGGAATTGCTGAATGATGCACTGCGGAACGATTAAACTGCAGCTGTGCAGATTTTCACCATACAATTCAAGCTGTTCCAACTATCACAATGCATTCTTTCTGTTGACGTGCACTTTGAACAGCAGGACACAGTCACTGGTAGTCGCTCTCTACTTGTTGGCCTTGTGTGTTTTGTCCGAGATACACTGTGCAATTACATGACAGTGCGGCACCTGATCCAGTGATACTGCTGGAATATAGAAAAATACACATGATTGTATAACTAGGGACGTTCAGCGCAATAAAACGGAGCCACAAGAAAGAGACGCAGACAACACATGCGCTAACTTCAAATCGCGTTTATTTGGGAACGCACATGCATATATATAACTCTAATCGCAGCAAGCTCACGCCTCGCTCTCTTACAAATATAGGTCTACAAGAAACATGATGTTTTATCAAGAACACGCCTACAGTCATCAACTAAACAGGGAATCTCGCACGTGTCATCCAGCAATGCCAAATCATACAGAAACCCAGTAAATCAAATATACAATCGAAATTATAACACATCACGCACGCCCATCTGACGAATATACGGAACGCACGCGGAATGACGCAACCATGCCGGCTGCGCAAAAATAATAACCTTAATCTGACGAGTGCGGCCCTACGAAGGCATGCTAAGAAACGAAAATTCTTTTTGATGAAGGAGCAGTGATGGTTGGCTCACGCACTTCGAGCCTTGTCTTTCGATAACGTAAGCCTCAGTTATTTCGCGGGTTACTCTCTCCCTGTGACGAAATAGCACAGACGTTTCTTTCCACATCGGACTTCAGCCACACTGACGGCTATGCAAGGCCAAATGGGTCGACGGCGCACCTTTCAACGAGCTGTGGTGCTCCCGCAGACGAATGTTGAGACAACGGCCAGTTTGGCCTACGTAAACGTGACCGCACGAGAAGGGGATCTCGTACACCACCCCTTTTACACATGACACGAACTGCATGCCATGTTTCATGGTGCACTCGCCTTTTGCATCCGCTTCCTTTCTCTCACGATGTTGCAGCCTCGGGCAAATCCCCTTCAGCTTATTTTTGGCTGAGAACACCACGTTGACATTAAAGCGCGCCGCCACTCTTTTGAAGCGGTGGGACACTCCGTGAATGTAGGGGACTACTGAAAATGGCCGGCTTTCTTCACTCCTTCCCGCCTGCGCTAGCAAACCACCTGCTCTTACGCTCTTTAGCATCCTTTCACCAGTAGCTGCTATAACCGCGTCAGGGTACCCTGCCTGTCGCAGCTTTCCTGCTTGTTCACTCACGCTTTTGCTGATCAGGTGCATCAGATGCATCAGTTATGCATCTTTACCAACCCGCCCAACTCGCCGCACTACACATGATTGTTACAACCGTGCTATGTGTAAAAATGGACAGCTGATATGTGCTAACAACTCTAGCTGTCGAATTTGCAGAAGCCGATGACAAGTATGAAGAAATAATAAAAAACAAGAAAAAAGGTCTGAACATAGAACCATCAACAATGAAGACTTTCAAAAAGTATTTTATGATATAAATTTATAACCACGATGTTCATTTTGAAGGCAACAAACTTCTGCCCAATAGTGAGACATAAGCCAATAAATTGTCTTCTATTTCGACTTTACACTAGGTGCAAGAAGCCGACCAAAAATGAGTTCACTATGCTACAATCTAAGAAAAAAAAATCCGGCAGATCCCACGCACTGTGGGAATCGATGTAATGCGAAGCAGCCAGCAAAGAGCTGCATACATCGCCCTGTTTGCCTTTGAGCCAAATGAAATCATTCACGCCATGGCATCTAGTCCACCATATATCGCATGTTTGCCATGCACGCATGCATACACAATCTAGTATATACCATGCCAATGAAACGCATATTCTGGTATGACCTGTCGTTTATGTTCATCACGCACTCGTGTCATGCCATAACAATTTTGGTATATATCCAGTTAACAAAACGGCTGGCAGCGCACTATGACAGTGGCGTGTAAATCATACCGTACATGACATGCATAACATGATTCGCATGTTAAGACCTCTCATTTATGTTCGTCATACAGTCACATCGCGCAATACCAATTTAGTGTATATCAAACGAGCGAAATGGCCGCGAGTGCACCATGAGTGTGGCATGTAAATCATGCCATACATGACATGCATATCATGGTTTTCATGTTACCACCTGTCACTTATGTTCGGCATACAGTAACATCGCGCAATACCAATTTTGGTGTGTCAAACTAGTGAAACAGCCACGAGTGCGCCATGAGCGTGGCATGTAAATCATGTCGTGGATGTCACGCATATCACGATTTTCATGTTACCACCTTTCACTTACGTTCGTCATACAGTGGCGTCGCGCAATACCAATTTTGGTGTATATCAAGCTACCGAAATGGCCGCGAATGCACCTTGAGCGCGGCATGTAAATCATGACATACATGACATCATGTCATGGCTTTCATGTTACAACCTGTTATTCATGTTCGTCATACAGTCGCGTCGCGCAATACCAATTTTGGTGTATATCAAGCAAGCGAAACGGACACGAGTGCGTCATGAGCATGGCATGTAAATCATGTCGTACATGACATGCATGTCATGATTTTCATGTTACCACCTGTCATTTACGTTCGTCATACAGTCGCTTCGCGCAATACCAATTTTGGTGTACACCAAGCTAGCGAAGCGGCCGCGCATGCATTATGATCGTGGCATGTAAATCATGACATACATGACATGCATGTCATGGTTTTCATCTTACCAACTGTTATTCATGTTCCTCATACAGTCCCATTGCGCAATACCAATTTTGGTGTATATCAATCTACTGAAACGCCCGCTAGCGCATTATGAGCGTGGCATGTAAATCAGGTCGCACATGACTTGCATGTCATGATTTTCATGTTACCACCTTTCAATTACGTTCGTCATACGGTCGTGTCGCGCAATACCAATTTTGGTGTATATCATGCAAGCGAAACGGACGCCAATGCACCATGAGCGTGGCATGTAAATCATGACGTACATGTCATGGATGTCATGGTTTTCATGCTACCACCTGTTATTCATGTTCTTCATACAGTCACATCGCACAATACCAATTTTGGTGCATATCAATCTCGCGAAACGACCGCGAGTGCGCCTTGAGCGTGGCATCTAAATCATGTCGTACATGACATGCATGTCATGATTTTCATGTTACCACGTGTCAGTTATGTTCGTCATACAGAAATGTCTCGTCATACCAGTTTTCGTATATATTCCTTCATTTAAACGGCCGCGAGCGCCCCGAGACCATGTCATGTAAATCATGCTGCACATGACATGCGCGTCATGATTTGCATGTTAGGACCTGTCATTATGTTCGTCATGAACTCTTGTCACGCCGTGCCAACTTTGGTATATACGAAATTAACGGAACGGCCGCAAGAGCCCAAAGGCCTGGAATGTAAATCATGCTGTTCATGACATGCGTGTCATGATTTTCATGATATGACCTGTCATTTATGTTCGTAATAAGGCCATGTTATGACATACCAATTTTGGTATACATCCGATTAACGAAACGGCCAGGAGAGCACAAAGTCGTAGGCGGCTAGATAGATAGATAGATACGCTCAAATTCGCAGAAGTTCGCTAAGAAATGCTTCGCATTTAAAAACAAGTATTTGGGGAGTGTTGCTACCCCACAACTATAAACGTCATCCATCTCACGTACTTCCCTCGCGTTATCACCACGGTCCCGGGACTTCCGGGTCACGAATGACGCGCGTGTTATCAAAGTGACATAGCATTCTTGATAGAAATGTGCCAAGAGCGGGGTTTTGAAAAAACGAAATGCGAGCAAGCAAGATTTTGATTACTGCTGTGTAGCAGAAATACTCCCAAATACACGATTTGTTCTTAGGGTGTACTCATCTATTTCCATGTTACAAGACAACAGCTATTGTTCATCACTTTAAAGTTATCTAACATAGCCACCTCATCATACAGTGTGAAGGAGCAATTTTGAAGACTTGAAAACACAAAGCATTATTGGATTATGTGTGTTTTTGTTGCTCGAAACAGTTTTTCCCATCAAAATTACACTTTGCAAAAAAATGCACTTGATTAGGAGAAATGATTGCGAGCAACAAACACACTCATAATCCATAAATGCATGTTAATGGGCTCTTATGGCTTCCACACTCACCATCATTATTATTGATGTCAATGCCATGCCGGACGGATACGCTGGGTCCTTCTCAGAACACCAAAGGTGCACTGTATGACTTGTCTTGCATGGGTGGGGGCTGCACTGCACTGCTGCTCAGCTGGGCCAGCCACGGACAGTAGGGTGAGCGCCAATGGCTCTCAGGCATAGCGAGAGTCACCTTCAGAGATCAACAAGCGTGTACTCAGGTCACATACGATTTGTAGAAATAACCGTGCCACTATGCAATTGTGCTGAGAACATGTACGGCGGAAATACAACGTGCCACAACATTGAAAAAAGATAAGCTACGGCAGGTAAAATGCGCATTTACTGCTCCTGTGTGGCCTGAGGTTTGAACTAGAGTTCTTTCTCCCTGCATGTTGCGAACAGCCAGGCGATTTTCTCCCGCTTGCTATTTCCATGCAGAGCACTTGATACACTGTGTGAGTGACAAGTACAAGAGCTCAATAAGCAATAAAAGTACTTGTGCTATTTCAAAAGCACAACTTTCCAGTCTCACATGTATGGAGTAAAATTCATAAGGTGTAGACTTTACACTTTCGACATTGTCAATTCTATTATAATTTGCTTCTCTTTACGCGTCCAATTAGCATCGCTGTGTGAAAATAATAAAGGCATCCACTGTTAGTAACAATGTTTTGGTTGTGAAGGTGTGTACATTAACCGGTGTTTACTGTGGTTAAACACCTAAAACACCTAAAAAAACTAACCTAGCAACCAGCCATTATGCAGTTTTCTACCCTTGAAGTTCCCAGGCAGAGCACAGTCCATCCAGATGAGGCTGCCATGCGTGCTTCCAGGCCCCTTTGAGGTCGGCTGGATGATGACACCCCCACCGTTGCAAAAGACTTGTAGATTTAGGGAGCACAAGTCCTTCCTATTTCTGTACAGGTGCTCCAAGTCATAAGGTGGCTTGATTTGCCAGTGCTTGCAATCGATGTATCCCACGACCTTACGAAAATCTGCAATCTGTGAAGAGGCCAAAAAGGATATATTAAAAAAACCATCATTGAAAGCGCTCTTAATACATATTTGGCAGAAACACAAAAATTATCACTTAGTCATAGCTATCAAATATGCTTTATTCAATTTGAAACAAACTAAAGCCCCATGTAAGCTTTACATACTGTAATGTATATGTCCTGGTAAAGTATAGTGCTGCCACAGCGGTAATCTTCTATACAAGTAATTTTGCAATATAAAGGGAATTCCTGAAAAAGTGCTAAATGGCTCCTGAAAGATAAATTCGTATCAAATATTTTTCTCTCAACTGTCAAGCGTGGTAAACAGACAGGCTCCTCTTAATAATCAGATAAAAGCCTGCTTAAGCAAAATGATAAAAACTGCTGGTGTACTTGCTCATATTGCAATATATGTATATTGGCCATATATACGTATATACAAAGCGGTAGTAGTACTTTTCGTACTGGAACTTAACATGGGGTGACAGTACATCTGCTGGGATGAAAAACTTACAAACGTACGTTATAGCACTACACGAATAGCAACGAAATTAGTTGCGCAAGTTCAACTCACCGATGGCACAACGATATTAGCAGCCGTCAGCGTCATCGGCAATGGAATGTGCTCTGCAGCCACAGGCAAAAGACGTCCGTGGACTGGAAGCTGCCGTTGACGTAGAAATGCAACGCTAGGAAGACGTGTACGTCCACTGGTGAAGCGTGAGAAATCGCCGTGGGCCGCTGTAGTCAAGGCTCCGGTGCCGTGCAAAACGACACGACAGATGGGCTCGAAAACCTGTAGTTAGCAGGTGCTGGTCTACGACTTCATCCAAGGCAAAGCACCAGTGAGAATTGTGTTCTGTCCGGAGCGAAGCGTGACGTCCGCGTGCTTTCGCTGCCAGGTACAAGTCCAAGTTTTCACCGGAGAACAGTCAAGGCATACTGCCAAAGCAGCCACATTTACAGCACAATGTCTCGGCGAGCGACTTCGGTTCGACACGTTATGACGCTCGAATTACGGTTATCACAAAAAGGAGAAGCAACGAGTTAAAAAAGAAAGCGCCAAGCCCAGCGCCAAATCCTTAAAGCCCTCATAAAGCACCATCGCAACTTCGTAGGACGAAACACGGTTATCAATAATCTTCTGTCACACGGGCACAGCCTCTTCACAAGTCTTGGAAATGTCAACACAGCACCACTGTTCACAACGCACATCGTTTCACTCCCGAACACTACATTTGCCTGGACTGCTGACAAGAAAATAGAAGCGCACGGGCTAACCACTGGCGAAGCAAGAACCAAATACAGAGCGTAGTTCATGCGTTACCGTACGGAATCACGGAAGCACGGAATCACTCAAGTAACGCGCCAAAATGCTGTCAATTCTAAATGCCGCACTGCACCTTACTGAGACTCTGGAAAGCGATGCAAACGAACTGCGTTACCGACATTCAAACACACGTTGCAGGCTCCTCCAGTGCTAGTTACCGTCGGTACACAGGCGCCGATCCCCGCTTCATAAACACTCCGTGGCACAGGCTTCGCTACGCTTCACGGCACACCAAGAGACACTGCCGTCGGTCTTCACACTGCTTGCGCGCACCGGAAAAGCAGCGGTATTCACAGCACATCCAGTCGAACGCTGAAGGAACTCATGCGTTTGCGAAAATCGGCGCCGACACCTACAGTTTACGGCGCCATGTTGTTCTTACAAACTGCGCAGCAGGGGGTAGGCGCTAAGACAACTTAGAAAAAGCTCTTTCGCGTTGATCGCGAGACGATAAAAAGTTCTCTTATGTGCGAGGGGGAAGATATGACGAACACGACAGGAGTGCGCGATGAAAGAAGTGTTTTGTCAACGTCATAAGATGGGCTGTTGTAGAGAGTACTGCTTCCCAACCAATCACGAGTTGCACCTCTCGCCCAAGCCGTCGTCTGCTATCGTTTGTCGTCTTCTACGATAGTAGCCTCCAGCGGGGGTTTCGCCTTATCTACGCGATGATTTCTAGGTCAAGCTGACGCTTATGAGCACAAAATACATTTATGAGTGGGTGAAGCCACCTTCAATTGATATTCTCACGCCATGTTAAATGGCAGTTAGTAATCAAAGGGACGTGAATCCGGCAAAGGCTTGTTTATACTCGCATTCGCACATATTTTTGATGCCATTTCAAATTACTGGATCCATTTACTTCTGACTGCTCGCCGTATAAACGCGTTCCGTTTCGGTTTCCGAACAGTGAAGATCGAAAAGCTTGATTTGTTTGAGATTTCATGCATAATCTCGCACATCTATAATATGCTGCGATTTGCAATGTACGAGCCCGCTCTCGATCGACCCAAAGCGCATAGCGACAGCTGCGTTTCAGCGATCGTGCCTATTGGGCAGTTAAAGCCTATCCAACTAGACAAGTTGTGGAATCACATAATAGGCTTTAATAACGGCTAATTGAAATGCTACGCTCAATTTTATTTCCAATAGCGTGCAGCTGATGTGCTCCTCTGAACCTCTTTGGTGGTGGTTTCGACCAATGCTGCGTACATCATGATAAGTTGGACGTCTCATTGGAGGAAGTCGGGCGCAACACAACAACATAACAAAAAAATGTTGACCAAATACCGCGCCGCTTTCGACTTCATCGACCATTCATGTAGACCTTTGGTTTTAATCCAACCACAAGTCTTTGCATGCATAATGTTTCGCCATTGACACCCAATAGGCTTCTTTAATTACTGCGACTCCCAGTTTATTGGACGACTACGAGTGCCAATACAGTCCATAGCGTACAAGCGAAACAACACACGAAACTCAAAGCGCCGAAATAAATTAAAACGTACCAGCAATCATCAAGAAGCCTTAAATGGCCGTGAATTAGCTCAAAATTAGCCACGGCACCCAGATACCCGCCGCAGTTGCATGTTCTAAACAGCCATATTGTTCGTAAGAGTGGTCCGGACCACTCTTGGGATTTTCTCGTAGCCACGCTGTTTCCGCGCAATTTTTTGCTTCGTGAATCCACTTACGAGCCTTTTTCAGTGACGTCACCAAATATAGCAACTGCATCACCATCGCTGACATGTTCCTGGGCAGTCACAGCGCTCTTTACCGCAGCGGCCGATGTGATAACGATGGCCTCTTACGACGTTTTTTTCGCTTCGTGAATCGACTTACGCGACAAAATTTCTCTTACGCGACAATTTGCTCGTAAGTGAGTTTTGTGAATTCGGCCCCTGGTGAGGGGCCCTTTAACGTGCACCTAAATCTAAGTACACGGGCCTCAAGCATCTTCGCCTCCATCGAAAATGATGCAGCCGCCGCCGGGATTCCATCCCGCGACCTTCGGGTCAGCAGTCGAGCGCCATAACAACTAGACCACCGTGGCGGGGCGTAAGCTTCTTGCTTCAATGTGTTTAACGGTCTCCAGTATCACATCAGCTTCCGTTGTGAAAATGCTTGCGTCGGGTTGGACGCCGGCATTCGAGAAGCATCGACCGGCCATTGTGTAGCACGCATCAGCTTACGAGTTCGAAACATCGATAAAGAATGCAGGAAAATTGTATTTGTGCTGGAGTTCTAGGGAGTACGTACGCATATGTGCAATAGGCGCGTGTTTTTTTAACTTCCTCGAAGGATAAATCACTGTCTATCAGCTACCGCTGCCTTGACGGCACCTGTACAGCGGGTACCATCACAGGTGGTTAAAAGATTGCCACTCCGATTTCCTCGGCGAGACCTCGTATACGTAATGAGTAGGGGTGATCTCAATGCAGAACAGCAATGAAAGAGACAGGAATTGAATAAATTATTTGTAGCACTTCATGTGGCATGTGAACTGTTTGCATTGACCTTTAGGAAATATACGAAAGAAATCTAGCATCTCTGCAAATGAAGGGCCCACTCGTTTGCTTCCACGTAAAGACTTTCTACGCGGCTCGTCCGAGAAGAACCCGTAGAAAGTCGAATACCTAGACAGTGGACGGTGTTCCGCATCTTCAATGCGCTCAGTGTGGCAGACTGGTAAATTATGGCCCCGTAGTGTAGACTTGTGTGTATGACACTTTTGAAGAGATTCATGAGGCATTTGCTATCACGGCGCCATGAAGCACGCGACAAAACCTTTAGAACATTCATAGTTTTCATGCACTTGTTTTTGAGCTTTATTATATGTGGTACTAAGGATAGATTCGCGTCCGGAGTAACACCTAAGAACTAGTGATCTGTTCTTACAGGCAGCGGATGTCCGTGCAGATAAATATCTTCATCAGGTGCAGGCCTCTCTTCGTAGAAAAAAGGACGCAGGTGCTATTTTATGGGTTGAGGCTAAACACATTATCGTCGGCCCATTTCCACACCTTATTAAGAGCAAACTGAAAATGCCCCTCGAATAATGCTAGTTTGCAGGATTTAAATCCAATCTGCACATCATCAGCATAAATTGCATAGAACATATTCCGTGGGATACACAGACGCAAGGAATTCACTTTTAGAATAAAAATCGTACAACTGGGCACACGACCCTGTGATACTCCGGTCTCCTACGTAGGAGCATTCCATGTCCGTGTCGGCAAAACGTTGCCGACACGAACACAGAATCTTCGGTTGGACAGGTAGCTCCCAATAAGGTTTAACATTTTTCCACGTATACCTAATTCCGAGAGGTCCCTCAAAATTCTAAACCACTAGGCAGTATCATAGGATTTTTCTATGTCAAGAAAGACAGAGAGGAAAAACTGATTGTGCATTAAAGCCTCGCGAATTTTTCAATGCGTATGAGAAGGTCTGTTTTGGATCGACCATCTCGAAAACCGCGCTGATGTGAGTCAAGCAATGTTTTTAACTTCAGGAAACGGTTAATCATGTTTTCAAATCGTTTACATAGACAACGTGTTATGGCTATAGGCCTGTAACTTGAAATCAAAGATGGATCATTTCCCTGTTTCAAGATAGGGGCAACAATAGCCTCTTTCCGAGAACCAGGGATTTCACCTAAAAACCATATGGCATTGTATAAGGAAAAGAGCGTTTTGTGTTTTTGTGGAGGTAGGTGTTTGAACATTTCATATGCCACACGGCCAGAGCCTGGGGCAGTTTTTCTGCAGCAGTTTAGGGATGCGTGCAATTCAGCTAGGTGGAAAGGTTCACTGTAGGCGTCGTAATATATGGGAAGCATTCCTTAGCGAACATTAGGCACTTTGAGCGTTTCAATCTATCTATCTATCTATCTATCTATCTATCTATCTATCTATCTATCTATCTATCTATCTATCTATCTATCTATCTATCTATCTATCTATCTATCTATCTATCTATCTATCTATCTATTTGTCTGTCTGTCTGTCTGTGTCTGTCTGTCTGTCTGTCTGGCTGCCTACGTCTGGGTGCTCTCGTGATCGCCTCCTTAACTTGGCGTAGACCAAATTTGGCATGGGAGGGTAAGAGGAATTGACAAGTATGACTGTTGGGTCGTGGCATGAATAGCGGGAATACCCTGTCGCGTACGTCGCCAAACCCTTTCCTCCAGACGCGTGTGGCACATACCCGTTTACCATGGGCGGCGTTGTACGGGTATGCGCCACAGGCGATTGACAGTTTATATCTAGCCAGGAACGCCGAGAACATACATTGGTAATTCAAATGCGAGAGTGTTAAGAACAACCGACATAGGCAGCGTTGACCCGACGAATGCAAAAAATAAAAATTATGATCCCATAAAGAATCGAACTAAGCATTCTGCGTGGCAGTGAGCTATACTTTCTTTATTGTGAGGTATGAAAAAAAAAAGAATAAAACCTCGGCCCGCACCATAATAATATAGCAGGCAATGCCAATGAGAAAAGAAAAATGAACAGGGCAGAGCCAAGTTAAATTTTGGAGGGGAAGGAGAACGGGACCCCAACCCAGAATAGCGGACAAAAAAAAAAAAAAACTGCTGTTCACGTTTACATTGCTTTCTTGCTGCTAACATGTGTCATAGTTTAATCTTCGGTGCTGAATCTTGAAAGTGGTGGCTCTTCAGTCTTGTCTTCGTGGAATCTTCCTTGTCTTGTTTCCTATGGGGCCGGCTGTTGATTTTTGGTTTAACTTCTCGTACTGATTAAGTGCTCTGTAAAGTAATGAAATTTTGATTACTGACCCCCCACCCCCCATCACGGTAGAATGTGACTTGGATTACGTGTCAGCAGTAGATGCGGAGACTATATCTAAGTTGAATTATTCTTGAATTCTTGTTATTACATTACTGATATCTAGTGGTTGAAAGTGTGAGAGAATGGTGCGGCGCTTACATATTCTGTGGTTGACTTGTTAGTGTGGTTAACCTTTCTTCATGAATTTTAGAGATGTAATTTCATGGTTTTAATTGTGAGAAAGAGAATTTTGAAGTGTGACAGATGGTCCTCGATAGTTAGAGGTTGGCATTCGTGAGTAAACATAGTATGTATATATATTTTTGTATATACTTCCATTTTCACAGTTTTGGTTGTTTCTTTTATTTTATTTCTTCTTTTTTCTTTTGCATCAGTCTGTTTTTGTTGTTTTTTGTTTGTTTGTTTTTTCTTTTTTCTCTCTCGATGTTTTTTTTCTTTTGTTTCCTTTTCACTTTTTTGTTTTGTTGTGTTTTATCTTTTCCTCTTTTTCGTTTTTTTGTAACGCAATCCTTTTTCTTTTCTCTTTTCTTTTTTTTTCACTTCTATTTTTTTCTTTTTTTGTGCGTCTTTTTTTTCTTCTTCTACATTCATTTGTCGCTCACTTCCTTTTTTTGTTTTTTTTTGCTTTCTTTCTTTCCCCAAATTCATTTGGCGAATTGCAGTTTGAATGTTCCTGAGCATAGACAACCATTTGAAATAATAATACTTTCGTTTTCTTGAAAAGAATGTTAGAAGTCAGAGGGAGCATTTGCTTTCGGTCAATTTTTTTTCTTTTTTTTTTCTCAATCCAATATAATTTCCTTTCCTTACTGCTCTTCCCCCATTTTTTTTGATATTGGTTTCATGATGAAAAAGTTTTTGTTTTTGTGTTCTGTTATTTATAATTTTCTTTTATTGCCTTTCTAGTCTCCTAAATGTTTTAGGGCTGTATCTATAGTTTGACCTACATTGTTCTTTGTTCGTAAAGGAAGTAGCTCTGATTTACCCACCGGTGGGTCCTGGGGGTCTTATAGAGCTGATTTGCCACCACGTTTTATTCTTATTTTGAACTTCTCCTTGTGCACCGATTGAACAGCGCCAGGAGAGGATTGCCCACCTCGCATCTCCAGGGGGTCATGTTTTCTCCGTGGTTTTTGGTATTTGCAAGATTCCGCATTTGCTCGAGGTTGCCCTGCTCCATTGCACCAAGTACGGCGGTCGGAGGGGCTTTTATGCGCCCACCTTGTATCCAGAGTTAGCTATACTACCACAGAGCCACGCCAGGTCTTCAAACTGCTTTGGAAAAATAGGCTATGCAGGCGTAATGACGGCGCAACGTCAATTATGGCTGCGGTGCTGTATTTCTAATTTTATAAGAAAAAATAAACACTTCGTACAAGTTTTATGCACACGTACGGTACAGGCGTCATATCAGGTTAACGTCTGTGGTTCCAGCGTTGGCTCCGCTTTTGCAGCAGTCTAACAAGCATTACATTTGTATTCAGATGATTGAGCAAGCTATACTGAAGTGTTGGTCGACCCCGGAGGAATATATTAACGAAAATTACGTATGGTATTCATATTGTTAGTGGGTCTAATATACAGCGAAGGAGCAGCAGCGACAACAACAACAGAGTAGAAAGGAAGAGAAGAACGACGTGCAGTACTGGCTGACACTCGCCGTCCAGTGCCTTACTGCCTTACGAATAAAGCTCTCTTACAAACCTCGTAACAGAGTGGTGGAGCTGCGGGGTACGTGAGCACCGAACAACGGAATCGCTACACTTTGACCCCCGTCGGAGTCGTCGCCTTGCGGGACTTCCGCCCGCCTCAGCAGGAGACATGCTACCGGGAACTCAAACACCGAGGTCAGTGGCCCCATCGCAACTCTACAAGGAGCCACCCTGCTTTGCCGGGACTGCCAGTGAGGACGTCGACGAGTGGTTGAAGCAGTACAAAAGGGTGAGCAAACTAAACGGCTGGGACTCAGCAGCTCAGCTGTCACATGTTGTGCTATCTCTCACGAATACTGCGCTCCTGTGGTACGACA
The DNA here is from genome assembly GCF_013339695.2 of Rhipicephalus sanguineus. Classification (NCBI taxonomy): domain Eukaryota; kingdom Metazoa; phylum Arthropoda; class Arachnida; order Ixodida; family Ixodidae; genus Rhipicephalus; species Rhipicephalus sanguineus. Next base: position 135,611,097 of record NC_051177.1, read on the forward strand.
ACCACGAAGACACGCTCACGACGTGGGAAATATTTGAAGAGGAACTGAAAAAGTGCTTTGGAGATTCAATCACGAAAAAGAAGCGAGCCGAACAGACTCTGTCCCAAAGGGCCCAGCTCCAAGGCGAGACATGTACCATGTATATAGAAGAGATTCTTAAGCTGTGTAGACTCGTGAACCCCAGCATGTCCGAAGAAGATAAGGTGGGGCATCTTCTTAAAGGCATAGCCGAAGATGTGTATCAGTTTCTCATTGCCAAAGAAAATCTGACATCTGTGGGCGAGGTAATGCAACACTGCCGCACGTTCGAAGCACTGAAGATGCGTCGTATTGCACCGAAATTCGGTCGCCTGGCTAATGTACCGACCGTGGCCAGCGTCGAAGCTAGCTCACCATTCGACCTTTCATCAACGATACGGCAGATTGTACGGGAGGAACTGCTCCGCTGCCACGAAATCAGCCGTTTCGGTGGTGACGACTCCCGAGGCAATGAGCCCGGACTACCGCCTATGTCGTGGCAACCATCCGTTAACGCAGCAGACGTGGACAATTACCAAGCCGTGCCACAGTCTGGACCCGCAAGCCGACCTCGTTTCAACAGCGAGCAGCAGCGCCGCAACACTTCTCCGACGCCGCGGTTGCACCCTACGTATGCAGCGACGAGGGTGTACAGAGACCTCGATGATCGGGACGGATATCCAGTGCTTGCTGACCGAACCGAGGGGTTTCAGCAGCATCGCGCATTTCGGCCTCCTCCTCGTGTGTGCTACAGCTGCGGTCTCCCAGGTCACATCTCCAGGTTTTGCGACCGTCGCCGACTATACCGAGAAGAGCTCTCACCAGCATCCTACCAGGCAAATTATCGACACTTCACCCCGTCATGGCCAACACGTCCACCTGCCAGTCGTCGATTCCGTCAAGGTAACTTCCGGAACCCGTCACCAGCTTCTGACCGCAGCTTAACGCCTCCGCCTGCCCCACGTGCTCCGCGATCTCCGTCGCCACGGCGTCGCCTTCCATCACCACATCCGGAAAACTAGGCAGTGCGGCCGATGGGGGTAAGGTCGCCGGATACTGTGCGCTGCCAAACGATATACCTCCGACAGCCTTCATGCTGAAAAACAAAGTTCACGTGTGTGTGGATGGTGTGCCTACTATGGCTCTTGTGGATACTGGCGCAACGATTTCGGTGATGAGCCTTAGTTTCAAAGCTTTACTAGGACAAAAAGTTATGTTTCACTGGAACAATACATCGACGTTTTCTAGCGTTAGTGGTGACACGTTGTGCCCGGTTGGTGTTTGCACTGCTGATGTGTGTTTGTGCGGCAAAATATTGAGTACTGAATTCGCCGTTATTCCTCGATCTACGCACGATATTATTTTAGGCATAGATTTCTTGCGGGAGTGTGGTGCAACTGTTGACTGTCGAAGTGGGGAGTTGTCGGTACACGACGAAGTTATGACCGGACTCATGGAGAGCTCGCCACGCCGCCAAGAGAGTGCTTTTTGTGTAGCTGAGGATGTCGTCGTGCCCGCACAATGTACTGTCCGCGTACCGGTCATTTGCTCTGGCACCGCTCCTGCAACATTTGACGCCGCAACGGAACCCCTTCACTCAGCCTGTATAAAGAAGAATGTTTTGGTGCCGCATTGCATAGTATCAGTAGTTGAAGGACGTTCCGGATTATGGACGATGAACTACACGGCCCAGCCCATACTTCTACCTTCTGGCATGAAGCTCGCGCTCTTCAAGGAAGAAACACCGACTTTCCTGGCTGTACTCGAAGCTGCTGCAGACGAGCCCCTCCATTCATGCCCTTCGGACTCGAAGCTACTTCAGATGGTGGACAAGTCACTCAGCACGAGCGAGCGCCACACGTTACTGGATGTTTTAACCAAGCACGCAGAAGTGTTCGACTTCTCGCAAGACAGTAAGACGTCCCCAATTCCGACGTCTCGAGTCCGCCATCGTATAAATACAGGGTCAGCGCACCCTCTACGACAGAAGCCGTATCGCGTGGCACCCGATGAACGTAAGATAATTGGTGAGCAAGTTAACGAAATGCTGCAGAAGGGAGTAATTCAGGAGTCCGCGAGCCCTTGGGCTGCACCGGTTATTCTCGTCAAAAAGAAAGATGGCAGTTGGCGATTTTGTGTAGATTATCGGCGGCTGAACAGCATTACTAAGAAAGATGTCTACCCGCTTCCGCGTATAGACGATGCGTTGGACTGTCTTCATTCGGCTTCTTACTTTTCTTCTGTCGACCTGAGATCCAGTTATTGGCAAATACCGATGCATAACGAAGACAAAGAAAAAACAGCGTTCGTGACACCAGACGGACTTTTTGAATTCAACGTTATGCCATTCGGCTTGTGTAACGCCCCTGCCACCTTCGAGCGCTTCATGGACACCATTCTGCGAGGTTTAAAATGGGAGATATGCATGTGCTATCTCGACGATGTTATCATCTTTGGTCGTACCTTTGACGAGCACAACGCGCGTCTCGACACTGTCCTCAGCTGCATAAAGAAGGCCTGTCTTGTGCTTAACTCCAAAAAGTGCCATTTCGGTGAACGCCAAGCTTTGGTGTTGGGACATCTCGTGGATAAAGACGGCGTCGGGCCCGACCCTGCAAAAACGGAGGCTGTTGAAGCATTTGAGCCACCTCAGTCTGTGAAAGAACTTCGCAGCTTCTTGGGGTTATGCTCCTACTTCAGGCGATTCATTCCTCGCTTTGCTGACGTCGCTTATCCCTTGACAAGCCTCCTGCACAAGAACGCCCCATTCGAGTGGACGCCCGAGTGTTCTGCTTCCTTTCGACAACTGAAGTTTCTGCTGACGTCGCAGCCGATACTCCGACACTTCAATCCCTCAGCGCCAACGGAGCTCCACACAGACGCGAGTGGTGTAGGTCTTGGTGCTGTTCTTGTTCAGCGCTTAGACAACAAGGAGCATGTCATCGCCTACGCAAGTCGGTCTTTAAGCAAACCCGAGCGTAACTACACGGTTACTGAACAGGAATGCCTCGCTGTTATTTTTGCTGTGCAGCGGTTTCGGTCGTACCTTTACGGGAGAGAGTTTACGATCATCACCGACCATCACTCTCTTTGCTGGCTCGTCAGTCTTCGTGATCCGTCGGGACGCCTTGCACGATGGGCCCTGCGATTGCAAGAGTACAGCTTCACTGTCTCCTACAAGAGCGGGCGACGGCATGCTGATGCCGATTGCCTTTCGAGGATGCCTCTTCGTGCAACGGAATGTGACGCTGACAGTTTTGACCATTTAATTGCAACCGTACATCGAGATTTCCCAGATGTCGCAACCTTCGCAAAAGAACAGCGCGAAGATTCAAGTTTAGAGCCACTTTTCTCTGCCGCTAAACAGTCAACAGCGTGCCATTTTTGTGTTCGAGATGGGTTGCTGTATAAGAAGAATTTCTCCGCGACAGGTGCACAGTTTCTTCTCGTGGTGCCAGAAGCCCTCCGCTCTTCTGTTTTGCGCGTCGTGCACGATGACCCAACTTCAGGACACCTAGGATCCACGCGAACACTCCATCGTGCCAAAGAAAGATTTTACTGGCCTCAAATGCGCAAGACAACGGAGACATACGTAGCCAGCTGTGCCGAGTGCCAAAGTCACAAGAGACCTACTGCTGCCCCAGCCGGTTACCTAAAGCCCGTGGTGCCATCCAGATCACCTTTTGAACAAGTAGGCATCGACCTGATAGGACCATTCCCACGTTCATCCAAAGGCAACCGTTGGATCATAGTATGCGCCGACTACCTGACTCGATTCTGCGAGACGGCGGCGCTACCCTCTGCAACTGCAAACGCAGTGTCACATTTTGTACTGCATTCGATAATACTTCGCCATGGCCCCCCTCGCGTGATCATTAGTGATCGTGGCCGTCAATTCACAGCTGATATTGTTGAAGAACTTCTACGTCTGTGTGCCTCAAACCTGCGACACTCAACGCCCTATCACCCTCAGACCAATGGCTTGACTGAGCGCACGAATAGAACTCTTGTGAACATGATGTCCATGTACGTGAGCTCGGACCACAAGAACTGGGACGAAGTGCTGCCGTTCGTCACGTACGCATATAATACCGCGCAGCATGAGACCACTGGATACAGCCCGTTTTTCCTCCTTTACGCTCGTTCACCGAGGTACACTTTGGACACTATCTTTGCTTTCTGCAGTCATAACGACGCTTGTATCGCGGAAACCCTCTGCCGCGCGGAGGAGGCTCGGCGTCTCGCCCGATTGCGTACGCTAGCTTCACAAGAGCACTACAAATCCCGGTATGATAGTCGACACCGTCAGGTCACCTACAATCCTGGTGACCTAGTGTGGTTATGGACTCCGGTGCGGAAACGTGGACTGAGTCAAAAACTCCTCGCTGACTATGTTGGACCGTTTGTTGTGACAGAGCGCCTTAGTGAGTTGAATTACAGGATCGCACGCCTAACTGCCAGTGGAAGACGGTCATCCAAGACCGAAGTCACGCATATAGCACGCCTGAAGCCCTTTACTCAGCGACCCTCCAACTGACTTCTCGCCCGGAGGGCTTCGTCTGCAAGAGGAGCAATGTTAGTGGGTCTAATATACAGCGAAGGAGCAGCAGCGACAACAACAACAGAGTAGAAAGGAAGAGAAGAACGACGTGCAGTACTGGCTGACACTCGCCGTCCAGTGCCTTACTGCCTTACGAATAAAGCTCTCTTACAAACCTCGTAACGATATCATTGCACCGTAAAGTGCATTTCGTTTCGATAATACTGACGCGTGTGCTCTAACGTGAGTGCTCACGTTACGCCACGCCATAAGTTACCCTTTACACGTCAATCTTGTCGACGTGCCTGGTAAGCCCACTATATTCGCACAACTACAACACGTACAAAAACACGTTGATCCACCTCGTAACGCCTGGCTCCAAGCTATAAAATTCAGCATAAAAGTACGTTTCTCCGTGTGGGAATCACTTCGCATAAAGGCGATTCTCACACGACGTGGGATCTGCCGAAATGTTTTTGCACATTACCGTTCTAGTTTCTGTGCCTGTTTTTTCGGCTCTATATTGTAAGAAATTTTCAGAACAGTGTGTCATGCTGGAAGCTGGAAACACGTGCACCCATAGAGGTCACTCATAAAGTGTGCATCCATAGAGGTCGCCTGGTATTCCAAGGTGCCCTTCTCTGCGTTTACTAAAGCGAGTGAACACGCTTCTCGCATCTTACTTTCTCAAACCTGCTGCAGACCTTAGGCGCTCGTTAAGGCGCTCCGAACTTAGGACCTGTGGCGCCCGTTTCGGGAACATATTACGAGGCAGCATAAATTATAAGAGCTGTAAAATACTTTATAGCATCATCTATGGTTAGTGAGGACATCTCAGCTCACGTCACGTGAGTAAGAATGCACTACTTTTCCCAGTTGGCTCAGTCGTCTTTCCCCCGAGGAAATTGCGGAGAAAGCTGAATTTGTTTCGGCGTACTTAGGATTACCGGGAAATGGTCATTCCCCTACGAGTTTTTAAAGCACTCCATTTAAAATACGGTAAAAGCTTCGGTGGGGAATTGCTAAGATCTATGGCAGAGTATGATTTGTTCGCGACGTTAAAATATGTGGGATCCTTCGTGTTCACGATGCAGGCTCCAGACGAAAAAAAATACACCATTTCCCGCTAAAGGAGTCCATGAGGCGATACGAAGCCCGAGCATTTGCACGATCGCGTTCCGTTGGCGTTCGTTGGGCATGCTACCGACCTTGCGTCGTGGAACGCGAAGAGGAACGCTACGCGCGTCTTGTCTTCCCTCTGGCCTGGCCGTTAATTCTCACAAGGCGAGCGGGGAACGCGCTCGACAGGCGCGCGAGAGGGGGACTGCTTGGAGAGGAGAGAGGGGGAGGGGACGCGCATGCGCTGGCGCTCATCGCGGCGTTGCGCAGGAGAGAATTTCGGAGAGAAAACGAGCTATTGCCTAACAATGCCTTGAATCGGTGCTGGCAAAGTCATGTGTTCACTTGCCTCAGGATTGTTTTAATAGCCAGACTGAGCGCCTACAGGCGGCTGGGTTCCCCTGCTCGAACTTGACTGCTGTGTCCGAAACCCTCCTTCAGAAACTGAAGGAGAAGAAGAGGCCTGGCTCTGCTCGTGCAGAAAAAAAGGCCGGAAGTGGTGCCGTATGTGCACAAAGTTGCACACAATTTAAAAAAAATGTGGCAAATAGGTACAATGTACTATCGGCCGCAAAAGTTTGCGGGATGTGCAGCGCGTGGCGGAGCGACGCAAAACTGCATTGCTGCGTCACCTACCGTGACGCGGCGGGTGTTGAGGCTATGGCCTCGGCGATTAGCGACGACGCGTTTAGACAACGTGCAGTTGCCGGATCTAATCGCGGAGGCCACGGCCGATAGCCTCAACACCAGCCGCGTCACGGTAGGTGACGCAACAATGCAGTTTTCCGTCGCTCCGCCACGCGCGGCAGATCCCGCAAACTTTTGCGGCTGACAGTACCTATAGTTTTTTCAGCGCCGCATAAACTGGCTGGGCTATGCCCTCGCATTTCGGAAACACTTAAAAAACCGACGTGCGGAAAAAAAGCACGTTCGGCCCTACGTCACATGCGCCGTAGGCGTCGTGTACGAAATCCCACTCACTTGGGGCAAGGTTTATATCGGACAAACTGGTCGTTGCGTCAACGATCGAACACGGGAACACGAGCGATCTGTTAAAAATAATTTGACTTTTCATCTGCCTATGCATTGTAGGCAGAAGTGGGAATGCTGGGCAGAAGTGGGAATGCGCTGGTGAGAGAACTAATGGAGGCTTATCACATTAAAAAGAAAGACCGTTAATGTATCAGTGACACTTCTGTTGTTCTGCGCAGTAAGGAAAGACTGTTCTTGGATATTTCGCTATGATGCGAATATGTTTTGGTATCCCGATCCTGATTAGCATTGTCGACTGTCATGTGCACTGCGCCTGCGCGCGCCACTCGGCTGTGTATATGTGTAGGAAGTCGTTCCTGAATAAAGCTTAGTTGCGAGTAGCGCCTGTCCACTACATCAGTGTTCCTTCTTAGTCCTTGTCGATTTTCGCGCTAGCCAATTTTGAAGAATTTCGGCATGTCTAGCTCGCGTTTCAGAGGAAGAGTGGAGAGAGAAAGAGGAGAGGGCGAAAGTGGAGAGGTGAAGCGGAGAGGGTATGTGCATGCGCAGTAAGGGTTGTCACGCCGCGCACACCACCACCACCACCGGTTTGAGCTCCGCTATAAGATGCTTGGCATCTAAAAGAAGTTGCTCAATAAGGCGACCTTGCGCATCGCAGCGAGAACCGCCCCACAGGCCATTGTGTGCGCTGTAATCTCCAAGAACCGAAAATAGCTCCGGGAGTTCCCCCAATAATGATCCGAACTCGAGCTTCTGAAGGTGATAATGTGGTCGTATGAACAATGAAGACATGGGTAATGAGTTTTTCAAAAATTACGGCTCGGAGGGCCACTCTCTCAAGGGCCATTTGGAGCTTCAGATGTTGACATGCCACACTTTGTCAGGTAATATGGCTACACCGCCAGAAGATACGACAGCGTCCTTGCGATCTTTTCGGAAAGTTAAGTGTTGTCGGAGGACGTTTGCCTGCCAAGATGTTGAGTGTGTTTCTTGAACACATAGTACTTTAGGATTAAATTCTCTTAGAAGCTATTCGATGTCGTCTAGGTTTCGCAGTCTTCCTCTCACGTTCAACTGCATGATTTTGTAGATGCTGAAAAGAAGTATGCTGTCTATCTCAAAAGTGGTAGATTAAGACTTGCTTACAGGGGCGCTTGTCAGGCCCTGCAATGGGTTTTTTGTATTTTTTGGAGTGGTCGAGAGAAGCTCGTCGCTCCTTCGACGCTACCTATGCTGCTTCACTTGGACTGGTGTCCAAGAATCTTGCGCTGCACTGGGCGCCAGTTCCAGAGAGTGATGTATACTTCACGTAGACATCGTGTGGAGCGAGGAAGTCTTGGACGCCGCTACGCCGGAGGTCGACCTGCCCTCCTTGGACTCTACAGTGCTGGAGCTTGTAGTGGCCACTGGTGTGGTCAGGTTCAGAGCGGGCAGGGTAGCCTTGGCTGCTTCCACCATGGGTGCGGGTGGCGTATGCCTCGGCACGCTGGGCGTGGTCAGCGGAACCGCGATAGGCCGTTGTGGTGCCGCCCTCTGTCGCACCACTTCGGTAAAAGGCGTTTTGAATGCGAACGACGGTGAAATGCGTTGTCGCGCTTCACGGAACGTGATGTTTTCTTCGACCTTTAGTGTTATTTCTATTTCTTTCCACCAAGCTGGACAAGCTCGGGAGTACACAGGGTGGTCTCCATCGCTGTTCGCACGGTGTGTCTTAAGTGAGTGCAGTCTTCCGCAGATTGGCCCGCTGTTCCGCATTTCGGGCAAGTAAGCTGCCCTCGGCAGCGCTGTGACGCGTGACCAAACCGTTCGCATTTAAAGCAACGTCACAGGTTTGGAATGTATGGTCTACCATTGAGCTTCAGATAGCCGGTTTCTAGTGTGTCAGGTGGGGTAGTCGAAGTGAAAGTGAGTATTAGATGCTTTGTCGCGAATACATTGTTCTTTCGCCTGATTATGATGCGCTGGCCATGTATTATGTCTTGATCTTTCCATCCATCTAGGAGGTCCGCTTCAGTCAGTTCTACTATACCTTCTACGGGCACAACGCCTTTCAGATAGATCGGAAAAATGCCAAAAGCCATACGGTGTGCAAGTTTGTCATAGTGTTCTTTGTGGCAGACTTCAAGAAGAAGATCGCCGCTTCCCATCTTCGTAAGTTTAGACCCTAGGCCAATTGCATCAGTCAACGATTTTGAAATAAGAAATGCTGACATAGTTCGGACTGTTATGGCTTCATGTTTATTGCGCGCAATGTGGAAAGGCCTGCTTCTGTTTCGCAAAAAGTAAAGGTGTATCTTCGGTGCGCCACCTTTTAAGGAAGCGATCAGGCAGTGAGGGTAGAGCGTTTGTGATGAGAAACTTCCAATGTTCGGCGGCGATAGTGGCGACCCTCCACCGAGGCCAACAAGTGTACGCTAGAAGGTTGAATAACACTTGAAGTTGCCAGCGATACATCGCCGCTATCACCAAATCAAACTATCCGGGTTGGGAAACTACACAAGTTTAACCGTCGCCACCTGTGTCGCGTTACTGCCACCATGTACGGGCAGACGCGCAGAAGAAAAAGACAAGAGACGAGCGTTCAAGCCCCAAACCAAGAAAGTCCCCCCCCCCCGTTTATTATCTGTCCTGCTTCTATAGCCTCAGTGGGCGGAGCAGTCACCGGTGAGTTCAGACGCCGCAGCCGTCCAGGAACGCGGGCGTTGCTTGGTCGTATGGCGCAGCACGTCGAGATGCGTCCTGCACGCGTTCCTCGAAGCGCTGGTCGCGTTCGATGCAACGCCACATCTGGCTCTCTCTCTACATCTTTCTCTCTTTTGTTCATCTTCTCTGTCACAGTTTAATTTCCTTTCTGCATTTCTTTCTCTCTAGTTCTCTCTTGCTCATGCTTTGCGCTCTCCCCTCCCTATTTCTCTCCTCCTCATCATCACATATTTCCTCCTCACGCTCACATCTCTTTGCCACCTTCTTGAAACATTGCACTATACAAGGTAGTTGCTGTGCTAGCGTGCTTGGATAGAATTGTTAGGCCGCTTGCCTTCAGATCGAGGGTACGCTGGTTTCAATGCCGCCTCGTGAAATTTTTTTCACAGTTTGTTTATCTCTCTCTCTCTCTGTCTCTCTGTACTCGTTCTCAGGGTTATTCAATCCACACCGTAGCGGTGAGTAGTGGGATATGCCCAAATTCTGTCGCACATACCCGTTCATAATGACGATGCTTTTCCGGCACGGTCACACGCGCCACACACGGTACGCCGAGCTAGAATAGCTTCGCTGTTAATAATATGGCAGTTCATTCTGCATATCTTCGTTCTTTACACATGCTCACTATCACGTGTTGTTCTTCGTAATCGCTTGTTGAAACTCTTCTTGACTGGGAGCTGTCTCTAGAGTGTTGTCGCTCTCCGTGTCCCCGCGGCCTATGAAAGTCAGATTAATTGTTGCGTCATAAAATATATGAGATATGCATGTATATATACAGTGTGTTTAAAAACAAATGTGTCCGAGATTCTCAAAAATCAAGAAAATGCGATATTTGCTCGCTGTCTTTAAAATCGCATTTTCTGTGGCGGGAGGCATCTTAAAGGGAAGCTGAAGCACTTTAAAAAATGACTTTGGAATGTGTAATCATAGTTTGATCCTTGCTGAATTCGAAAACCAATGTAAGAGTTCCCCGAAGTGAACGCAAATGGCATTTCTTGGCAAAAAAACAGCGGCTGCAGCCGCAGGGCTTCTTGAACTGCTGAGCGAAGGCGGTGACGTCAACTTTGTTGTGCCGCGTCATCGGCGCCATCATCTCTGTAAAAGCATGGCCTTCGTGATCTGTTCCACCAACGCGTGCAGCCAGAAGTAGTCACGGAGGCCACGGCTCCGCCAAAACCACGGTGGTAGAAAAAAACAGGTGGCCCATCAAGCGCCGCGAGCGCGTCGCCGTACTGCTCGAGTTGCTCGCGGCCGCCGCTAGTTTCGCGACAAGTTTTTGGGCCGAAAGACGCGCACCGCAAGCTCTCGCTGTGCTGTAAAAACCGGTTTCTCTAGCTAATTGTCTGGCTTTAAACGATTGTTTGTGCTTTTACTAGCTTGTAGTGGCTGTCTGCCAGCTTCGACCGCAAAAATAAGAGCGCCAGGCTTTATGAAGCTTAAATTTTTTAATCGGCGCGAGTAGTCCCGATATCACTGTCACAGTGTGCCGATTGCAATAGACGCGCGCGTATTTATTTTTTTCGAAAGTGTGAAAATTCGTACCAGCGGGTGTACAGAGTAAAAAAAAAGCATTTAGTTTTCACGTCATCGTATGTATGTCGGAGAACTACTTGTTGATAAGTCTCGCTACATAAATGAATCTAAGACCCGCATAGTGCGAAACAAACATAGTAGGCACGTTAAGGAAAATAGATTTCACAAGAATTGCTACAAATACTCATTCTTCCTTTCGACAGCACGTGCCTGGAATTGTCTCCCTGCAAACATTGTAAACGCAGGGACTCGTGATCAGTTTTCTGCACTTGTGTCCGAATATTTTCAACAATAGAGCGTACATCACTGTATCGCTGTATTCTATTGTTCCGTTGACTGCTTGCTGTATGTTGATGTATTGTTACCACTCCTGTCTTGGTCCTGATGTGGACCGACAGTATCTGTAAATAAATAAATAAAATAAAAACTGTAGCTGGCGGTCTTTCCGTGGCATTGCATTTCTCCACAACTGCAGTCGATTTTCGTCTTTCGGCGCGGAGAAAAGACAGCTTTCCTTTGCACGTTTTGTAGCCAGATTTGCAATTTGCAGCGAAGCATTTTCGTCCCATGGTGGCCGCCGCATCAGCGGCACAGATCGAGCCACCCCAGTGAACCACGAATGTCCATGGTACGTAGCGGTATAATCCAAACATCTAGGACGAAAGAAGATGTCTTATTTGCGTCTGAAAGATGTCCAATTTTCGCTTTGCGCAATGTGGACGTCTAAAAGATATACAAAGACTTATTGTAACGGACGTACAATGCACATGTACGCTGTGTGAACGATGGACGCATTTTGGACGTCAGTGACAGACGGTGCACATTTGTGCTTATTTTTCACAAAACGCCGACCTTCAAGGGATTAGAAATAATCAAAGAATGTTTCAACGACACTAGATCGGCGCATCCACTGAAGTCTGGCATTGATTCCTCGCGTTAGCTCGCAGAAACGGATGCAACAAAAGAGAAAGAAAAAGAACGGAATAAATTGGGCGTTTGCTGATGAAAACATCGCTGTCGTCTGCTCCTCAACGCTGCCAAAGGCACGCGCTGCGTGTTCCCCCACCTCTAAGCGGCTCGCGGTTTTTTTCCCCCGTCCCTTTTTGGTTTTCCTTTCTGCGTGGCCTCCGACATTAACCGGCGGTGCACGCGCCTGCCAATCTCGGAGGCCATGCTCCTTGCACCGTGGTTGCGGCTCTGCGCCGCAAGGCGCCGTGTCTGTCGGTACGGTATGAGTTGTGCACACTGTACCATCGGTGCATTTTATTTGTGTTATTTTTGTGATGTTATCTGGCCATCCACGGACGCCCGTTCTAACGGGAGAGTGATATTTGTTGATCCCGGCCCACATCTTGAAGCCTACATTTTAAGTCTCAAAGGCTATGCTTACTTCCGTTTGCAACGCAAAATACGTCATGGCCGCCATGATTTGTACAAAAAATTATTACTTTTGTAAAAACTTAGTACAGTTACTTTTAAATTAAAATGAGCGGCAATATATAGCATAAATTTGTACATAATCTTTCACTATGTTGCGACCATGGTTGTGACACGCGTCGACGTCGTCCCCATCACCGCCATCGCCATCACGTTTTCTTTCGCACATGTACGCACATGGCGCACATGTTTGGACCAGTTGTGGTTTGGTTACAGTGTACTAGTTTGGTCTTGAGGTTTGGTCCTGCCGGGGCCAAAGCTGCCAGCAGCGACGTTAGTCCGCCGCTTTTTATCTGACGTATGGGTACTTACGTTGACCGCTGTTGGGTGTTGTGTGGTAGATGTTCTCTGGCTGTGTCGCGTGCAACAAGAACGGTACGAGAGTTTCTGAACTCCGGTCGCCTCGGCAGTGGGCCATTGGCCAGCAAAGGTACGTACATACGTTCTCTTATGCTTTCCTTTAGTGAATAAGGCCGTTGTGTAATGCGTGAATGAAGGTTTTTGTTTCTTTTCGCAGTCGCGTTTTCCTAAACCCATAGTTCATACCGTGTCGTCTGGCGTGGACGTAGACCACTGTTGGGTGCTGTGTCGCGTACAACAAGAACCGTGGAAGAATTTCTGAACCCTGTCCGCCCCGGCAGTGGGCCATTGGCCAGCAAAGGTACGTTCTCTTATGGTTTCCTGGCGCAGTGATTTATCCACGTCAAGAATAATGGAAGTAGTCATGACGAAATTTCGTTGCCGCGTTAGCTCCCTCAACTTTTACTTACATAGAGCAGGTTTAGCGATTTCCCCACTGTGCCTCTTCTGCAATGAGGAGGAAACAATCGATCATTTCTTTTTATCCTGTCGACGGTTCACGACATTGAGGAAAAAAGTCATAGAACCACCTCTTCGAAAGCTGGGCCTGGAACTATCGGAGTCGGTTATACTTTCTTTTGGGGCCACCACTCTGGGATACAGCCACAGGGATGTTTTCTTCGCCATTGAGGAATTCATTCGACAGCCTCAAAGAATATCTATCTAAGTTCTGCCTGAGTAAATATTTCATTACCAATACTTGAAACATCAATTCAGTATATTAGTTAATAATAGTTTCTACGAACGACACCCTGAAGATAATTTTAGCAAAATTCACCCTCTACTCGGCCAATCCCCTGCATTGGGTATGAGCTAAGCACAGAGGACAACGACAACAACAAGAAGGCCGTTGTGTAATGCGTGAATAAAGGTTTTTGTTTATTTTCGCAGTCGCGTTTTCCTAAACGCACAGGTCTGTATCGCCGTGCATGCCTCGGTGATATCGACACCATTACTTCTGCTTCGTTTCCTTGATGTAATGGTTTGTAGCTGCCAGAGTAGCCATGATAAGCTTAGTTTAGCGTGCCCTTTTGTAGTACTGTGCATTAGTTACCGTTGTTTTTCGTGGTATGTCGCAGCTGTCGTTCTGTTTTTATTTGTTTAGCTGTGTGCGCTTGCTTGTTGTCTCTTTCCCTAGCATGCCAAAGCTTAGTTGGAATAAGCGCCATGCTCAAATCAGTCAATGGCGGAACTGTGCACAAACACGCTATGATTTGTGGACTAACACATCATTTGTCGAGAGAAGAGGGAGCAATGTTTAGGTGACTTTGAGAATTTATTGTACAATCCAGGGCTCGTGCTGCGCTATAATATTTGGCTTGTGTTTTCTCCGGAGCCTCGACTACCTATTGGCAGCGCTTTCTGTCCCTGCTCAAAAAGTGTTGCGGGGGGCCTGTAAGGTAGTGATACCGGCTAGGTGAACTGAGTAGCTCCTACATTGAGAATTAGAAAAGGGGAAAAGTACAGTTTGCCTTCATAGAATGGGGAAATTCTCTTGCAGTTCATTGCAGTCATTGATCCAGTTCCTTAATTCGCTCCTGAATACTGCTTGATCGCATGCTTATTCAAAGGCTGTTACCTAAACAATCTACACGGACCACATCGAGGTCGTGTGCAAGCTAGTATTTGGAAATCTGGATATATATATATATATATATATATATATATATATATATATATATATATATATATATATATATATATATATATATATATTGTCTCGCAGAGAAAACGAGCCCTAAAAGTAATCGTCTGTCCTATATATATATATAATACAGCGTTTGTAGCCGTATTTAGTGCATAACACACCTTTCCTTTCATGTTAGCAGTTTTAATAAAAGCAGCGCTTCATTGTTTGCACCTGATTGGGAACTAATGCATCACACACAAGGCTTAGTCGTGTCCAGTATGAATGTTCTCAAGCTTGCAAGAAATGTTCTCCGTCACCATTTCATGATGATGACACCATACTTGACACCCTTGATGGAAGGCTGTTTGTAGCAGGTTTCAGCTTTGTACTTGACTCTTCACTGCAGTTAATGCCCCGACTAATTTTATCCTGGAGAAAAGACATATTACATTGGGTAATAATTAACTTTCACCTCCTCCAGTTAATTACTTAGGTGTCATGTTTTTTTTAATAATTTAATCTACTTTTCTTGAAGCAGTGCGCCTTCATGTCACATTTTTGGGGGGAAAGACCGACAGTCTCTGCGTATCTTAATGCTTTTTCAATTTACGAGAGTTTTGGGCGCCCTCTCAAAGTCATAGAATTGGGGCTCCATTGATGTGTTTTGCAAGAGAGCCACTTTAAGGCATAAATAGAAAGAGCAATGCGACAAGTTTCTCTGGTTCAAACAGTTTCACGAACTCTCGAGTCCTTTACTGCACCGGCTTTATTTTTTTTTTACCTTCCTTTCTACTTGAATCCAGGCACACAGCGATCGGACTGAGCATATCAAGTAGCCCCTCCTGTGACCCACAAGACCACACTAATTCGGCCGAGGAGCCTGTCTGGACTTATGTTGGGACTGCTGGCAGACAGTTTGTTTTTTCTGGACTTATATTGGGACTGCTGTTGGACAGTTTCTGTTTTTTATGGACTTATGCTGGGACTGCTGGCAGACAGTTTCGGTTTTAGTCTTCAGCTGGTGCACAGTTCTTTTATCATACCGCCTCATTTCTTTTGAGTGTATCTGCGTTCTCT
This sequence comes from Rhipicephalus sanguineus, assembly GCF_013339695.2. Classification (NCBI taxonomy): domain Eukaryota; kingdom Metazoa; phylum Arthropoda; class Arachnida; order Ixodida; family Ixodidae; genus Rhipicephalus; species Rhipicephalus sanguineus. Next base: position 135,626,507 of record NC_051177.1, read on the forward strand.
AGTCATTTAGCCTGTGTTCTTACACGTTGAGAGTACTCTTAAGGTTTACAGCATTGCTTTGCTCATATAAACTTTTGTGATACTGCCTTGTTGCTTTCGACTCACTTCATTCTCTTGTCATTTCGCCAGTATTGAAACACTCTTATGATTGTATGTGCAGTAATCTTTCAGGGCAATGCATTGTACTCATTGTGTGTAACAAAACATTGCAATAGCCTGAGAAGAGTATTGCACATTTGATGTGTTATCAGATGTGTTATGTGCTATATACCTAAAAGGAACAATGTGAGGTATGCAGCGTGCTCTCCATAGAAGGCAGTACAATACAACTTCTCTTTTATGCCGAGACACCTACACCTACTTCCAAAATCATAAATACTAAAATTTACAAAATAGTGATTCGCAACAGTTACTTTCATGTTACAACAGTACATATAGCGAGCACTCAAGCGAGCGAAAGGTATTGTGGCCTACAGTCTGTCGAGCGTTCGTTTTTGAGAGCCATAATTAGTGCACCTCACAAGCCGCGAGACGTCATGTGGATGCGAGTTTAAGGAATGAACATCTTTTAATATGTACTGATGGGCTAGTTGGTGAGCCATGATTTTCGAATAGGCAGCGCAGAAAAGGGCAAAAAATACGCACACATAAGACTCAAGCACAAGCGCTGTCAGCGCTTGTGTTTGCGTCTTTTATGTGTGCGTATTTGTTGCCCTTTTGTGTGCTGCCTATTCCAAAAACATCTTTTAAATGTACAGAACATCCAGCCTTAATATCCATACAGCGTTCTGAGAGCGTGATCCGGGTGCATTTTAGATGATGTATAGTACATCCGTGAAATGTCATGTGGAGAATTGTAGATATCCAGAAGATGTACTGAATATCCCGAGACTAGCATTCTATGGATATCTAATGGACATTCATGGTTTACTGGGCCCGTGCCCAATGGACCACAAACAATCCCCAGTACATCCGATGGATGTTCAGTGCCGGATGTTCGTGAGTCCAGTGGACATCCGTACACATCTGAATGACATACGGCGGGCATCTGACGGACCGTCCCGCGCAAACAAAAAGGCGTTAAACTGGACGCCCTGGACACGTCTTTCACGGATATTCAGACCTCCGCCGGACTCATTAATTTGGACATGAACGTCCAGGGGACAATTGTCGGATTTTAAATGCGGACATCCGTGATAGATCCGGAATTTTTGAAGCCCTAATTAACCCAGATATGGCCAGTGTCCTACATATAGGACGCTTCTTTGATGCACTCTAACATCACTATTTCGTTAGCTGATGACTAGAGCAGCCTACAGCACATCAAGCAGGCCTCATTGAGGCCTGCTTGATGTGCCGTAGGTGGCGCTACTCGTGAGCTAAAGAAATAGCGATGTACTGGGGAGTGCATCAAAGAAGTGTCTGATATGTAGGACACTGGGCACATACGGGTTAATAAAAGACTTACATGCATCATTCAGTTTGACATTAAGAAGCCTAATATCTAAATTAACAGTTATGACTATTCAAGTTAATATATAGGGCCTTTATCATGCATATTTTGGCTAATCTGGTGCACGTGGAAGCAGTTCTCATACATTTATGATGACTGCACACCAATGTAACTTACATTAAATATGTTGAATGGGCTCTTGCTGAGGATGTTGTGTCTTGAGGTAATATGTTGTGACCCATGCAACCTTTACCAGTAAGAAGGTCTTTTAGTTGCTTTGAGGACACATATTTGTGAACGCAATAGTACAGTAAAGATAGTGAAGCATGGTGCATAGGTTGTTAGGAATACAGCTTCTGAAGCATTGAAAATGGAGAAGTATCTGTTGGTTTTTGTTGGTGTATCGCTTGTCATACTTTAGCTTTTTCCATGCTTTAGATGTTGTACTCTATTCAAGAATCAGAGCACCAATTATATGCACCATACTTCACTTGCTTTACTGTGCTGTTGCGTTCACTAATAAATACCCCAAGGCAAATATAGGACAGTCTCACTGGTAACAGCTAGATGAGTGACAACATATTAGCACAGGGCACAAGATCCACAGCAGCAGCACATTCAACAACACCCATAGCATCCCCAGCAAGTTCACATATTTAATGTTGACTGCATTGGTACACAGTCATCAGAAAATTATATAGCTTGCAAATGGATCCAATAGGCTGAAATATGCAAAATAAAAGGCACTGTGTATTAAGTCACATGTTCATCACAGTTAACGTAGATATTAAGATTATTAATTTGAAATCAAATAATGCATATAAGCCTTTTAAAGGGCCCCTCAACAGGCCACATAGCAAATTTTAGTTAGACGTTAGAAGTTGTTGTGTGCCGAATGAAGAGCAGTATGCCGCAAGAATTTTTCAAATCGGTTCATTACGAGCTGAGAAAAACAATAATTTGCAGCGGCGCGAAACCATGATGCGAGAAGGCGAGTTTCAAACCCTTGCCACTCGCCCCGTGTAGCCTTAGCAAGCCAAATCCCTTCCCTGCCCTCTTCACTTGACACATACGCATGAACATGTCATGCGCATGCATGGTCACGTGCGCATGACGTGCCCGAGCCAGCCCGAGCACGCGAGCGGCGTTGCACGGCCGCTACCTTTTTTTATGTAGCGGCCATGGGCGTTTTGTCTGCGTTCTCTGTGGTGTACTGCCTGTTTCTGCATGACGGGCATGAAAGTTGAGACATTCGTACGGGCACGAGAGTGGCGGTATTGTGATCCAGTGCCGCATTAACGTTTACTTGGACGCGGTAGAATAAATGAGCATAATTAGTGCTCGAACGCGCCAGAACATTACTTTCGTTTCCAGGGCTGGCGTCTGCTTGATGCGCTAACCGCGGGAACACGAACGCATGGGAAACGGAGGCACATTAGCCCCGCATCTCGCTGCAATTCACGAAAAAAAATTTGGAAAAGACGCACACATTCCCTTTGTGTGTCTCATTAGTTGTCTCAAGTTTTATTAATCTATTCAAGCAACAGATTACACAAACTGCACATGCCTTGTCAAATAATTATCGCAATGTCACGTGCTACTGTTGGCGACGTCAGAGCACAGTCGTCTACGTAGAGGAGCGAGGTCACAGCACTACCATCTACGTAGGGCCATTTTCTCATGTACGTCATCCCCTCATTCTCTAAAGCGCGCGCCCGCGAGAGGAAGGGCAAGCAGCCTTCACCTTGAATTTTGACCCATTTCTGCGGCGCGTAGCGTTGCAAATTTTGGCAGACGTGATCGTGAACGCCCAGTGGATGCATTGCGCACGTTAGCTCAAAATTGTCAAACCTGGTGTGGGGCCCTTTAATAAGACTTGTGCAGCTTTTCGTGGCGATCTGACTGAGGCATAGACTTGCACATAAAGCAGATCAACAGCATTTTTATTAAAAAGCGTACTGCAAACACATCACTTGTGTGCATAAAAACACCTGGCACAGCAGACCCTAACATATTAACACATTAACTAAAAGCCGATAAGGACCCACAAGAATTGAAAATAACAAGATAAAGTGTACATGTTAATTTCAGCATCAGTAGAGTAGCACAGAAGAGAAATAATAAATGCACATTGAAGGCACTAACACAACATAAAGTCTAGTGTTCCTTTACTAAGTAATCTGCCCTTACGTATACGTGTAGTCTCACGTATACAATTTTTTCCAAGCTGCAAAAAGAACTACGTGATGCTGCTCTCAGCTGTGGCTTAACCATGTGTTTCTTTTTGCAGCTTGGAAAAAATTGTATACGTGAGACTTTCTTCATCGCAAATAATGCACTGGAGTTTTCTGAAGGCGCTCTCGAACTTTTCAAGTTGCATTTCTTGCCTAAAGCCAATATTAGCAACTTAATTAAACAATCCTAATTAATCAATTAATCAATTACGAAACAGAAAATGGTCTGTGGTGCGCAAGGTGGCTGTCAGCAATTTGCAACTGATTTCACTCACCTGCCTCTAATACTGTTTTTTTAACCATTGGCTAAAGATAGCTGCGACACCCAGTATATGTGACTCAAACTGTGATCGAACACGTTATTCGAAGGTCGCAGGTTCGGTCCCTGCTCGCGGCAAGCTATCTTTTCGTCCACTTTTCTTTCTTCACATTTACCTTACATGTACTACTAATAACATCCCCTATACATTCCTTGGCATTATTGTCTGTTAGTGCTCATTAATATTGTGTTGACAAAGAAAAACGAGCCCTTAAAATTAACACTTCTTTCCTTCAAACACTAAAAAAAATAAGACGTGGTGAAGGTATCTCGCACTAAATTATATGCATAACACTGTGGTCTCACAAAAGTATGGTTATGCATAACAGCAACGTATAATATGTGGAAGATAACAGAATCCTTCGTGACGTAAAATTATGTATATTAACAGGCTCTTGCAGTTTATTTTACAGGAGGGCTGAATACTGGTCTCACAAAAGTGCGGCTTTGCAGTGACGTCAAGATAGTGCTACGTGATGCAACGCAGATGGCAAACAAAATAAAAAAAAAATTGGGGGGACGCTTAAGCTTCGCCTTTAAGAGTTGAACGCGATAGAGATATCTTGCCCCTAGTGCGCACTTCGAACACTACGAGTGTTTAACAGAATGCGCGCACTAAGGTGTGTGCCTTATGTAATGGGTAGCATGCTTTAAACCAGGGGCAATTATGCGCGAGAAACTTTTTCGAAGTTGCGATGCACCCACTACGTGGTCTTAAGGAATACGCGCAGTAATGTGCCTTCTGTAGTGGGTGGCTGTCTTTAAACCACAAAGTCGTTATGATATTGACAGGGTGTGACGCCCGATGGCAATGTACGCTTGTACCACGCAATATTACTGCGATATTGCATCTCCTACTGTGACACCTGTATACAGGACGCGTATTTTTGGGAAGCACGAAAGTTACTTTCAGTGCAGCTCCAAGCAGAGGCGTGGCTGTGTGGTAGAACACCTGCTTGCCACGCAGACGGCCTGGGTTCGATTCTCACTCGGACCCAATATTTTTATTATTTATTTTATTTGCAGCTTTTTCGATTTTTCGGTCACGGACAAGATGATGATTTTTCGCTCACAACCAACGGTGCCGACGCCGACGGCGGAATTTCTGCGATACGAGCTCTTTAACGCTATCGCGTTAAAACTGCTCGCACTCTACACTGTGAATGAACCATGCACTGGCATCATCAATGCTAACAGTGGGTCAACAAACAGATACACATATAGGACAAACAGAAATTTAGGCAAAAAATATCTTGCATTTAATGTTGTGGTTTCCACGCACATATTTTGTACAGAGGCACAATAAAAAGAAGCATGCATGGCTTGCAGTGACCTCACCGTAATTGCCATTTCACGTTAATGTTATCAGCACACCGCATCAAGTTCTTTCTTATGCATGCACAGAGCGCAGAACAATTCAGCGGTATTGTGATCACATTGAAGTAGGTTAACCGTGACCTATTTATGCTACCTAGATGTCATCAAAGCCATTATGCTGGAATACAGCATGTTAAGAACCTGCATCCATGAAACCACGTGCAGGCTATCAGTAGGAACGTGAAAATATCTCCAAAAATAAAAACAAAAATACCATGGGGTAGCTACCTTCGATCTACAGAACATGCCTTGGTATTGCACAGTCCACAGAAGATTCCCAAAGTTGCACAAGGTTCAGTCGCACAGGCACACACAACTAAGCAGGAACCTTTCTCAGATGCACCTACAGTCCCTTGATCACGGCTCCAATCATTTGCAACCCAGTGGTAATGACAATGGCCTCCACTTGTTCTGCAGAAACATAAAGGTACCCAGTGATTAAAAACGTGTGAGGTACGGGAAAACAAAACAGTGCAAGCTTGCTTCGTGGATAATCATCAAGACATCGCACAATATAGCCTATTTGAATGACCACCTCAAGGGACGAGTCGTGATCTAGACACCTAATTTTAACAGTCGAAGGACAGTTCTGCAGTAAAATCGGATCCACGCATGAAGGTTGGGCGAGTTGGTAAGGATCCATTACGAAGGTATTAACAGCGCATAGACGTTAAAAGGTCGAGATAGGCACCAGCAAATCAGCTCTCTTTGCCTCTACATATCCTATCGTTCATCGTTATCTGGGCCCTGTTACTACCTTGTTAATGCACCACACTGGTATGCCTATTCTTCCTTAGTCATTTTATACGCCTACCTTTGTTCTACTGGTTTATGACAATGCTGTAGCGTGGAAGTGACACCAATGTCTATGGAAGGAACACCTCGGCGACTGCATGCGTTTGCACTTACTATGGGAGTTCGCTTTCGCGCTCTTCATCACTGTCACTAATGTACGCACAAACGTGAGCAGATCTCAGGCGACATCTGTACATTGTTCCCCGTCATCGGTGTCTACGGGCGCTAGGTATTCGCGGCCGTCCTCTTATTCAGAGCTCACGTATGAGATTTAAGCTTTCTGAGCTGTTCCGAACGCTTGACCATGATGCTTCGGTACGTTTAACAAAGAATCCTCGGAACCAAGACGGTTGTGTTTACAACAATTCGCAAAAACTTCAATCAGTTTCTTAGTCTCCTTGCTTGTCTTCTCGCAAGCACGCCCGTCAGGTGTTCGCGACGTGCGTAGGAAGCCAGAACAAAAGTTTGACTTGCGCAGTAAGCGAGTTGTGACGGTAGGCCTAACCGCAGTTTTGTTAACGGCGTCAGCACTTCCCGCGCAAGGAATGGCTCTCTAACCACATGCACAGAATAAAAATTCGCTCACCGTGTTTCCAATTCGCACAGTTGATGAGGTGCAGCACTTGTAGCGTCTCGAAAGGCAATAACGTTCTGTCGATTCGGCGATTGTTCCGTCGGTTCTCACTGTTAATTGATGGCCATGACGATTGGAGGTGAACGGGCAACGCGAAACCGAAACGCCACAATAGCGTACGGCGACAAGACCGACAAGAACACCGGTTCAGCGAGTAGAGGTTTTGCCGTTTTGTGCCGATTTTCGAAAAACAATTAAAAAGGGGTTGGTTAGAAGATTTTATCTTTTCTTGAGCACTACGCCAGGAGGTGATTTTGCAGGATATATACATATATATATATATATATATATATATATATATATTTTGCAGTGGCAGTCACTTTCAATGTAAAATCGAACTACTTTTGCTGATGTTTTACATATTATTGAAATCATCGTGATCATAGCATTTAGCCCCACGTGCGTGCCTAATGTGCTGACAAAAGCATAAACCAATTATTGTCCGTGGGAGGACATCCGCGGGACGCTCACTGCTGGTAAATCCGCAGTCAAACATCCACTGTACATCCAGCGTATTTTAGAGTGCGGACGTTTTTTCGCATCCAAAAATGTACGTCCTCCGTTTGTACGACGGATGTTATTTCCCGGACGTGGAGTTCGGCTCTAGATCGGGCATCCAATGGATAAGTGTGGTCCATTGGGTGGTTTCAGCCGTGGTTCCAGCTTACAAAGTGAGCGGAAACACCGATGCAGTCGCGCGCGTTGGTTTGACAGAGCGCAACAAAGGCGACGCATCAGAGCGGATCTCAAGCCGTAAGATCACCTAATCACGACCACCGTGATCTGGCCGTGATCAGGACTCGAAGGTTGATTGCGACTTTGCGACGCTGGTTGCGCCGCATAGGGGCGCTCTTTCTCTTCGGACGCTTGTACCCACGGACGCCTTCGCATTTGTCGAAGATGACCAAGCAGAAAGGAAGAGACGCCGCTGCAACGCTGGTTGTGTTGCATGCTTTCATTAGTGGCGCGTCCGTTCTAAACGACGGCAACTCTTCAGTGTTGCTCAAGACCTCTCTGGTGTAATAAATAAAGCGCGGATCTCTTTCTCAAAAGTTAAAGATGTAAATTGCAGTTTAAATGCTCGCGAATCACGCTGGCCACATGCTTTGAAATGCGCCGGAGCGGAGATATCGGCCCAGAGTATACCTGCTGCCACCTTGCGGAAAAGCGGCGGCAACTCGAGCACCTTTGTGACACGCGCGGCGCATTGACGGAGCGGCGCGTAAAGTCGCTGAAGAAAATCACAGCATATCCACGGAGTGAATGATGATGAGGTGGCGAAGCTGCGGAGGTTCATCGGTAAACCGTGAATCTTCCGTGAATTCTGCCCAGTACATCATCACCGACGTGAGATCGGGCGCGTTTATACTAAAGGTTCGATGAGTTATGACGACTTGCAGCTCACTTTAATTTTACATGTACGCTGTGAATTTTCATTGTTTAGAAAACCATTGCTTTAGAAAACATCTGGCATATTTCGTTAAGCAGCTGGCGTCTTTTCGTTTTGCTTTTAGAAAACATCTGGCGTCTTTCGTTGGTTTATTTCATCAATCAACGGCGTTTTGAACAAAATTTTTATTGTTTAATCACGCACAGGAGAAATCTCACCAGGCACTACCTTGGAGGTAAACAATGGCTGCTAATGGGAATGAGAGACAGAAGAAGTCGGCTTTTAGCTAACACTTACACTTCTACTAACGTTTCCTACTGGAACATGCCAATGGCTGCTAATGGGGAATGAGAGACAGAAGAATTCGGCTTTTAGTTAACGCGCACGCTGCGAATTTTTTATTGTTCAACAACGCACAGGAAAAACCTCCCACCGGCACCACCTTGGAGGTCAAGATCTGGTACTAGCGTTACGACTGGTTACGCAATACGACTACGAAGGACGAACGGGTGCCGCTTTAAGGAGCTTCGCCCCTAAAATATAAAGTAGCGCCAACTGCGTCCCTGCGCGTCTGCTTCCTCTCCTAGCAGCTGCAGCAACGCCTCTAGGGTGTCCTCCGGGAAGCTACAGATTTTACCCGCTGTAGTTAAAACCTCTTCTTTCTGCTGTTGTAGCGGTGGCTGGTGCCATTGGCACAGCAGGTCGGCATCCTGAAGCATCCAGAACCACCGTACGAACTGACGGAAGCGCGGTCGACCACACACCGATCAAGTAAACAACCTAGACGTGGACGAACAAGATGGCGCTCGGACAACCTTTTAAAGAGCTAGTGCGCCACTGTAGCGATTTCTTAGCGCCGCCGAGTTTGCAGTGGCGCTGCCATCAGAAGCGAGCACTTTTGCGTACAAAAAGATTATGTACCGTACATTTTTATGCTGTCGGACACCATGAAAAGACGCCACTTGCTTCGGTATACATTACATTGCCGTATTTATCGCTATTAGGAGCTGGCTCGCCAGCCTCTTAAGCTGGGGTGAAGTTCCGCGCCGTAACCTGCATCCATCCAGTCAAAGCGTCGTGGAACGCGAAAAGGAACGCTAGGCGCGTCGTGCCTTCCCTCAGCCTGGCCGTTAATTCTCTCAGAGCGAGCGGGGAACGTGGTCGACAGACAGGCGAGCGTCGGATAGCTATTTTTAGGGCCACTTTTTCGTGCACGTCTCGAGGGCAGTTGCCAAATGGAAAGGACATTAGGAGCGTTGCGTCTGCAAGTGTCGACAATGGAGAATCAGATGTTCTTAGATATTTCTTGTAAACTGTGTATATAGTTCATCAAAATTGTAAATTATTCAAACCTTGTGTATATGTGTATAAATAACAACGTGTGTCACGCCTTCATATGATGGTAGATGACTTATACGGTAGATTCACGGGTTTTCCAGATCTTCTCCGAGCCAGCTTCTCAATCATCATTCACTTCGTGGATATGGCGTGATTTTTTCTTTTCATGCCCTTTATTTCACGGACTTTTCCAACTGCGTCACTTAGAACTGCAGCGCCCTCGGGCGCTCTAGCGGAAGAGTTGCACAAGCCTCTCTTTCCAGCCAAGAGCCATGCTCTGCGAGCTTCGCAGCTCAACTAACTTCAACTGCAATCTACAAAGCGCCCGAGTGAGGAGGTGCCTGTACAGTGACACGAATGACGCTACTTTAGTTATTTTTCAGGGACTTTAGCGGCGCGTCGGGCCACCTGTTATTCTACCACCGTGGCCAAAACTACCGACTATGACGTAGTTCCGTTGAGTTCATTTCGACGCCCACACTTTTGGCGCGCTTGCTTGGGGGGAGCAACACGAACTTTTGTTTCGCGTATTTTAAAGCTCCTGCTGGCACAACAGCGAAAAAAATTACGTCATCGTCGACAATAATGTTGGTCCTTGTTAACAACAAAAGTTTTACCGAATTGTAAAACCACTTCAACATCACTTTAAGATGCTTAAAGACATCACTTGGCAAAGTAGGCAAGAAAGTTAAATAATCAGCTTTTTAATGTGTACAGTTAGGCGGTTATGTCAAAAGGGCAAAATTGAAGTTCTTCATGCGATGAACCCATCGCAGTTTTTAGATTTTGAAAAAGCGTCTCTAGTACTTGGTTATTCAACCAAATTCAAGAGCGAAACCGGAACTGAAGCTCCGATAAGTGCATGAAGCAGACGACCAGACTGGCGACACTGATGAAGACAGTGATTACAGATGCGTAGTTCTGCGTTCGTTAACGTGCGTGCGCCATGCGTCCTATATTTGCAAGTGCAGGCCGCACACCCACACCAAAATGTTTATTGATGGTTGCTATAACGACAATCACTCATTCTGGACGTCTTAGATAAATATTACAGTTGCTTGTTCCGGTTTCACCGGTGAATTTGGTTGAAGTTCATTACTTCGCAATTATTACTAGATGCCACTTTTTCGAAATCTCAAGGCTGTGATGGGTTCTCCGCATGAATGAGTTCAATTCTCCCATTTTACATACCCGCCTCACTCCACTAATTAAAACGTTAGTTATTTAATTTTCTCAATTACTGTCTCAAATGATGTCTTTAGCCACATTAACATGCCTGCGGTTTCAAAAGAAGTAATTCTGATGGTATCGAGCAAATAACGCATTTTCCTGATTTTTGAGGATTTTGGATACATTCCTTGAAACACCCGGTATATACAGAAAACTAGATGGACAAATACATAGAGAGAGATCCGGCGAATATACAAAGAACTCTTATATTGATTGGTTATTATAATAGGCGGTATTCTGAAAAAGCGCTACGAAGCACGATCGGTGTCACATTCACCATCGGCATATGTGAAGAGGTCCTAAGTGAAAGTCACGGATTTGTTTTTTACAAGGGCCTTAGAATGTCATCCTGAGACGATATACCCCACACTTTACGAATTCTGCTGGAGGAAGCCTCAAGTGCCATAAATTTATTCTATTCGGACTGCGAATCAGATTTGAGAATTTTTCTTTGTATTCTTGGGATGTATTTGTTATTCATTACAATTCCAGGCCTTAGCAATGTAATGGCGAATGTTAAGGACACTCTTGGCGTTCTTTTTCGCTTTAAGCCGCGGCAGTGTCGTTGTTGTCTGCCATCTTCGTGAACTTTGAAGCGCTGCCTTTTTCATCCGAGAAGGACACAGGATACATTGCAACAGTAAGTAGAAACCGTCAACTGAAGCAGAATGGCATGAGAGGTCACGACATATGCAAGCGGCACGAGAGGAGAGCTACGTTTATCCTCAAGCGACCTTGTATTTTCTTTCAAATGCGACGAACTGCAGCTGATTCTTGCTTTATGCCTAGTAGATAATACCATGAAAAGCTTCTCACAGGTGACGACAAAGTGACATATTTGACACACAGCTAAAAGCACTGGCCGTTGACAGTCAGCCACACATGTGACAGGAAGCAGAGGCATATTAATTACTATGAAGTGGGGGCTTATTGTGTTGACGTCTAGCTTCGCTGTCGTTATCGGTAAGTTCGTATTTAAATGAATGTTTCGTTCATAAAATCGCCAACACTCAATGTAAGGAGTTACTGAAAAAATGGGTACTCAAATTTTATTGAAGTTGCATATATACATTCACGTTCTGTTACACAAAGGGTCTTTGACCAGCCTCCAGCACCTCTCAGCGATGCCTATGTTCCAGCGTGAATTCAACCCCTTCAATGAACTGGATGTACTTGCACTTTACATCAACATAAATTTTGCAGCCCCTCTAGCTACCTTCAGTTCGCGCTAAAAAGTGTTCCGTTGATGTCATTGATGGACACTTGCTCTAATATCTGTTTCAAGTTGGGGCCACAACGCGCTACAACAATTATAACGTAGGTATTATTATACAGGGGCATCAGCTAACTCTAGCCAGATATTGAAAATATGCCTATGCTCTCTATAATGACGCGACTAAATACATGTTACTGAATTGATTAAATGGCACTACTATATGTGTGTCGCTCAATTGCTTATTAGGTGAAATTAATTACCTAACTTGTGCAGCAACGAAGATGCGCACTAAATTCGAATGAAAAAGTTGTAAATCGGTTGGCAACACGTCCGCTTAGGTAGTTTTTAACTTTATATGACAAGGGTTTCAGCCTACTACAGATGCTCGCGAAGTACAAAAATACCACGTTACAAACCGCATAAACGTCCAAACCTCTCCATGCACAGATTTTTTTCCTAATCTTTAAAGAGACGATTCACATAAGCAACTCGAACGAAATTCTTATTTCACGCACACAAATGTTATATGAACACACAACTGAACATTAATATTTTCCAACAAGCACATATTTGATTAGATGCCAGAAATCTCCATAGCTCACCACTGAAGCATGCGTGGCTCATCAATATGCCTGATTCACGCGTTTTACCGCTTTGTCATTGAATTCTACGGCCCGCAGCTATGCAGCGGGTCAGGAAACCGGGGTATTATTATTGGCGTCGACAATCTGATCCGCTATACAGATGCTTCAGCCATTTCAGTAGCGACCACCGGTGAAGTTTCTTTCTTCAGACTCCGCAACTTGGCACTTCCTCACAGTGCCCCCTAAAAGTACAGAGTGATCGCGGCCATGATTCCATGTCGGCGGTCATCCGAATCCTCCTCGCTGAATGTAACCTTATTCACCGGAAATTGAGCCCATGCAATCCACATTAAGAACACCGTTTTTACAATGCAGTTCAATTGCACGATCAGCGACATCTTCCCGATGTATGTCTGCTCGAATCAGACCACTTCGGACATCGCACTTTTCTTGGTTGCGTTCGCATAAAATATCATGACGCAATCAACTACCGGCTTTTCACGTTTTAAATTCGATGCATTTCTTAGCAAAGCGAAGGCACTATGACTGTTTGTATCTATCTATCTATCTATCTATCTATCTATCTATCTATCTATCTATCTATCTATCTATCTATCTATCTATCTATCTATCTATCTATCTATCTATCTATCTATCTATCTACCAGTACTTGAAACTGTTTTGGAAAGAGTCCCGTAAAGGCTTGCTGTCAGAGCAACGTCATTTGTGTTTGCAGCACTGGGTGTCGATGTTTAACAATGGAGATATTTAAAGGGGTACTGACACCTTTTTTCGAAGGCGAGTTTACTCTGCCATACATATCCCCTGTATGCAGAGACAGCTCTGAGCAAGTGTGAAGCTAAGCAAATGCTAATAAGATATTTTAATTTGATATTAAAATCAATTTTCCATGGCGCACCTACTGACATCGACACTAGCTTGACGTCAGGCTACAGTACAAATTCCGGTGACTTCACGCAGCAGTCTGGCTTGTTGTGATGACGTTAGGTACCGAAGCTTCCACGATGGCAGCTTGTACGTCATCAAAACTTCCGAAATGGCCGCTTATGCGTGGAAACGTCACTATATATTGTGCGAGCACGTGACGAGAAGCTCATACCGTGTTGTGACGTCAGGGTACAGTAGGAACCGAAACCAGCTTTTAAAAACATACTATAATTACTTTTTCAGGGCGCACTCGCGCTTATCACTACCTTTTCTAGGCTCTTGAGGGCTTGGCCTTTCATTTGACGCAAAAAAAACGACAACTGAAAATATTCGTGTCAGTACCCCTTTAAGTTGAGCATTGATCCGTGACAGGTGGACAGAAATCATGATCATCATGAACCGGCATGCGCTCTCTTCGTCCTCTTCTGCTTCGCTGCAAGAACACGTGCACCGCTTTGTCCGGCGTGGGTTGCAATAACTGTTGTGGGTGCTGAAGGAGTACAGAGACAGAGAAAGAAAAGAAAGAAACAGAAAGAAAGAGAAACAGAACAGCTCTTAAATTCTTTGAAGGTGGGATTCAAACCCGCGTGCCTCCGATCGGAAGGCGAGCGTCCTAAAAAGTCGGGCTCTCCAGGCACATTAGAAGAGCATAGCATCGCTTTGTATGGCACCCTATAGCAAGGAGATGGGAAAGGTAAGTGAGGGCGAGCAGGAGAGGTGTGAGGGTGAGAATAAAGGGATGGGCAGGGGAGAGAATAAAATATAGCGTAGAAATAATATGAAAGATAAATAGAGAGAAAGAAGGCAGAAAGAGAAATAAACAGAAAGAATAAAAGAGAGGGAAAGAAAAAGACAGAGCGAAAAAATAGGGAGATAGAGAAAGGGGAGAAAAAGAAAGAAAGATGGAGCATGAAACATAAAGAAACGAATAAAGAGAGGCAAAAACGTAGAAAAATACAGAGAAAAGAAACAAAGAAGGAACGAGAGGAACAAAAACAGAAAACTCAAGAGAAACAAGGAAGGCCCCCCAACTCCGCATTTCCGTCAACCTTGGCACCACTAGTGCTAAGATACCTGAATGTTTTATAGGCACGTAATAAAGATTACATATTTATACATACAACACAGCAAGGTATAATACAGAGTTCCTCGAACCAGGGTGTATACGCTGACGACTGCCACATATGATGTGAACATCATCGCAGCCCAGAATGCACTTTGTTCCGAGAAAACTCACATATATACGACTTCACGTGACTATCGTCGTTACATCAGGCTACCCACCAGGCTACCCTTAAAGGGCCATTGTAGTGAACGCGCCCTGTAAGCACACGATATGCGCGCATCTGCACAAATGACGGTGACAAGTTGATTCATCTTTAAACGGTTAGGTAAAAGCAAAAAAAATCACAGCATATCCACGGAGTGAATGATGAGTGGGCGAAGCTGCGGAGGTTCATCGGTAAACCGTGAATCTTCCGTGAATTCTGCCCAGTACATCATCACCGACGTCAGATCGGGCGCGTTTATACTAAAGGTTCGATGAGTTATGACGATTGCAGCTCACTTTAATTTTACATGTACGCTGTGAATTTTCATTGTTTAGAAAACCATTGCTTTAGAAAACATCTGGCGTCTTTCGTTAAGCAGCTGGCGTCTTTTCGTTTTGCTTTAGAAACATCTGGCGTTCTTTCGTTTTGCTTTTACAAAACATCTGGCGTCTTTCGTTGGTTTATTTCATCAATCAACGGCGTTTTGAACAAAATTTTTATTGTTTAATCATGCACAGGAGAAATGTCACCAGGCACTACATCGGAGGTAAACAATGGCTGCTAATGGGAATGAGAGACAGAAGAAGTCGGCTTTTAGCTAACACTTACACTTCTACTTCTACTAACGTTTCCTACTGGAACATGCCAACGGCTGCTAATGGGGAATGAGAGACAGAAGAATTCGGCTTTTAGTTAACGCGCACGCTGCGAATTTTTTATAGTTCAACAACGCACAGGAAAAATCTCCCACCGGCACCACCTTGGAGGTCAAGATCTGGTACTAGCGTTACGACTGGTTACGCACTACGACTACGACAACCACGAGGGACGAACGGGTGCCGCCTTAAGGAGCTTCGCCCCTAAAGGGCCGCATAGGCAGCTTCTCGCTGAATGTTTCGCGTGCGATCGACTC
The DNA here is from genome assembly GCF_013339695.2 of Rhipicephalus sanguineus. Taxonomy (NCBI): domain Eukaryota; kingdom Metazoa; phylum Arthropoda; class Arachnida; order Ixodida; family Ixodidae; genus Rhipicephalus; species Rhipicephalus sanguineus. Next base: position 135,642,209 of record NC_051177.1, read on the forward strand.
CCACAGTCTGTGGGATTAGCTGGAGCCTCTTTCTTTTGTGTGGTCGCGAGACGTCATGGGAAATAAAGACCATTTTGTTCTACCAATCTGACGCCGCCTACTAAACTGAAATTTCAGATGTAGCCGTCTAAGTTGAAAAGTGTCATCATCTGGTTCGTTCTGCAACAACCGTTGATCAAGGGCGTCAACAAACACGCCATGACAAAAGTCATAAACAAGCGCCAAAGTTTGCGCCCGCTTCAAGTGTTTTACTTTGGATAGGCCCTCACGTTCCTGGCCTATCTCCCAAACTTGATCATCAAAGGTAACCGCAAGAGGACACGAGGCACAGCGAGAGACAACACGAAGTGGTACTCACAGTTGATTTCAACAAGTCGTGCAGGAAAAGCTTTGCGAAGTCCTCTTCTATGGCGTCGCCGTCAACTGATCACTTGAGCCTTGCTACTGCGTTCACAGCGAAAGCTGGAAGAGCGGCGTTTCTAGAGCCCGTTAAGCTCTCTTGGGACTACAATACAAGTACACTAGAAAGGTACCCGCTACGCCACAAATCAAACTTTTTTGTGAAGTTGGGAAGCACCCACTAAGCCATTATTCGTCATTCTATGGAGAAGCGAGGCACCAGCTACACGTCTGTAAGGCATTATGTGCACTTTGTTGACGTGACGACTGATGACGATGAAGAATTATGGCTCAGCCCTTTGTAATGGGTTGGAATCTTTAAACGGCCCACCAGTTATGTAATTTGCATTGGGTCGCTATTTCCCTCTCCCGTCATGCTGTATACGTTGACGTGGAAGAGAGACGGGGGGGGGGCGAAGAACTTTATTGGGACCCCGAGGTAATGGATCATGCGCTTATGGGCTTCCTTGGCAACCAATACAAGTGCACTTGCGAGGAACTCACTACGCTATAAATCATTGTAATCTTACTGAGACCCCGAGGAAGTGGATCATGCGCTTATGGGCTTCCTTGGCAACCAATACAAGTGCACTTGCGAGGAACCCACTACGCTATAAATAATTGTAATTTTTTAGAAGTAGGGCAGCAGGCACTGTGCCATTTTCCGTCATTCTACAGAGAGCGTTGGTACCTGCTAAACGCATGTAAGGGATTATGCGCAATTTGTTGATTCTGCGCCTGATGACGATGAAGAATTATGGCAGAGCCCTTTTGTAATGGGTTGGAAGCATTCAACAACCTACTCGTTGCGCAATTCGCAATTGTTTGACGCCTGGTTACAGAATTCGCGTTGTGCGACGCTTGGTGCTTATTTTAATCTTCTACCACGCTATATTGCATATGCTAATGTGGTTCCTTCCCGACATGAAGCCTGTGTAGGACCTTTTTGCAAAGCAGTTTCAAGCACCGGCATGGCTCAGAGGTTGAATACTGGGCTCCCACGCAGAGGGCCCAGGTTCGAACCTCGTTCCATCCTGGAATTTCTTTCTTATTTAGTTTTTTTTCTTATTTCGAGCGATACTGGTTACGGACACCGGCGGCGGCGGCAGCGGCGGCAGCGGCGGCGGCGGCGGCGGACAACTACGGCGCCAAAAACGGCCGGAGAAATGATCTCATAACAGCTTTCGCTGTAAAACATGCGGGTGTTCTGCTTGTAGTGCGGAGTACGTTTCTGGTGTGATTGCAGTGCAGAGTTCTGCATCAGTAGAGTAATGGGCTACGACCAGGATTTCTGTTGTCCTGGAACAATTTATATGCTGCTTTCTTAGCTAACGCCTTAGTGAATGTCGGGACATCATGCAGGCTGAGCCCTCCACGCGATTTCGAAGGCGTTAAAACTTTTTTATATATCTTCCCCGTGTTGCCGTCCCAGAGGAAGACCCTGGCCAATGAAGCTAGGCGGCTTGCAAAAAGGTAGGATCGCAATGTGGCTGATGTAGAAAGCATATGCGCATGCTTTCGTTTTGACTAGTGTAAAATTTGCGGTAAACGACAGAAAGATATGATCAGCATACGCGAAAACATGGGCGACTCTCTGCAACGCGTCCTCCCAATTCTTGCTTGTAACCTGTTGTCCGTCTAGATAGTAGACGCTGAGGGCTTTTACTGCATACACATATTGAATACCATCAGGCAAAGAGCCACATAAGGACCTGAAATGGAGGGCTTTGCTGTTTCCTGTATTTAGCCAAGTAGTACCCGATAACCTGGCGTATTCATCAAAAACTTCCATAAACAAGAGAAAGCTGGTGTGGACGCGCATGAACACAGAGATGTCGCACGTACACAGCTGAGACAGATTACCAATTAGCCCGAAAGAAAGCCTTGCACAGAGATTTCATTCGCGTAAGCGGTGATGCTAACTGCTCGCAGCCTTACCATGGTCATCATCATCACTATGGTCATCACCATGGTCACCTTGAGTATTCTGCCAGCTTGCCTAATTCTAATCAGGGGATCCAGGTGAAAAATAAAAAGCATCGATGCGATTGGACATCGCTGCTGAATGTCTCTCTCGACCCTAAAGTTTCGTTTTTCTGTGCTGTTGATGAAGAGCCGGCTGTACAAGTCGGTGTACAGGAAATCGACGCAGCTCACATGGGCTCTGTAAGACCGAACACTCTCATATTACTGTATAGGTGGTCCCGTTTTACCTGTCGGATCATTTTGCTTGTTCTATCGTTACGAAGGTACCAGTGTTTTTCCTATCGCTAGCATATTAGAACATATCCCTGAACAGTCTATCTATGTCGGACAAGAAAGGTCTCAGCCGGAGACCGAGGATCGTAGGGACCAGCTTGCAGTCTCTGTTAAGGCGGGTAATTGGCCTGAACGACCATGGGTCGGTAGAGTCCATCGCCTCCTTTGGCAGCAAGACTGTGCGTCTTTCATACAAAGAGGTCTGCTTCTGGCCGTCAACAATGAATCCATTGAATAGGTCTTTAAGGGCGTCACCGAGAACACTGAAAAATGTAATATCGCAGGTAGCACACTGACAGGACCGATTTAGGCCGAACGTCACCAATGGCCTGCAGCCATATTGCCCGAAGTCCATGAATCACGCTCGAACTCCATTCACCCAGATCGGCCCGATGCCAGCCTGGTATGGGCTTGGCGACATTGGACCGATGTGGGCTGGCTAGTTTGGGTCCGACATGGGCCTCCCGTTCTTCAGCCGATTTCGGGAGTGAGTCATTGGCCCTATGTAATCTACCCGATGAAGCGTTGTGTCGGCACCACTGACGTCGGGAAAGCCGACGCTTGACCACCTGCAGCCATTATTATGATGTTTAGCAGTGATTGTTCTATTGCATGGTAACTCTTTGGTGAGCACTATAAGTAAACAAATATTCACGTGTTAAAAACATTTTAGTGAGTTATTGATCACTTCTTGTTTCCAATAAAGACATTCCGAAAGTCTAGAATGTTTTCCTGCACAGACAAAAGTGGGACCCCATATGTCCTACTGTCCACTTAGGCCACTTTAATTAATTGGGTCTCATTTGTCCCCCTGTGCACTTGAGACAGTTTACTTTTCCTTGTGAAATGGTGCGAAGAATTTTGCACGTAGTGGAAGGTTGCACGCAATGCACATGTACTCCGTGCGCACTTCTTTTTTGCTCGTTGAGCACCAGTCGCACCGCCGTCGTGTACCCGTCAAGTTCAGGTGGTGAGTGCTTCCGAAGAACCGATGCTCTCTCAAAACACAAGTCATCACGCGACCATTGCTCTTCGACTATGTATGAAATGGTGAAAATAAAAGTTTTTGATTGATTGATTGATTGATTGATTGATTGATTGATTGATTGATTGACTTCACTATTGTCAGATTTGTCTGGCAAGCTCTTGAATAGCTCAAAACGTACCTGAGCAGTGAGACGGCTCTTCTTAGCTTTAGAAAACAACTGGAGCAGCTACGCTCTAGTTGTCCAAGGACAGAGGAAGTAATGAAGCTAGTGGTGTGGCCCTATTTTTTTCTTCCTATTCAGAATCACTTCCGCTTGCGACCCCTTGCTATACTGTACTTATACATGGTAATGCTTGCTCTTCTTTCTCTCTCTTTTTCTATCTCTTTCGTTCTCTCTATTTTTCCTCTGCCTTTCTATCTTTTTTCTCTTGCTTCCCTCCCTCCCTCTCTTTCTTTCTTTTTATTGCTCGCTTCTTCCTGTTTTCTATGTCTTTCTTTCTCTCTCTGTCTCTGTGGTCGTTTTCTCTGTAATCATTATCTCGCCCATCAGAGTTATTGCATCGCACGCTGGACAATTCCGCGCACGCATTCTGGCAGCGAAACAGAAGATGAAAAGGATGGAGAGAGCGTGCTCAATCTTGATGATACTAGTTTTCTGGCGTCGCCACATAGTATAACGAAACTCTTATCTGCTCCGTTGTAAAACAGACACCATGCTATCGCTATGCAGGCTAAGCCTAACTTTAAGCAGGTGAAATACTCTGATTTTCGTAAAACACACACAGTTTATCTATTCGTGCTTAAACAACACGAAAAACAGCTGATAGTTTTTGCTAATTGGTTATTGTAGTGGAAGAAAGACATTATTTATTCACCCGACATGTTTCTCTTGCTTGAAATTGGCCCCAAAAACACCAGAACTGAAATGCCGACACGAAAAAAAAATGCTCCTCGACTTCTTGCATGCTCCCATCTAGAAGAAATGTCACGAAAATGAGTAAATAGGATCATTGACTCGCAAACAGCGATTCGCAATATTGCGAACGGGCGCATCTCGCAAGAGGCGTGCCACATACTACAGCGACACCCCGTACATCCAGGAGAGGTCGACTTCGATAACCGAAGGCACTTGCTGTGGATACCGGCACACACCGGACTGAGCACCCCAAACGAAGCGGCTCACCGTGTTGCTCGAGGCCTCACTCACCGAGCATCACCGGAGGAACCAGAGCCCCCGCGGGGTACGGCAAACGTCTGGGCGTGGGAGGATCGTATGACCAGGTTTCACGGTATCACGACACACTACCAGTTACAGAGACGCGTATATCCATCCCCTCACGATAGGCTAAACAGGACGCAAGCGGTACACTACAGACAATTACAAACAGATTCGTACAGAAACCCCAGACTCATGCACGGCATGTATCCAGATATTTACACTACAAACAGATGCAGCTCGTGTGGCGAGGTTGCCACGCTTAGCCACATGTTGTGGGAGTGTCAGGGCTTAATAGACAAGTCGAACAGTGCCGATTCATCTGTCTCTTCCACCGGCAGCCTCCGCTCGCGCTGGAAGACCGCACTTCTCAGCTCGAACCTGACAGCACAAATCTGGGCCGTCCAGCGTGCCGAGGAAGCCGCTTCGAGACAAGGTCTCGGAACCGCGTCCGCGGTGGGTGCCCAGACCCACTAAAAAGACGCCGGACTCAAATCTCATTGATTTGACAATAAAGTTTCCGTTGTTCTTCTATTGTAGTATGCTCAATAGATGAAGTAAGTAGTTTGTATGTGGTAGCACGATCTGTCTTAAAGAGCTACAGCATAGAAAACGAGGAATAAAACGTGGGCGTATATGTGCCACTGCCCAACAAAGAGTAAACCATGATATTACTGTACATTCGTAGTCTGCATCTAGCGAGCTTAGATGGCGAGACGTGCGGTAGTTGTTGGAGTCGTACAGCAATTTGAATACAATGGTTGATACGCGTGTTTGGAGTAAAACGGGTGCATGCCGACCACAGCAGAACGGTATTACGGTAGTTACTGTACCATAAGCCAGCAGTTCGAAAACATTCTACTGGCAGCCCAACCGCCTTCACCCACTCACCACCAAACACTTTTTAATGACAACGATTGCTACTCTGTACTCTTGGTGAGTGTGCAAGGCCGAGAAAAAATCAATAGGGTCACCAACACAACTAAAAAGCGCGAAATGCCTGCTGCACGAACCCCGCATGCGTCTCCGCAATGAAGGAGCAGCACAATCGCTAGGTAATAAACAACACTTTATTCACGCATGTATACACAAATATACGAGGGCTTTTCAAAACGTAAGGGCCGCTTGCTAATATTTAAATATTTAGACATTAGAATGAAGAATTCATAGTGAAGCGCCATGTGTTAATTCATCGCGAAGGTACTGAATTTATGTTTCTGACTCAGTCCTCTGCTTGTCGGGAAATGCAAACGACAATGCCTGAAAAAATCGTTGCTCGCGCATGTTGCGAAGCGCGAGCTCTAATTCAAACATTCTTTGAAAAATGATCATAAGTTTCTCAAATTTATGCAGAATTGTGCCTAGTTTATGGACGTCAAGTGATGAGTAAAGGAAAGGTAACAAAATCGTGCCGAGCCATCACAAAAGAGCGGAGTGGAAAGGCCAGACTCAAAACCAATGAAACTGTTTCAATAAGTGCTTGGGCGTTGTGATTAGGTCGACGAATGACAGTTACTTGTCTGTTGGATGAATTTCATCTTGCCTGTCGCACTACAATTTGCACGATTGTAACTGAAAAGCCCAGATATGACAATGTGTGCAAGGTGGGTACTGAAATTGTTTACCGACCAACTCAAACGGGAAAGAATTACCAGGTGGCGGACTTCTATTAAGAGCGACTAAAGAAACTGGTGCAGTGCTACGAAAAGTACTTAGGATTCAGTGGTGATTATGTAGAAAATTGCAGTAGTATTGTGCTAAACTATACCAGCTACAAAAAGTTTACTAACGAATCTCTCTTTTTGGGGGACCAAACAACTCGTGCATATTATTCCCAGTATACTGAAGTAGCCGCAACTAATTTTAGTTAATGACGTAAGGTTAGACCTAATTGTGTTTCTAACTCGACAAATACTCACCTAATCATTAAAATGTCAATCAGTCATATGTAGCCATGTATAAATGACATCTAAACCGTTATTTTCAGTAACGCAATAATTGCGTGTTCGCTTTCCTGGCTAATAAAGAAAGCCCGCGAAATCTGAAAATTGCGCGTGACTAGACTGCAGCGCGCATCAGGAAGCAGCGCCTTTAAACAGGATCACTGTGGCGTAGCAAGTCAAGACTACGCTCCCATCTTCTGCGAGTGGCAGCGCAGCCGCGTCATATTTTAGATATTTCGCGGGCTTTATTTATCAGCCAGAAAAAAATGAGCACTTAATTTTTACGTCGCCTTATGGGCGTTTTAATGACTAAGTGAGTATTTATCGAGTTAGATACATATGTAGGACTAATTAACTAAATCTCATTAACATAAAACTTAGTAGTGGCTACAAGAGTATAGCGGGGAAAAATTGCACTATGTGCGCTTTGCGTAATGACGTTCCTCGATTGTGAAATCGTGCTGCGTCATATTTGGGACACCACATATATATATATATATATATATATATATATATATATATATATATATATATATATATATATATATATATATATATATATATATATATATATATATATATATATATATATATATATATATATATATATATATATATATATATATATATATATATAATAGCAAGTCAGACGTAACATTCCAGCCTGCGTTGTATATCCTTGTACATTTCCCATTAACTTGCCTGTCTACTTTTCTGGCCTCACTCACAGGTAACAGTGCAAACGAGTGTACTCAGCCATTTACGTCATGCTATGCCCGAGAAGTATGTAAAGGCTTGGGTGGCGAAATTCGGGGTAGCTGCTTTCAAGGCGTCTGCTGCGATAAAATTATGTGGCTTTCCAATCTGTGCTTATAATTCACTTAAGAGATGCAGATATACCAATCTTGATCTTGAAGCTAAAGAGTTCACTTCCCTGGTCGCACAATACAAAATATAAATTACGGGTTTCTATCTATAAACAATGGAAGCTAACTTTTTGAGCAACACCTGCACACACATGTTACACCGGGTGTCCCAGCTATCTATAGCCAAGGGTTTTAAAAATGCAATATTAGAGACAATCGAGCCAAATCAGTTGCCAATTGCTGACAGTCATCTTGTGCCCTGCAGACTATCTTTTGTTTAGTAATTAGGTATTTGTTATTTAGGATTACCTAACTAACTCGCTAAATATTGATGTTAGGTAGGAAATGGAGCTTGCGAAGTTAGAGAGCGTCTTCAGAAACCCCTATTGCATTATTTGCGATAAAGTATCACGTATACTATTTTTTACATGATGCAGTGAAAGCTCGCGAAATGCGAAAAGAACGGCGTGACTAGCGCCGTCACGCGCCAGCGAACGTGCTGCTTTCAGCCGTGGTTTGAGCGAACGAAACCACGCTCGCTACAACGTGCACCGTCACGCGCGCCAACAGGCTGACGCGGGCCAAGAAACTGCCGCCAACTTATCAGCCTACCGCTACAACGGAGCCGGTGAGACGCGGCCGCCATAGAGTTAATACTCTGGCTCTAGAGGAAAAGTAGGGCCGCGAGACCACTAACCGCAAGAACGCTGACAGCTTGGAACGTTGTCATTCTTGCCATCACATATCATTTCTAAAGAAGCATTTGCACAATTAAAAACGCTCGGATATTGTTTTGCATTTATTTTGAATACCTTTACGAAAGAATACGACGGCTATTTATCCAATTTACTGTGCGCGGAAAGCTGCGTTTGCAGGCTGGTTTACTATATGGCGCCACCATATCAACACAAACACTCGAGAGTGCACTGGCGGCCGATCGCGCCGGTTTCCGCGTCGTGTTAAAGTCCCAGCTTCATTTACATCGTGTATGTCTAGTTCTCATAGTGCCCCGTTGTGCGCGTTTTCTGTTGCCACGTGCCTAACGACTTCATGTGACAGCCCTTTTTTCTTTCAAGCTGAAAACTTCAGTGCAAACAAGGAAGGACGGCAAAGAAGAGATGAGACAAGCACTGAAAGTTGCAACCGAAGTTTTTTTTTTGTCTCTTTAACGGCGATAAAATTTCGTATGCCATATATCTTTAGTTTTGATTGAAGCTTTCGCGTGACGTCTCACTCACATTCGTCGCTGCATGCTGCGATCGACATTGTTCTGCTTATGGCATTCTGCGCTGAAGTACGGCAGCAATGAGCTGAAAAAGAACGTGGATACAGGTGTCTCGTCATTGCAAGTCGTACCACCGCTGCGACCACGGCCTACGCACTTTGCTTCAAGCTGCGAATCTGTCGAGTGACCCTTGTGCCAGCGAACGGAGAAACATTTTGTTATGCATTATTGGTAGGGTGTGCCTAGTAAAAACCATGCACAAAAAGGTATAAATGTTAACTGTTATCAATAGGGCCAGCTGCACAGACAACGCTACACTAACACACAGCTTCAGGCATCCAAACACAGCTCATGTTCCCTGAACAGCGCGTTGCTGGTATAGGTTGGTAGAAGAAAACTGATTACAACCGTCAAATATAGGGAGCGTCTCAGGGTCTGGCAACGTTCGTTTTGTTCCATCATGGCGGAACACATGTGGTTACAGGTTTCCATGCATCAGCTGATTTCGTTCGCTCAAACCACGGCATAGAGCAGCACGTTTGCTGGCACGTGAAGACTTTAGTCACGTGGTTCTTCTAGTATTTCACGGGGTGTCTATGTAGCTTGCAAAAAATGGTATACGTGAGACTATCTTTATCGCAAATAATGCAGTGAGGGTTTCTGAAGACGTTCTCAAATTTTGCAAGTCACATTACTTGCCTAAAGTCAATATTTAAAGTTAAAACTGGTATGGCGTGACATGACTGTATGGTGAACGTAAACGGCAGCTTGTGGCAGACAAATTATGACATCAGGTATGTTACGGCATAATTTACCGGCCACGCTCATGGTGCCCTCGCGGCCGCTGAGATAGTTTAGTATTCAACAAAGTTCGTATTGCGCTGCGTGACAGTATGACGAACGTAAACGACAAGTATTGCGTGACATGACTGCATGAAAGAAATAAAGGACAGGTCCTAACATGCAAATCATCAGATGCATGTTATGTACGGCATGACTTACATACCACGGTGAAGGTGCGCTCGTTTACCTGGCTCGATATAAACCAAAAGTGGTATAGCGTGACATGACGGTATGCCGAACATGGGCCACAGGTTGTAACAATATTGACGAGAACTAACAGACAATAATGCCAAGGAAAGTATAGGAGATGTTATTTGTAATATTGGGATATAAATGTGAAGAAAGTAAAGTGGACGAAAAGATGACTTGCGACCTTCGAGTAACGCGTCCTATGCTCTACCCTTGAGCTACGTCAGCGGTCATCCGTCCGTCCACTTTATAGGGTATATATGTGCATTGAAACCTAAGAGGGTTAGTCAGCACCGATCGCAGCCACGGCGGCGAGTGTGGAACACTCTGTTTTCTGCCTTTTGGCGTCACGTAACACGTGATCATTTTTACGAGCTGGCAGCTGACCAGTAATCCCTCGCATAATACCTGAAGGCGTCAAGTCTGCCAGAACGAGACCCTTGCTATAAATAATGGAAAGACGGTGCCTTTACGGGCTCGTTTTTCTTTGTTAGAAACATTATTATTGAGAACTAACAGACAATAATGCCAAGGAAAGTATAGTAGATGTTATTTGTAATAATTCGGATATAAATGTGAAGAAAGTGGACGAAAAGATGACTTGTTGCCGGCAGGGACCGAACTTGCTACCTTCGGATAGCGTGTTGATGCTCTACCACTGAGCTACGTGGCGGTCATGCCCCCCTCCCCTTTACATGCCATATATATGCATTTAAATCTAGGAGTGTTAGTCAGCGCCGATCGCCGCCACGGCGGCGAGTGTTGAACATTCTTTTTTCTGCCTCTTCGTGTCACATATGACGTGATCTTTTTTACGAGCTGACAACTGACCAATGATCCCTCGCATACTACCAAAGGCTGCAAGTCTCCCAGAGCGAGACCCTTGCTATGAATAAAGGAAAGAAGGTGGCTTTTAAGGGCTCGTTTTTTTTTGTTAGAAACATAATTATTGAGAGCAGACAATAATTCCAAGGAAAGTATAAGAGATGTTATTTGAAAGCATTGGGATGTAAATATGAAGAAAGTGGACGAAAAGATGGCTTTCCCTCGGCACGGACCGATTCTGCGACCTTCGCATAACGCGTTCGATGCTCTACCACAGAGCTACGGCGGCGGTGATCCCCCCTCCACTTTATATGGCATATATGTGCATTTAAACCTGGGAGTGTCAGTCAGCGCCGATCGCAGTCACGGCGGCGAATGTGGAACTCTTTTTTCTGCCTGTTTGTGTCACGCAACACGTCATCTTTTTTACGAGCTGGCAGCTGGCCGATAATCCCTCGCATAATTCTTGAAGGCATCAAGTCCGCCAGAACGAGACCCTTGCTATGAATGAAGGAAAGAAGGTGCCTTTAGTGCTCGTCTTTCTTTCTGAGAAACATTATTAATCAGAACTAACAGACAATAATGCCAAGAAAAGTACAGGAGATGTTATTTGTAATAATTGGAATATAAAGGCGAAGCAAGTGGACGAAAAGATGACTTGTTGCCGGCAGGGACCGAAGTTGCGACCTTCGGATAACGCGTTGATGCTCTACCACTGAGCTACGGCGGCGGTCATCGCCCCGTCCACTTTATATGGCGTATATGTGCATTTAAACCTAACAGTGTCAGTCAGCCGCAATTGCAGCCATGATGGCGAGTGTGGAACACTCCTTTTTCTGCCTTTTCGTGTCACGTAGCAGGTGATCATTTTAGGAGCTGGCAGCTGGCCTATAATCCCTCTCATACTACCTCAAGGCATCGAGTCTGCCAGAATGAGACCCTTGCTATGAATGAAGGAAAGAAGGTGGCTTTTAAGGGCTTGTTTTTCTTCGTTAGAAAAATTAATAATGCGAACTGACAGACAGTAATGCCAAGAAAAATATAGGACATTGTATTTGTAATAATTGGGATATAAATGTGAAGAAAGTGGACGAAAAGATGACTTGTTACCGGCAGGGACAGAACCTGCGACCTTCGGATAACACGTCTGATGCTCTACCACAGAGCTACGGCTTCGGGTATCCCCCCGTCCACTTTATATGACATATATGTGCATTTAAACCTAGGATTGTGAGTCAACGCCGATTGCAGTCATGGCGGCGAGTGTGGAACACTGTTTCTTCTGCGTTTTGACGTCACGTAACACGTGATATTTTTAACGAGCTGGCAGCTGACCAATAATCACTCGCATACTACCTGAATACCACCTTTTTGTCCGCTTTCGTCCATCTTATCATCTTTCGCTCTCATTAATATTGTTTCTAACAAAGAAAAACGAGCCCTTAAAAACCACCTTCTTTCCTTCATTCATAGCAACGGTCTTGTTCTGGCAGACTTGATGCCTTCAGGTAGTATGTGAGAGTTTATGAGTCACTGTCAACTCGTAAAAAAGATCACGGGTTACTTGACGCGAAAAGACAGAAAAAAGTGTTCCACACTCGCCGCCATGGCTGCGATCGGCGCTCCCTAACATTCCTAAGTTTAAACGCACATATATACCCTATAAAGTGGAGGGGGGGATGACCGCCGACGTAGCTCAGTGGTAGAGCATCGGTCACGTTATTCGAACATGGCAGCTTCGGTCCCTGCCGACGGCAAGTCATCTTTTCGCCCATTTTACTTTCTTCACATCTATATCCCAATTATTACAAATAACATCTCCTATACATCCTCGACATTATTGTCTGTTAGTTCTCATTAATATTGTTTCTAAAATAGAAAAACGAGCCCTTAAAAGCCACCTTCTTTCTTTAGCTTTTAACATAAGAATCATGATATGCAGCTCATGTAAAGCCTGACTTACATGCTACGCTCAGGTGTGCTCGAGGCCGCTTCACTGCCTGATATATACAAAAATTAGGTGTTGCGCGATGTCACTGTATGACGATCATAAATGACAGGCGGTAATATAAAAAAAACAGGACTTGTATGTCATATACGTCATAATCTACGTGACACTGTCCTCAAGTGCTCGCGGCCATTCCATTCCCTGTATATATTCCAAAATTGGTACTACAGGACATGAGTGCGTGACTATCTAAGTGACCGGTCACGAATTGTACACACCAGGCTATATGTTTCATAAGCATATTATACAGGGTGTTTCAAGAAATGTGTCCAACCTTCTAAAAAATCTGGAAAATGCGATATTTGATTGCTGCCTTCAGAATTGGTTTTTCTGTAGTGGCAGGGATTTTAAGATGGTTAAAGAAATTATTTAGGACTGTAATTAAAAAAAGTTAAATTAATTAACATTTTAATTAGTGGAGTTAGGTGGTTGTGTCAAATGGTTGTGTCAAATGGATTGGGTTTCATGCCAGAAACCCAATCCATCCTTGAGATTTCGAAAAACTGGCATCTTGTAATAATTACGAAGTATTGAAATTCAACCAAATTCAATGGCGAAACCTAAACAGAAACATGGAAGAACGCAACTGCTATATTCTTCTGAGACGTCCAAAATGAGTGAATGACTTTTTCTCTAGCGCTAGGCATCTTAAGATGATGAGAGACATGACTTGAGGCAGCAATTAGGAAGGTTAACATAATTACCTTTTTAATTAGTGGAGTTAGGTGGTTGAGTCAAATAGAAGAATTGAAGTTCTTCATGCCAGAAACCCATCCCAACATTGAGATTTCGAAAACGCGGCGTCTAGTAATAATTACGAAGTAATGAAATTCAACCGAATTCGTTGGCTTTCGCGGTTGAAAGCTGTTGGATTTGGTTGAATTTCATTACACCACAACAATTACTAGAGGACGCTTTTTCGAAATCTCAAAGCTCGGATGGGTTCCTTGCATGAAGAACTTCAATTCTCCCATTTGACACAATCACCTAACTCCACTAATTAAAGTTATTTATTTAACTTTTTAATTACTCTCCTAAATGATGTCCTTAACTACCTTACCATTCCTGCCGATACAGAAAAAATACAATTCTGAAAACCCCGAGCAAATAGCGCATTTTCCTGATTTTTTTAGCAGGTTGGACACATTTCTTGAAACAACCTGTATACTAGGTTGTACATGCATGTATGCAGGACAAACATGCCACAGTAAACCTCATTTCATGACACATGAATGGCTTCATTTTTCTCAAAAACATGAAGCGAAATGTATGCACCTTTTTGCTGACTGCTTCGCATTAAATCGATTCCCACATTCCGTGGGATCTGTCGGATCTTCTTGTGAGAACTAGGCAGCAGGTAATAATGAACTTCATGGAAATTAGGCAACTTTATCAATATATTTTGTATCGTGGCTTAATAGACATTTGGTAGAATGTGCTTAGCTTACTCAAATAACAAGAGTGACATAATTGTGGTCCATACAACACAGGCATTCCAGCCGGCTTTGTGTATTCTTGTACATTTCTGATTAACTAGCCTGTCTACTTTTCTGTCCTCACTTACAGGTAACAGTGTAAACGAGTGCACTCACCCAAACACGACATGCTATGCCCGAGAAGTATGTACAGGACTGGGTGGAAAAGTTCGGGGCAGGTGTTTTCAAGGAGTCTGCTGCGAGAAAAGTATGTGTCTTCCTATTCTACGTTTATAATTCACTTAAGAAATACAGTTATACTAATCTTGATCTTGAAGCTAAAGCGTTCGCTCCCCTGGTCGCACAATACAAAATATAAATTATGGCTTCCTGTCAACATACAATGGAAGCTAATTTTTTAAGCAACACCTACACTATGAAAGAAATAGAATCATTTGTATTTTCTTGTTTTTTTACGTTTTGTCTGTATTCTTTTGCAATGTATATACTGATGCCCCCCTTACTCAATGCCCTTTAATGGGCTTGTCAGGCATTTTGAATAAATAATCATCAAATATATATATATATATATATATATATATTGCAATGAAGGCAGTGGTGGACAAGGGGCTCAAGGAAGAGGGAAGAGAAAGGCGACGTGCTGTGATCGCTGGCCTGTTTCGTGTTATGTCTTGGGCAAAGTAAACCGCTGCTTCCTCGGGTCAACTCCTGCCTGTAAAACACCCCATTTGAACTGGTGGAGGTGCTGGGAACCATCTGGTCCTCACCCTGGAACTGCTGGAACTTCACAGCCGAACACTACGACGACCTTTGGCGATGAATGATTCGGGACCGTCTCAGGGCTCGCCAGATCCCGCGCCTGCGCCTCTCTTCTGCCCTGGCCTACTCCGGCAACGTAATCCACCCATCTTTCGCGGTGCCGAAGACCAAGATGTCGAAGATCGGATTGCCGAGTATGAACTGGTGATCGTTTACAATGAGTCGAACGCCAGCGACAAGCTCACAAATGTGAAGCTCATTGTGGTATAGAAATCATCAAAGCGATTTCTCTACCTGGTCAGAATTCGCAGACAATCGGGGAGGACGGTGAGAAACTGCAAGAGTGCATCCAGTACCTTCAGCTCAAGAGAGAGGAAGAGGAAAAGGAGCGTTGGGAGGAAAGAAAGAAACAAGCGCAGATAGCAATTTAAGCGCATGGAGTAAGACCATCCGAGGAAGATGCAAGCGTTAGAAGAAGAGTGAAAACGTTGCATCGTAAAGGTGAGGCAATTAGTAAAGAAATCGGACATTTGTAGATGTAGTGGCGGTGTAGTATAAAGCCTAAGAAAAGTCTAGGGCAAGTGATGTATCACTGGAGGCCCTAAACCGTTCCAAGGCAAGAGAGCTCACTGCCAAGGCAGTCTGTGAAGGTTCCATGGTGGAAGAAACGGGGTTAAAGAAGTGCACCACCAACAACGAAGCACGAAACCCTGTAGACGATGTCATAGAGACCACGCCAGCTGAGGAACGAGGTAGGAGTTCAGAACGCTCTCAACATTTCGTCAAGCTGAGTGCAGATTAAGCCTAGTAGACGTAAGTCTTGCCGTTCAATAGCTGAACAGGAAATAGATCTCAGTCAAAGGAACCGAAGCCCTGAAGGGCTCAGTAAGGCAGAGAGTAGGGAAGACAGTGCTGTTGCGAACAGTTCGCAGGTATGCGAGCTGCCTTGTTCACAAGCAAACAGCTACATTGTGAGGTAGCCAAGAACGATGCCATGTTCTTTCAGAAAACAAGATTTATTGGAGTGAAGTTGTGCTCCGCAGTCAACTCAAGGAAAATGAAAGCGGCAAAGGAGTAGCCAACAAAACGACAACGTACACCGACGAGCGTCGGCGGGAAAAGGACGCCGCGGCTTTCTGGTGCGGGCCTTTTGTGCCCCGGCCTTATTCTTTTTGAGACCATCATAAAGATAAGGCTTCGCTAGTTACGATAGGGTGAGGCTCTATCCCTATCAATTCAGATACCCTGTGCGGCATACAGAAGAGAGAGAGAAGGAAACGCGGGCTTCGCTTCGAACTTAGATAAGAACTCCGGCTGTGAGACGCTCGCAATTATTTACGCAAAATTACAAACCAGAAGGCACTGCTGGCGGCATTACCCCCCTCTAATAGGGCATGAACCCATGCTAATAATGAACTGGTATTGCAAAGAAGAGTCTGTCATATTGCGTAGCATGGTTTCAAACGAACAACGTGGACGACTTCGGGTCGCGTGCGTCGCCGTGATGTGCCGGAGTCACCGTCGGGGACAAGCTCGTAGATGAGTTGGCCAAGTCGTCATAGAATTCTGTAGTGGCCGAAATATCGCCGCATGAGCTCGTCACTGAGTCTACAGCGTCGGATTAGAGTCCAAACTCACACAAGATCACGTGGGTAATAATCGGCGTCCCGGAGTCGGAGGTTTTAGCGTCAGGCATCAACTAGGTGCTGCACACTCGAGCAAGCTGGTGGGCTTCCTCCGCACGTTGCAGATAGGCTTGGAAGTCGGCATTGAAGTCTTCATCCTCTACATACGGTAGCATGGCGTCGAGCATCGTCGTGGGCCGTCGTCCGTAGACCAGGTCGAATGGAGTCATCTGCGTAGTTTCTTCGGCAGCTGTGTTGTACGCCAAGGTGACATGTAGGAGAACAGCGTCCAACGTCTTATGTTCAACGTCGACATAGACATCATATCCGCGATCGTCTTGTTGAGGCGTTCGGTGAGTCCGTTCGTCTGGGGGTGGTACGCCATCGTCTTCCAGTGATGCGTGCTGCTGTAGCGCAAGACCCCTTGCATAGGCTCTGAAGTGATTTGGGCTTCAGGGGCTCCATGTCGCAGCTCCACTTAGTGGATGAAAAATTTGGCGACATCTTCTGCTGTCCCTCTGGGGACCCGGCGGTCTCTGCGTAGCGCGTCATGTAGTCCGCAAATACGATAATCCATAGGCTAAGAAGGTCCGTGCTGATCTGTTGGAAGGGCTTCGATGGTACACCCATCAGCTGCAGAAGCCCGGCGAGTCTAGTCAGTGGCGTTTTCCGGCGCTGGCAATCACGGGAGCTCCTGCCGTAGAGGGTAACGTCGGATGTGAGTTTGGGCCAGTAGCACTTTGTATTGATCTTTCCGAGCGTGCGCGCCGTGCTGAGGTGCCCTGATGCTTGTTCGCCATGTCACGCTTGCAAGCTTTAGTCGCGGAGGACACCGGGGATGACAAGAAGGTACTTCGTTCTCGTTGTAGGGTCGAAGTTCTTCATGGGCAGCAATTTCTTCAAGCAGAACGCAGCAGAGTTGCACTTAAAAGCGCTCGGCACGGCGACGCTTTGACCTTCGAGATAGTCGATCACGACGCGCATTTCGGGGTCGGCACGCTGCTGGGCGGTTTTCCGTCAGGCTGCCGAAGAACGTGGCATCTTCATCGGAGTCCAGTGGAGGCGGGTCGACTGGAGCATGTGAAAGGCGTCCGAAGGCTTACTGCCGGATTTGTAAACGATGGTGACGTCATATTCCTGCAGGCGAAGGTTCCATCGCCCCAGTCGGCCAGAAGGATCCTTAAAATTTGCGAGCCAACGCAGTGCATGGTGGTCTGTTACCACCCTAAACGGCCTCTGCCATAGACGTACGGGCGAAGCTTTGAAATAGCCCATATTATGACAAGACACACTTTTTGCGAGGCCGAGTAGTTCCTTTCTGCTTTCGATAGGCCGCGGATGGCGTAAGCGACTACGTTTCCGCAGCCGCTCTGCTTTTGGGCAAGGACAGCACCCAAGCCTAGGTTACTTGCGGCTGTGCGCATTTCTGTTTCTGCTGATTCGTTAAAATGTGCAAACACAGGAGGGCGCTGTAGGCGGTTTTGTAGTTCACAGAACGCGCTTGGCTGCGTTTCCTCCCAGCAGACCTCAACGCTGTCTTTTGTCAAGCGCGTGAGCGCCTCGGCGATTTTTACGAACTTTTTGACGAAAATTCTGTAGTACGTGCACAGTTCGAGGAATCTTCGCAGGCCTTATTTGTTTTTTGGCCTTGGAGCGTTGCCTATGGCTGCAGTTTTCGCGGGGTCCGGCAGCACTTCCTCGGCGTTGACGACGTGGCCTTCAGTTGCTCGTACATGAAACGCCACTTCTCAGTTTTGATCATTAACCCAGACGTACGGAAGTCTTCCAGCACAGCCTCTAACCGCGCGAGGTGTTCGTCGAAATGCTGGAAAAATACAACGATGTCGTTGAGGTAGACGAGGCAGTTGTGCCATTTTAAGCCGGCTAGTACAGTATCCAAGGCTCTTTGAAATGAAATATTGCTGGCACTGTGCACAATCGAAACGGCATTACCTTGAACACGTACAGTCGGTCCGACGTGATAAACGCTGTCTTCTCACGGTCTTTTTCGTCAACCTCAGTTTCCCAGTAGCCGGTTGTCAGGTCCATCGAAGACACGTACTTGGCATGGAAAAGGTGGTCTAGGGCGTCGTCGATTTGTGAGAGTGGGTATACGTATTTTTAGATTTTTTTCAGTCGCCGGTATTCGACGCAGAACCACATTGTGCCGCCTTTTTCTTCACGAACACAACTGGGACAGGCCAGGGACGTTTCGACGTTATATGAAGGCGTCAGCGAGCATGTGTTTAACTTGTGCCTGGATCGCTTCGTGCTCGTGCGCAGACACGCGGTAAGGTGACTGTCGCGTAGGGTGGGCGCCGTCTTCGGTGATTATCAGGTGCTTTGCAAGGGGCGTCTGACGTAATTTCGAAGTTGACGTGAAACACTCGCTGTAGCGGCGCTGCAAAGCTCTTAACCTTTTCTGTTTTCCTTGCGGTAGAGCCGGATTCACGTCGAAGATGTGAACAGACTTGAAAGCGTTGTCTGATTCGCGCTAAACGTCGGCGAAGGCGATTTCGTCACTTTCTTCTTGAATTTCTTCGAGGAAGGCAATGGAAGCGCCCCTGTTCAGGTTCTGATATTCCTGGGTGAAATAAGCGATCATAACATGAAATTTTCTTTGTTTCAAGCACACAGTACATCTAGGGACGGAGACACCGCGGTCCAGGATGAAGCTGTGGTCATTCTCTACGAATGCGCTGCTGTCCGGAAGAGCATCCTGAGAGTTGACGGCGATCATCAGGCTTGCACAGGGAAGCGGCGTGACGTGGCCATCGGTGATCCCTAAGGAAGTACGTCGTTTGGTGCTATATTCCATCGCCACAGCGTGCTCGGCGGAGAAACTGATCGACATGGCCTGCAAATCAATAATGCCACCTTTGTCATTCAAAAACTCCATGCCCTGGATGATGTCGCGTGAGCAGGTAGGCTGTGCGCCGTAGACAGTAGGGTACCTGGCGCCGTTTTATGGTCCTCCGAGACGTACAGGTTCCACTGCGCGTGATGAGGTGGCCCCCTGCAGTGCGTATGTGTGGACCGTCCCAAATTTTCGTAGCTTTTTTAAATGCGAAGCATTTCTTAGCGAACTTCTGCGACTTTGAGCGTATCTATCTATCTATCTATCTATCTATCTATCTATCTATCTATCTATCTATCTATCTATCTATCTATCTATCTATCTATCTATCTATCTATCTATCTATCTATCTATCTATCTATCTATCTATCTATCTATCTAGCCGCCTACGACTTTGTGCTCTCCTTGTCGCTTGGTTCATCGATTGTGCACCAAAATTGGCATCGCATAACATGACTGTATGACGAACATAAATGACAAGTCATAACATGAAAATCATGACACGCATGTCATGTACAGCATGATTTACATGCTACGATCATGGTGCGCTGGCGGCCGTTTCGCTGGTTTGATATACACCAAAATTGGTATCTTGCGACGTGACTTTGTGACGAACATAAATAACACGAGTTAACATGAAAATCATGACACGCATGTCATGCACAGCATGACTTACGTGCTACGCTCATGGTGCGCTGGCGGTCGTTTCGCTAGCTTTATATACACCAAAATTGACATTGCGCGGCGTGACTGTGTGAGGAACATAAAAACTCGAGTTAACATGAAAATCCTGACACGCATGTCATGTACAGCATGACTTCCGTGCCACGCTCATGGAGCGCTGGCGGCTGTTTCGCTAGCTTGATCTACCACGAAATTGGTACTGCGCGACGTGACTGTGTGACGAACATAAAAACACGAGTTAACATGACAATCATGACACGTATGTCATGTACAGCATGACTTACGTGCCACGCTCATGGGGCGCTGGCGGCGGTTTCGCTAGATTTATATACACCAAAATTGGTATCTTGTGACGTGACTGTGTAACGAAGATAAATAACACGAGTTAACATGAAAATCATGACACGCATGTCATGTACAGCATGACTTACGTGCCACGCTCATGGGGCGCTGGCGGCGGTTTCGCTAGCTTGACCTACCCCGAAATTGGTATTGCGGAACGTGACCGTGTAACGAACACAAATAACACGAGTTAACATGAAAATCATGACATGCATGTCATGTACAGCATGACTTACGTGCCATGCTCATGGGGCGCTGGCGGCGGTTTCTCTAGATTTACATACAACAAAATTGGTATCTTGTGACGTGACTGTTTGACGAACATAAAAACACAAGTTAACATGAAAATCATGACACGCATGTCATGTACAGCATGACTTACGTGCCACGCTCATGGGGCGCTGGCGGCGGCTTCGCTAGCTTGATATACACCGAAATTGGTATCTTGTGACGTGACCGTGTGAGGAACATAAATAACACGAGTTTACGTGAAAGTCATGACACGTATGTCATGTACAGCATGACTTACGTGCCACGCTCATGGGGCGCTGGCGGCGGTTTCGCTAGATTTGTATACACCAAAATTGGTATCTTGTGACGTGACTGTGTATCGAAGATAAATAACACGAGTTAACATGAAAATCATGACACGCATGTCATGTACAGCATGACTTACGTGCCACGCTCATGGGGTGCTGGCGGCGGCTTCGCTAGCTTGACCTACCCCGAAATTGGTATTGCGGAACGTGACTGTGTAACGAACATAAATAACACGAGTTAACATGAAAATCATGACACGCATGGCATGTACAGCATGACTTACGTGCCACGCTCATGGGGCGCTGGCGGCGGTTTCGCTAGATTTATATACACCAAAATTGGTATCTTGTGACGTGACTGTGTGACGAACATAAAAACACGAGTTAACATGAAAATCGTGACACGCATGTCATGTACAGCATGACTTACGTGCCACGCTCATGGGGCCCTGGCGGCCGTTTCGCTAGCTTGATCTACCCGCGAATTGGTTTTGCGCGACGTGACTGTGTGACGGACATAAAAACACGAGTTAACTTGAAAATCATGACACGCATGTCATGTACAGCATGACTTACGTGCCACGCTCATGGGGTGCTGGCGGCCGTTTCGCTAGCTTGATATACACCGAAATTGGTATCTTGCGACGTGACCGTGTGAGGAACATAAATAACACGAGTTTACGTGAAAGTCGTGACACGTATGTCATGTACAGCATGACTTGCGTTACACGCTCATGAGGCGCTGGCGGCCGTTTCTCTAGCTTGATCGACCCCGAAGTTGGTACTGCGTGACGTTACTGTGTGACGAACATAAATAATAAGAGTTAACACGAAAACCATGACACGCATTTTCCTCAATGACATACAAGACGATGTATGCAGCTCTTTGGTGGCTGCTTCGCATTACATCGATTCCCACAATGCGTGGGATCTGCCGGCTTTTTTACTTCCGACGCGAGTGGTCCGCTCATCATTGAATAGTCGGCGCCCGTGTCGATTAGTGCGACGACGTCGAGGTTGTAGACGCACAGCTGTACTTCAGAAGTAGTCGTTTTCGAGTTTCGGGTTTGGCAGGGCGTTGTATCACGGCTCGTTCACATTGATGGTCAGCGGCTAGACGTCGTCTTGTTAACTGCACGCTTGGTTACGTCGGGTAGGCGCCGCAGCGTGAGGCTGTCGTCGCATTGGGGGATAACGTCGGCGCTAGATCGGAGCGTTGGTCTGTGAGCGCGTCGTGGATATTGGTGCGGCGGTGCGTCGTTGTAAGGTTTTCGTTTTTTCGCCGCAGTGCAACTTTACCTCCGGAAACTGCTGCATTTGTTTCCCCTCCCCTGCTGGGGGACACTCCGCGTGCGAAGTCATGACTCGTTCATCCATAAGGACGGGGAGACGGTGAACGACTGAAGCGCGCTGGTCAATGGCTCGTGTGAGCCAGGTGCTCATCGATCTCGCTGGGTTGTTGACCGTGCAAGGGGCTCAGTTCGTCGACGGAGAAACCTCACAGGCCGAGTTGTCTGTAGCAGCAGCGATGGTAGATGTGCCCGGCTGCTCCGCAGTAGTAACACAGCGGACGACGGCGTTCGCCACACGTCGGTCTTTCTTGGCGCCGTGTGTTTCATTACAAGTTGTCGGGGAGGCGACGAAGAACGGCGGCATGGATGGGCCTGACGACGAGGTACGGGTGGGCGAGGGGCGCGAATAGCCGTGACGTAGGCCATAGCCTGCAGTTCACAGGGTGGGTGCGGCAGTGCAGAAGCCCCCAGTGCTTGTTGCACCTCTTCATAGATCACGTCACTCAGGATAGCGACTTTGGGTTGCGGCGCCGTTGGGAGAAGTTTACGCAGCTCCTCCCTTACTACTGTGCGGTGGCCTCGCGTAGTGTGTCGGTGGGAATATGGGTCCCATCAAGGTAGTTCACGTTGACCGTCTCAATTCAGCCACAGTTATACTGCTTGGCACGCACTTCGAGGGTCTTCTCAGTTGTACTCGCTTCGGCCACGAATTCGGCAACGGTTTTGGGCGGATTACGTACGAGCCGAGCAAACAGTGCTTCCTTAAAGTTACGCATTAGGAGCTGTTCCTTATTCGGCCATTTCAGGGTCAGCTTGACTGAAGAGCCTTTTCATCTCTACGACAAACACAACTAAACCTTCGCTGGGGTGTTGCATGTGCGTCTACAGCAAGACCGCGGCCCGCTCCTTCCGCACAACCGTGGTGAACGCCGCTAAAAATCTCTGCCAGGAGTCTATGGAGCTCTCATGGTTTTCGAACCAAGAGCTGAGTCTGCGAGGTATAAAAAAACGTGTCTTAGTGTCTCCTCGTCGTCCCAGTGGTTGAACAGCTTGACCCATTCAACTTGCTCCAACCAATCTTCGGAATCCTCCGAGGGGAACCAATGAAATGAGGCGGCTCCCTCGGCTGCTGAAGAACTACGGGAGGATTCGTAGTGTTGGTCAAGGTGGCAGCGTTGTTCATGGCTGTGGCCACTACGTCTTCTTTCTTCACTCTCTCCGTAAGCAACCCAAACTCCGTCTGAAGACCTTGCTGCCAGCGGCTGGTACGAGTTGGACTTGCCTGACGCCTCGCAAAGGGTTTAGGGTCCATGTACCCAGCATCTCCACCAGATGTCCCATAGCCAAGAACGATGCAATGTTCTTTCAGAAAATAAGGTTTAATGCAGCGAAGTTGTGCTCCGCAGTAACCTGAAGGAAAATGAAACCCGCGAAAGAGCAGCCAACAAAACGACGACGAACACATGCGAGCATCAGCGGGAAAAGAATGCCGCGGTGTTTCTAGGGCGGGTATTTTGTGCGTCGGTGTTATTCTTTTTGAGATCATGAAATTATAGCGATGCCACTGCACTAGTTACAATAGGGCGAGGCACTCTCCCTATCAAATCAGATACCCTGTGCGGCAAACAAAAGAGAAAGAGAGGGAGCGAAGCAAGGGATTTGCATCGAAGATAGATTACAACTGCGGCTGCCAGACGCTGGCAAATGAATACGCAAAGAACAAAGCAAGAGGCACTGCTCGCGGCAACATTGTTCTTGAGAGCGTTGAGCTGTCCACCTGTCTATCGCATAAAGGATATCATGATTTGTTAGCAGATGATCAAGACTGCGCGCGCGAGACTGCTGGCAAGGGTGTCAACCATGTTGATGAGCGTCAGCGGCGAGCGAAGGCTCAGAATTGGGCACCAAGAAACGTGCAAAAAAAGAGAAAGCGTTGGAGAGACAAGAAGGCGAGAAAGATCGCGACGCGTTTGAAGAAAGGCTTCAAACGTCGGAGCAAAATTGCGAGAAAGGCGCCATTGTCATGGTTGACAGGGTTGTACTGCAGGCGTTCGAGCCACCGGAAGGAAAAGAAAGCCGCTTTTTGTGTAGAAGTGGTCAGAGCGCGGCGCGTTGTATGAGGCGCGAGATCGCAAGGCAACTCTACTTCGAGGAACTTGGTGGGTTTGCGCGACGGGAAGATTAATTTTCATGCATTTTGTGCACCACGCTTGATGAGAAAAGCCTTCTGGGCGCGACCACGAACAGTGCGCCTCAAGAGTCCATGAGCAGGGTGTCGGAAGGGAACGAAAACCGAAAACAAAAAACGAACAAAAAAACAATATTTTTGACCAGAACGAAAACGTAACCGAAACTTTATATATTATTTGGTTCCGTAGTCAAACCGAAATTTTTTCAATCGTTTTTCGGTTCACGAGAAAACTTCGCAGTCCAGAACAACTGAGCTGATGCAATGTGAGCAGATCTCAGGGTACAGTATAAGCGCGTACCTCAGGCAGGAATTCCGAAGCAAAGGTGTGTTGAAATTGTGCGAAAAACGAAAACAGTGGCACCCAGAGATGTTTATATTAACGCAAGCCGACTTTTGCGGGCCTGTCACGCAGGCCAAAGTGTAGAGGGCATTGTCGGCGCTGAAGTTTCTTACAGGGAAGGCTCTTATGCGATCACAACAGCTGATTTTGGCCCCATAGTTGTCCGCCGCAGCCCGGTGTCCGTGACCACTATCGCGTGAAATAAAAAAATAATAAATGAGAAACAAATTTATAGGATCGGATGGGATTTTAACCCGCGCCCCCTGCGTGGCAGTCGAGTCTTCAACCACAGTGCCACGCTGGTGCTTATAACTCCTTCGCAAAAATACGCTATACAGGCGTCATGTCGGGCAAGGAATCGTGTTAACATATGTAATACAGCGTGGCCGAAGAGGAAAACGACAACCAGCCATCACACAATGCTAATTTCGCAAAGAGTGTGTGGTTTAATGCTTCCCACCCACTACAAAGTGCTCAGCCATAATTCTTCATCGTCATCAGCCACAGCACAAAGCGCACATAATGCCTTACAGATGTGTAGCGGCTATCACGATTCTCCGAAGAATGGCGAAAAATGACATAGTGGGAACTTCGCTACTTCAGAAAAATTGCGATGATTTATGGCGCAGTGGGTACCGTGCATGTGTACTTGTATCAGTTGCCTCAAGAGACTCTACAACGGCCTCTACAAAGTCCGCTCTTCCAACTTTCGCTGTGACAGTGCTGAGCATTCCGCGCAGGCCTGGCGATCTTTTTATCAGAACAGCGGTCTCGCACATCATAGAGTACACTCAATGACGTGCTGCATCTGATATCGTGCTCACTCCCTTGACACAAAGCATTGAGCCCACTAAAAATCTAATTGAATTTGGAAAAAATAAATACTATGACCTTGAAGGGTATACTGGTTTGTGCTAGTTGGTAGGAATTCATCGTACAGTTACTTCCGCTCCCCTGAAGAACGTGTTTTACCCTTATCCCGCTTTCTTAGGAGAAAGACAAGTAACTACATCACAAATTAAATGTTTTTTTATGATTACTTTAGCTTGAAAATTTTCCATAAAAAACCGTTACGAACCGTTACGGAACTTTTTTTTCGTTCCGGGACAGAAACGGAACGGAACGTTTTGCGGTGGAACGAAACTAAAACCGAAACGAAAAAAAATTCGTTCCGACACCCTGCCCATGAGGACAGCTGCAAGCTTTTCAGAAAATGTGAACTTAGATATTGTTGAAAGGAAATTTGGTTTGTTTGTTTATTTCAATTATTGGATAATTTCTTCGGTGGGCTCCTGGACCCTTGATGGTTTAAGTAGCTTGTCTGAACCTTCTTCACTTCTTTAGCGCTGTATAGATTGCTTTTAAGCTGATATGCGCGGTGCTGTTATCTATCGAAAGAATAGTGACACGCATCAAAACGAGTTAAGTGAGTAAAAGTTAAGTGCCTTGAACAGTCTTACGACAGCCATTTTTGAAAAGAGTTTGTAGCGTTTAACTGATTTGTCATGCGAGGACACAAGGAAGCATTGCTTCACGGTGTGAACGGGTTGAATAGCCGTAACGTTGGCGTTAAGCTGGAAGTCTGCGGGAAAAATAAGCAAAAGTACGCTTTGTATGAGTTGTGCAAGGTCACGCGAAAGTTATTTTTGTTTGTATGTTCTTTTATTCGGACGTATTCTGCGTAGAAGCGACTAAGGAAAAGTTATCGCGAGAGTCGTTCATTTGGTTTGTAAAAACTCTGACCGCAAAGATACGGCGACGGCTGAAGACGATGAAGAATGATGACTGAGCATATTGTAATGGGTTGCAAGCTTTAAAGGACCCACTAGTTGCGTTATTCGCATTGTGTGACGCCCGATCTTTATTTCACTCTCCCAACACGATTTGTAACATGCGCTAACTTGAGAAGGAGATAGAGAGAGGGAATTAACTTTATTGAGACACTGAGGAAATGGTTCGTGGGAGCCTTATGGGCTTCCTTGGCAACCAATAGAAGTGCACTTGCGAGGAACCCACAGCTCTATAATTATAAACCATAATATTTGTGAAGTAGGCAAGCAGCCCCTTTGCAATTTTTCGTCTTTCTGCACAGAACCATGGTACCTGCTAAACACATGTAAGGCATTATGTGCACTTTTTTGATGCTGTGGCTAATGACGATGAAGAACTATGGCAGAGCCCTTTTCCTTTCTTTCTAATAAACAAACACAGAGCGCTTTGTAATAGGTTGGATGACAATTCAACAATCCACTCGCTGCGCAATTCGCATTGTGTGACGCCTGGGTACAGAATACGCGCTGTGCGACACTTGGTTCTTCTGCCACGCTACATTACATTTGTCAATGTGGTTCCTTCCCGACATGGAGCCTGTATAGGGTCTTTATTCAAAGCAGTTTCAAGCAACGGCATGACTGTGGGGTAGAATAATGGGTTCCCACGCGAAGGGCCTAGGTTCGAACCTCGTTCCATGCTGGAATGTTTTTCTTATTTCCCTTTTTTTCTTATTTTGAGCGATAGTGGTTACGGACACCGGCGGCGGCGGCGGCGGTGGTAGCGGCGGCGGCGGACAACTACAGCGCGAAAAACGGCCGTTGTGATCTGATAACAGCTTTCGCTGTAAAAGGCGGTTACGATCATGGTGCAGGTAACAAGTCAGGCCAAATGACGCCCCTCGGCGCATGCGTCATTGTAACTCTTTTTTTATTTCTTTTCTCTTGCTTTCCTAGATACTTCGGTGCTGGGAATAAACGCTCGTTGTTTTCCCCTGTCACATCGACTGGATTTCATGTCACTGCTGCCGGCCTATGGCCGGTGGAACGTAACATATCATGTAAAGCATTCCGACATATTCTTTTTTTAAACACGTGCAACATGGTGGCAACAATGACAAAAAAGGAAAGACTGAGTCAAGACTTCAGTCTCGAATTCGTTGCTTCTTGCTTCCTTCGTGTCCAATCGTTTTTCTTTTTTTTATTCACGGAAGCATTTTGCTCCCAAAGTAGCATTCTGAGGATCAAAGTGGGATGTCTTGTTTAGATGGTGCTTTTATGAAAATCGTTGGTCCTGCGATGACTTTCTCAGACTCTTTTTGGTTATTAGTTACTTTTTGGTTGTTTGTGTATATCCAGATAGAAGGTTTCAGTAATGTTTAAGGAACACTGATTTGTGAGCTCCGCATTCGGGCAGTTTTCGAAAGATTTGAGGGAGTTGATGTCTGTTGGGATGTGGCTCAATCAAGCTTAAAGGAGGCCTGACACCAAAATTGAAACCTCAATATGTTTGCGTTTTTTTATTGCCCTGTGTACGCGGTACTTCTGAACAATTATTAGTGGCGGATGTTAGCTTTATGATATTGTAATTTGGTAAGCGTGAGTGCTTAAGCGTGAGTGCTTAGGTGAGTTGGCAGAGACTCGCGACATCGCCACTGGGATGACGTAGATCAAGGTCCCGTGTGACGTTGCACGAGTAAAGCGAGTATTGTCGACGTCTTAGAAGATTTGTGGGCCACACCCAATACTAAGGCTGACATCCTGCGAGCACTATTGTTCCTCACCCCTCTCTCTCTCTGTTGTCGGGCTGCTCTCAAGGTAGTTCTGGTTGCTTAGGCAAAGAATGGTTTTTTCCCCAAAGGGACGCGCTCTTGACAGTCCAACGTGTAACTCATACCGGATCACTCATATGGTTTCGCTGTTCACCGCAAGTGAGTCCCCGATTTGAAAATTTGAAAACTGCGCTTTCAACGACCCCAAAGGTGGAGCGCATGTGATCATAGGCGCTCCCCCGCTTTGGGGAGCTAGTTTCTTCTCGTTTTAGGCGGGTGTTCTGCAGTGACGGAAAATTACAAATAACGACGCTAGCATTATTGTACGATACGTTAAAACATTTACGATTCAATGGAATCACCAGACACAACGCAGCAAATCACAGTACGAAAGGCGCAAACAAAACTTTTGCTGTAAGGGGTCTTTTAATCTACCAGTAGGAAATAGGCCTAACGGGTGCTCCAACATTTTTTCTCTGTTTATGCAGCTTACAGCCACCACAAAAACATGTCAAGGTAAAAAGAAAACATGTATGCAAAAACGCATTGTCCTTCCACATCAAGAACTAAAGGTACTTGTAAAGGAAAGGGAAAAGTGTGCTGCAGTGTTCGTAAGTATCGACTTCCGCATGTCACTAGTGCTTCAAGTTTTTTTCTGAAAACATAAAAGAAAAAATGAACATCCCCCAGATAAAAACACCAGAAACATTGCGCATTGTTACACATGAAAGACTTCAGGAGTTATTTCTTTACCAGCTGCTAATCGTCCCCTTTGGCTATTCCGGTAGTATCTGATCCCTTCTACAGAACGGGATCGGTCCTACCTTAAAGAACGGGCCGAGTCCGAGAACCAAGTGCACTATAAGGAGAGCCAAGTGCAGTTTAAGTGAAAGCGAGAAAACGCAGTTTTTTGCTACTGACAATATGGTCGGGTCTTCTTCAATTTTGTGCCGCTGTGCGCATGTACCCAAAATACTTCAAATCTATATTGCGGCTGGTTCACTAAAATTGCAGAAGGCAACAGTTAGCCCAAAAAATGGCGGTGAGAAGAAGGCGGCGGCGAGAAAGACTCGAAGTACGTACAACAAGAGACTACTAAGGAGGGGGCAAGGCAACGGCGGCTGCGAGAAGCCCCGAAGCGGCCGAAGGCCTCCGCCACCGACAACGTGCCCGTAGATCTATGAGAGGCGCGAACGGTTGGTTCAGCGGCAGTTTCTGTCTGTGGAGTTTGGACAACCGTGTCGTGTCTGTGATTGTCTGTGGTTTAGGTGAAACCTTTCTGCGCTGAGAATCAAACTAGAATCACCTAGCAATACATAGCTAAAGCCTAGCAACCACCAAGGAGTAACCTAGAAGCTGCGTCACCTTGCTAAGACCAAGAAACAACCTAGAAGCAGCGAGATTAGTCTTCATATTAGTCCAGTTTCGCTGTTTCAAGCATTGCGCCGCTTAGTGCAAGGTTCGGAAATACTTTTTATTCAAATCTGCGCTTTGAGTTCACAAAACAACGAGGAATTATCCCATTTTGATTACTATTGCTTCGAAAGTGATAGATACTGAGACGTACTTTACGCTCCCGTGAGATTTAGCCTATTTTAATTTCAGGATTCCACTCTCGACAGGCATTCCTCGATTTCGAAGGGGCGCTCACCATTGCGTGGTCGAGGTGCATTTACGGAAAACCATGAAGTCCTGCCTGACGTAAAAGGAGGATACACTATTATTAATGAGAAGAAAGAAAATAATAAATAAATAAAAATAAAATGAAGGGGAAATTCCAAGGGTGGGTTCCCCATTCCAGGACACCAGTGGCCGCCGCTGCTCGCCCGGCTTGATCCAGGAGACCCCTTTGGGTCTTCAGGTCAGTTCGAGCGAGGACGGCCTCCCCAGACTCCCCCAGCATCGTATCAGAGGCGACTGTGGCTCCATAGGTTTGCTCTGACATTCCCATGTGACGTGCTGCAGCGTCGGTCGCGACTCGCACCACGGACACTGGTTCGGATATACATTGTGGTTTATATGATGAAACGTTTCCAAATGTGGATAGGTGTTATCCTGAATTTGTCTAAGGCTGCGAGCTTCATCTACTTTAAGTGGTTTGTGCGGTGGTGCATACTGCTGTCTTGTCTTACGTTGATGCTCCAGTATATCGCGAGCAGTGTGAGGGTCGTATTGGTTATCGCCGTCCTTCTTCGCTCGGATGGTGAAATCACGAGCTAAAGTGTGTGCCAGCTCATTACTCGAGATACCCTCGCGGCCTGCGCACCAGATTATGGCATGGTCCTGTGTGAGCTTGTCGCCGAGTATGCTCGAGGCGGCACTCGGTAGTCCTCTACGTAAAACGTCCTACAAGCCTCCTGCGAATCAGACAGGACTAGCGCGGAGGTATTCTCCGTCTCTATAGTTCTAATGGCTAACGCAATAGCCGCTGCTTCCACCGTTGCGGTACAGGTCATGTTAACCGACACCGCGACAGTTTTAATACTATGTGGCAGTGGTTGAATCTGCTACTATGACGCAGCTCTGGCTTGATTTGACCGCATCGGTGTAGACCACCTCGTGACTCTGCCCAAACTGTTTTTGAAGCTGTCGAGCTCTAGCTTCTGTTCTCGCCCCATGGTACAATTTACTCAAGTTTCGCGGAATGGGGCAGACGGTTATGTGTTGTCGTGTTTCCCTAGCCAGAGTAGTAATGTTCTCCTTGCAGTATTGTGGTTTAGTAGAGTATCCCAAGCGAATGAGGGTTTCTCTGCTTATCTTTGTCAGGTATAGTCGTTCCTTCTGCGAAAGAAGCGTTGCTGCCGCAAGCTCTTAGAAAGTGTTGTATACACCTAGTGCTTCTACTTTTTGCTTTGATGCACTCAGCGGTATACCTAGGGCAGCTTTTTATGCTCCCCTTATGATTGTAGCTGGCACATTCATTAGATATGGCCAGCCTCCCCACATTGTAACACAGTGGTATTCTGTCGGGAGTACGCCAAACATTGCTTGGCTTTTACTTTGGTTCGCACGTATGCCGCAAACAGTTTGAAGGCCATAGGAGTCGGCTTTAAGCCAGCTTTAAATCATCTTGTGTCAATATGCTTGTCGGCGATCAGCCATTTTTCATGTGACAATGTTATCTTTTATCAAAATCACTTGTCATTTCACGTTGCCACATTGCATTCTCGGATTTCATTGTTTCACACATGACGTCGTTGTTCCCTGTAGCTCTAGCAACAGAGGTGTTAAGAAAGAATGAAAGGAAAGAAAGAAAGAAACGAAGAAAGAAAGAAGGAACGAAATAAAGAAAGAGAAGTAGTAGGTCTTGCACGCACACTCCACGATTGAAATGTGATTTTCCCTGTAGAGAAATGGTTACCTTTTTTCATATGCAAGGAAGTTTCCACATATAGGGCTGACGCGCTGGAGTTTTGAGTACTGTGGCGGAGCCTGGCGGCGTGCGCCGAAGTTGCTTGGGTAGTCAAAAATGGACGCCGACCGGCGAGTTACGCAGTTCTCAGTTGCTTTAAGCGTTTTACTTAATTTTGCGCCTAGTTTTCAGACTCAAAAAGTGCTTAAAACGTACGCAGGAACTTGTCCGCTATGCCTGCAGAGTCTGACATGTTTGACGAGCGATCCCTGCTTCAACAAACCGTGCCGAAAGCAGGTGGTCTGGGCGACGGCTCGAGCAGCGCGCGGTCCCGAAGCGCGGTCACCGCCCTTATTGTTGCGTGGTTAATTGCCTCGAACATGGGGGTAAGGATCCTAATGTGCGGTTTTACTGGTTCCCCTGAAAGCCGTGCGAAGTGGAGCGACGGAACCGCTGGATACGTGCCGTCCGACGCGTGAAGTGAGTGCGCGAGCAAAACGTGGTTTGCAACGTAACGTGCTGATTACTTTTCGTACGCGCGTGCACGCGTTTATATGTGTATATATTCCCTGTGTGCAGTCCAGACGGCACACCGTGGCTGCCGACGGCGATCACGAGGATATGCAGCCGGCATTTCGTGCGAAACGAGAAAAACGATGCCATAGTCAACGTGCTATGTGACTACGATGTTTCCGGCAGCTTACAGCCGGCTGCTTCCAGCGAAACGTTGCGCGCCGTCGCTTCTCGACCGCCACCGCACGCTGACAGAATTTGACGAATTCCCTAGACGCAAATGTTGAAAATTACGACCGTGCATGGGGGGGAAAAGTGTGTTTGCGATTGAGTGCGGCAGAACACGGCACACGACGCGAATGCGCTCATTCGGGCCGCCGACGGCTAGCCTTCGTCACTGCACCTTTCTTGATTCCGTTTCGTCGTGTAATGCAAATCATGTCGGCTTTCTTAACAGCAATCTTTTCGTTTATGCACTGTCGTTAATCGCGCGAGCATTCCTTGTAAAACTTAACTCGAGATCAACGTCGTATGAGATACGCTGCACTTGCGAGTTGCAGCGCGCCGAAATGGTTCCTTCAATCTCCTGCACGTCATAAACATACTTGAGGTTGACGAGCTTCTTGCGTTTACGCAGATTGCTTGGCCTCAAAAACTCAGCCACGCCAGAAACTGGCCGAGATCCAAAGCGCAGCACAACCGACAGCGGCGGCTCCATTGCGCATCTGAGCTTAGTACTGCATGCGGCCGCCTGTCTGACTACTCGAAACCAAAGAACTTGTCGTTGGGGGCGCTTTTTAGCACCGTTTTCGCAGCGCCGCCTGGGCAGCCAGTCAGGCCTATCGCCAGCCGCTTGACACGCTGGCCTAAGCTGCTGCTGCCACCGCCAGTGATCGTGCCTAGTGGGGTGCTCTCCGCGTCAACGAGTTTAGACACGAGCTCATCCATCAGTCTACTTTGATTGAGAATAAGCACGTGATGAATGATGCCCACCCTACGTGCTGCTCTCGCCAAGTCGTAGTAGTGACGCAGAGAGGCCAGCGTCGTTCACAATTCAAAGCTCGGCTTTGAATTGCACTCAATATTTACCGATGAATGGGTGACGGACTGTCTCAAACACTTACAGAGAACTATCACTCGTTCGTTGATACACTGGCTTCCGTATTCAAGAACGTCCCTTCACTAGGCGCTTCACCTTGGCTCGAGAATTTCGATGGCAGATCTACCATTCGGCCGGAATGTTCACTGCATATGATCGATAGCCGGCATCATTTCGTAAGAACCGCTGAGTCATTTTCAGTCGAGCGGTCGCACTGTGCTCAGCTCAGTCAAGTGAAGGGTGAAATTCGATTCGATGATTGTTCGAGAATACGGGGGTAAAAGAATACGTTTCAATGTTGAACACGGATGATTACAACGCACAAATACACGCCGTTCGCTCCACTTTCATAGATATCGGCCATTACAGTTATTATTATTATTATTATTATTATTATTATTATTATTATTATTATTATTATTATTATTATTATTAATAATATTTGATGTGCATGGGCACCAGGATATACAAAAACGCCTTTTTGACCAGAAAGAGCACCGCATTAGCGTATCACACAAGTGAATGACAGTTCCCTTGCTTGTGTCACAGGCACATTGTAGACGTCGCAGACGTCTACGATGGACGTCTGCGGCACGTGGTTTAAGACAACAAAACACTGCTAAGACAACAAAGCAATGCACAATGGGCGATCGTGAAGTTTATCAATGAAAGTTCTTTCCTAGGCGCACTGGATCGAGGACACTCACATTCAAGATGGGCGATTGTCTTCTGGTAGCTACAGTTATCACATGTCACGCTGCTGGCCATTTCGATTCAAAATGTGTAAAGATTCGTGAAGGACACCCTGAGCCATAGGCAGCACAGGAACGTCTCGTCAGCTCTAGGTATTGCCGACGAAAGACGGAGCGGTAGATTCGGGTTCAAGTTGAGCAGAAGGGCATTGGTTCCACTGTGCGAGTGTCAGTTCGCGTGCAAGTGAACCAAACTTTGTAGCGGCGTTCATTCTTGATAACGGTATTGCTGTACAATGGAGAGCATAATGAACAGATGAGGCTCTTTCATCTGCACGGTCATTTCCGCAGATACCGCAATACCTCGTGTAGGAGGACACAGTTTCCCCTTGCGCAAGCAAACGCCATAACTATATATACATCACAAAGGGCCGGATACGTGTTGGTAGTCTACGGATACGATAAGTGCCCACCACTGAAGTTGGTGTACATAGCACTTTCCAGGGTTACCAGCCTCGACGGCCTATATCTCACCAACGCAGAAGGTGCTCCAGGTTCCGAACACCTTCATTTCAATCCACAACCACAACAATCACCTCACGCTTGGCGCTCTCAACGTACACTCTGTGCACGTGTACGTTCAGCACCTCGAAAAAGACGATCTGCTCACAGAAAGTGGCGTATCAGCACTTTCTGAAACCTGGAGCGATGATCCCACTGTGTCATCTAAAGCAAACGGCTTCATTGCAGGTGTCGGGCGGTGAGCACATATAAGAACACGGGGATGCGCAACTGGAACGTAGGCCGCATCCCACTTCGCCGGCCGCTAGACACAGAATATAAACAGACAAGCGGCGGAATCGGCGAGGTCTGCGTTGCGCATATCATTTGCGATATGAAAGATATTCCACTCACCGCCATCTACCTGAGAACTCTCAAGAACCTCTTTCACAACAGTATAAGCACTACATATCAGCTTACCGCGCCTGGTGTTGTTAATAGCCATCTTGCCGTTGCCATCGTTACGCAACTGTAAACAACTGGGTATATAACACATATGCGACTCTTTAACATAGCTGTGTGCGCATGCCATTTGCACATATATTTAGCGTAATTTCGTAACGTTTCGCCCAATATAAAAAATAACGCCGCTGTCACCTTCCCGCCGCATGCTTCGCGTAACATCGTTTTCCACGTTACGTGGGATCTGCCAAATTTTTTATTTACCTAATATGTTGCAAGCAGAAGATTCCCCTTTTAACAGCGCAAGGGTTAAAGCTCGAAGCTAAACGGATGACCACAAAAAAGTGTGGTCATCGTGAACGGTTGTGTGCCACAGAAATTGGGCAAATCTCAATAGTGACGTGTGCTCCACTGAAAACGAAAATTGGCATAGGCAGGATCGGAAGGCGAGCGTTGTAACCACTACGCTAACCAGACACGCTAGCATATCGTAGCATAGCCTTGTATAGTATAGTATAGCAATTGAGCAGGAAAGAGAAGTGAAAATGTGGTGGAGGGAAAGGAAGAGGGGAGAGAGTAAAGCCTAGAAAGAAAATCAGATTAAGAAAAGAATGATAGAAAAGAGAAAGACAGATAATCAATGAAAGAGAAATAGAGATAGCATAAAAAGGCAGAGAAAAAGAGAAATTGACAGAAAGTCAGGGAAGAAAAACAGAAAGAGAAGGAATGAGAGAAAGACAGAGAATCTAAGAAAAATTTCTCTTTCTTAGAACCAAAGAACTAAAGAGAGAAAGAAATAGAGGAAGGCAGAGGATCAAAGAGAGAGAAAACATTCCCACGCACTGTGGGAATCGATGTAATGCGAAGCAGCCAGCAAAGAGCTGCATACATTGCCTTGTTTGTCTTTGAGCCTAATGAAATCATTCATGCCATGGCATCCAGTCCACCATATATCGCATGTTTGCCATGCACGCGTGCATGCACAATCTAGTATACACCATGCCAATGAAACGCATATTCCGGTATATACAATGCATGACCTGTCGCTTATGTTCATCACGCGCTCGAGTCGTGCCATACCAATTTCGGTGTATACCCGGTTAACAAAACGGCCGGAAGCACACCATGACAGTGACATGTAAATCATACCGTACATGACATGCATAACACGATTTGCATGTTAAGACCTGTAATTTATGTTCGTCATAGAGGCACATCGCGCAATATCAATTTATGTGTATATCAAGCGAGCGAAATGGCCGCGAGTGCACCACGAGCATAGCATGTAAATCATGCCATACATGACATGCATGTCATGATTTTCATGTTAACACCTTTCATTTACGCTCGTCATACAGTCGCTTCGCGCAATACCAATTTTGGTGTACATCAAGCTAGCGAAGCAGCCGCGAATGCATCATGAGCGTGGCATGTAAATCATGACATACATGACATGCATGTCATGGTTTTCATCTTACCAACTGTTATTCATGTTCTTCATACAGTCACTTAGCGCAATACCAATTTTGGTGCATATCAATCTACTGAAACGGCCGCTAGCGCACCATGAGCGTGGCATGTAAATCAGGACATGCCATATATGTCATAGTTTTCATCCTACGACCTGTTACTCATGTTATTCATACAGTCACATAGCACAACACCAATTTTGGTGGATATCAAGCGAGCGAAACGGCCACGAGTGCGCCATCAGCATGACATGTAAATCATGTCGTACATGTCATGCATGTCATGATTTTCGTGTTACCACGTCTCATTTACGTTTGCCATACAGTCGCTGCGCGCAATACGAATTTTGGTGTTCATCAAGCTAGCGAAGCGGCCACGAATGCATCATGAGCGTGGCATGTAAACCATGACATACATGACATGCATGTCATGGTTTTCATCTTACCAACTGTTATTCATGTTCTTCATACAGTCACTTCTCGCAATACCAATTTTGGTGTATATCAATCTACTGAAACGGCCGCTAGCGCACAATGAGCGTGCAATGTAAATAAGGTTGTACATGACTTGCACGTCATGATTTTCATGTTACCACCTCTCACTTACGTTCCTCATGCGGTCGTGTCGCGCAATACCAATTTCGGTGTATATCATGCAAGCGAAACGGCTGCAAATGCACCATGAGCGTGGCATGTAA
The DNA here is from genome assembly GCF_013339695.2 of Rhipicephalus sanguineus. Lineage (NCBI taxonomy): Eukaryota > Metazoa > Arthropoda > Arachnida > Ixodida > Ixodidae > Rhipicephalus > Rhipicephalus sanguineus. Next base: position 135,679,362 of record NC_051177.1, read on the forward strand.
ATCATGATATACATGTCATGGATATCGTGGTTTTCATGCTACGACCCGTTATTCATGTTCATCATACAGTCACATAGCACAATACCAATTTTGGTGTATATCAATCTAGCGAAACGACCGCGAGTGCGCCATGAGCGTGGCATGTAAATCATGTAATACATGACATGCATGTCATGATTTTCATGTTACCACGAGTCAGTTATGTTCTTCATACAGAAATGTCTCGTCATACCAGTTTTCGTATATATCCCTTCATTTAAACGGCCGCGAGCGCCCAGAGACCATGTCATGTAAATCATGCTTCACATGACATGCGCGTCATGATTTGCATGTTAGGACCAGTCATTATGTCCGTCATGAATTCTTGTCACGTCGTACCAATTTTGGTGTATATGAAATTAACGGAACGGCCGCAAGAGCCTAAGGTCGTGGAATGTAAATCATGCTGTTCATGACATGCGTGTCATGATTTTCATGATATGACCTGTCATTTATGTTCGTAATAAGGCCATGTTATGACACATCAATTTTGGTATACATCCGATTAACGAAACGGCCAGGAGAGCACAAAGTCGTAGGCGGCTAGATAGATAGATAGATAGATAGATAGATAGATAGATAGATAGATAGATAGATAGATAGATAGATAGATAGATAGATAGATAGATAGATAGATAGATAGATAGATAGATATGCTCAAAGTCGCAGAAGTTAAAAAACTAAAGATAGAGCGAAAGAGACAGAAAGAAAGTAACCGACGTGAGTCAGACGTTTTGAGGGTCGACCAGATCCGCTGCACCAAGCTTTCCGCGCCTTAATGCAAATTTCCTTTTTTACATCCGTTTAGCTTAGCTTGAAGCATGGATTTCTATTTTTTTCATTGTTCAAGTCGTGTTCTGTAATTCCATAAATGTCGCGGTAGCAATATTGTGAACGAAGAGGACGAGTTGTCCTTCTTGTCACTTTTATAGAAAACATTCAGAAACCTCGGAAAAAATGGACCTACAAAGCATTGTTTACAACTTAAAAATTCATTTGTTTTTTTCTATTTGCTCCTACAATAACCTAATCCGAAAGCTTCGCCTTCGCAGCAAAAGTGCGTAACCATTGAGAAGCTGATTTTTTGGAGATGGTCTCACTTAATTTTTTGTTCTTCTTACCAGGTACGAAAAACGTCTGCCCCCTGTTTGGTGGAGTCTGCGAACGTAACAAAACACGTTGTCACACACTGCAGAAGGCAAGCAAATACTGTGGTAAAAATAAAAAATGCTGCATATATTTACAATAGCAATACATTACAGCGATACATTTTCATCATAAATTCCGAGAGGATCATGTTTCTACTGCATATTGAACTGCGTGGCAGCCGAGCAGTTTTTGTGCAATAAAGAGTCCTTGGCACTGAGTTGGAATGGGCAGTGAACTTCTTAGCACATCTGCTTTTCAGACTCAGCCGAGCGGACGCACGTCGCATGAGCTCCGCGTCTTTCGATCTCCAGCGAGTGGCAATAGCCAAGAGTCGAGCAACAAATCATCACCATTAACGAAGGAAGTCGTCCGGCACCTTCAGGACCCGTTCTTGTGGCAAGTCCACCCGTTCTTCGTAAAGCACTACCTTCGATGTAAGGCCCACGTGCTACCGCGCTAAGCGAAGCGCCGGCTTCGCCGACCGATCCACTGACCACGACGACCACCCCGCCGGCATGGAGCTGGTAGAGTGGGGGACCGAGCTGTCCGCAGGAAATTTTGACCAACGCGGTAGCATGAGTGCTCACAAGACCCTTAGGCGTGGAAGAAATATCACGAAGGCTGCCGCCGTAGCTGCCACGGAGGCAAGCGCAACCCCTAAACACACCAACGCGTTGCAAAAAAGGAAACGGCGGAACAGGTGGTGTTGCCCTCCTCTTTTAAAGACGATAGTCTTTCCTGTGGAGCATAAACGCAGACGTTTCAGTCTGTCTGTGTCCCCCGATTGAGCCAACCAGCCAACGTTTAACCACGTGCTGAACACCCCGCCATCTTGAACTGGTAGCGCCGTCTGTACTTGTGAACATTGTCGATCAAAAAACAAATATTACGCATATCTGAGGCACAACATCAATACGTAAGTATTAGGTGATGTGTTCCTTTACTAGAAAATACATAGATACGTAATTCTAAAGACCCTAGTGTTTCTTAGGCTGCGCTGTATATACGATGCTGTGAGCCAGATGCGGCGATTCAACATACAGGAGGATGACTCTTGTAGTACGGCTGGCAAAAGAGATTCGTCTTTCGACGACACTTGCCGCGAAGAACGCAGATACGCGGCCAGTTTTTTTCCTCACCCTCCCTTCCTCTCCCACCCTTTTCTATACTATACCATGCAAGACAGCTCCACTAACGTGAGACCTGGGGAGTTGCAAAGCACCGGTTTTTCCCATTGATGTCACACTCAGCCCAGGCGGTACTGCGAAGAACACCGCCACCAGCGTCCTCATCGCAGCCCCGGCGCTAACTGGGAAATACAAAGTGAACCGTCCGCAACCGAATGTACATAGGCCGCAATTGAATCCCCCTCTTTCGTTGGTATCGAAGCGCGGTTTCCTGAAAAATCAAGTACCTGGGAAGCTCCTTCTGCCAATCCGCGCTTGAAAAAAGAAGGAAGCTGATCAAAGCGATCTGCGGGTACAATGCCAAAGAAGTTTCATTTACTCCGAGCGCTGCTACTCCCAAGTACAAGCGAGCATCTCACGACATCCAGTTCGAGGCAAGCCCTGCGACGTCCGTTCGCTAGCGCATAAAAACGTCAAAATCGGCTATATAAGTAATGCCAAAGCCATGGAGTATATACACGATCAATTCACTTCGGTATGTATCTTACAATAAGTGGTACAAAGCTCGCTTTATTAGGGACAAATGGCCCCGGCCATTTTCGCTTTTTCAGTTGCATTATTCTTTCGTCTCTCGCTTCCTGTGCATTGGACTGTTTAAATACGCATCCCTAAATGTTCTCTTGATGGTTGTATTCCATTTGTATATATACTGCAAATGAGGACACGTGCGTGTCCACTTTCTCAGGGTGCAACCAAAGGCAAAACCATGGTCTCCGAGATATATCTACGGCAATCGCGGAGGCCACGGGCAAAATAAACCTGAGGGTGGTCACGGCCAACATTTTGGGGTTTACTTGTATGACGCACGTGTTAGCTAGCGTGCGAGGTTGAGTGGTGATGACCGACTGAGATGATAGGATGTCGCGGCGTGCGCATCACTTGTCTTCACTCTGCCTCTAGGTACTCACTCCGTGTTACACGGGACGCACCGCGGTCGGAGCTTCTGCTGAGCTTAATAGTCAAGCTTGCCCCGGTTGTCCGTCAGGGCTACGCAAAGCAACAGCAGAACCAAATTATCCCACTTTCTTGTGCGACCGGCTGTGGAGAACGCGGGTACTTCGCTTACACAACACGCTCGCAACGGCCAGTATACAGCGCTGTTGCCTTTCTGCTTCATACGACGACTATGGAAATCGGTCAAACTGTATGTTGTTATTCACTCATTTACGTCCGTGGCAATCCAAAACGCAACAGTAGCGTTGATTGCGGCCTTTCCTTGTAGCGTGCAAAGCGGTCTCATTTCATGTTGTTTTAGCGAAAACCTTCAGTACAGGACGGGGAGAGTGTCTTCGTGTTCTGACACTTTAGCAGTGCGGGAGATTTACCAAATCGCTGAAACTAATTGCAGCCAAAGACACATGTACGCGTGCAATACTCACTAATGCGAAACGAGAGCACGGCAGAATGCTGGCGTCGTGATCACTGAGGCTCTGCTCGAGCAGTTTGTTAGGCAGCAGTTGCGTCGCTCTTGCGTCGCTAAGGGTACAAAATGGAAGCGTGAGAATGAGAACGCTTAGCCTACGTGAATCTCGCTGGGCGTTGCCGCACGAAAATGCTAAGTGAGATGAACGACACAAGGGAGGTGATTAGCCTGGTTTTCGCTCTCGATGGCGTCCGGTATCACAAGTGGTTGCATTTACCGCGCTTTTTCAGGCGGTCAGCCTTCACTGGAACACCTGGGCACTGCTGCCAACCAATTTCTGGAAGATACCTTACGTCACGGTCAAAGTTACACTACTTTACCCTACGCCTAAGAATTGAACAGTCATAACAACAAGGTACATACAATTGTACGGCATGCCGACGTGTGGTGAAGTTAATAACGACTTTAGCAGTTTGAAAATTAGTTTCGAAGAGAGATTTGAGGCACATGAAGCACTGCGGATGGGACTGAAAAGCGTTCCGGTATTTGTATGGGAACAGCGTTGACTCAGAGTTGAGAGAAAGAACAAGAGGACTCCTCGGTAAATATACGGCTGGCTGTGCGAGTGATATTTATTTGCTTATTTATTTATTTATTTGTTTATTTAACAGCACCCGCAACCCTCTTCCGAGGGTCATTACAGAGATGGTAACTTAAGATAAAAAAGAACAACATTCGCAAATACACAAATACAGCATACATCAAGATCAAGCAGTACACTCGTACCTTCGACAAATCATTCTGTTCCACAACACACACTGTCAACTTATTCCACATTTCAATTACGCTAGGAAAGAATGATGATGAAATAAACTTTTATTTGCCAAAATAGTGTCCCCAAGCTGGAGTATCTGACGTATCAGATACTACTTATGCGATATGGTAACATGTGGCGACGATATCGTAACATGTGGTAATGATATGCTAACAAAGAGCGTTAAGCGAGAAATCAGAGAGATGGAGAGGATTCATTGGACAGCAGCGATAGAAAGAAAACCTGCTCTGTGTAACTACCGAAATGGTAAAGAAGAAACAACCAAGAATACGTTTTATGACAATTCAAGAGGAAGCGCTTCGCTGTTTTAGGCGAGCTCGGGTTACCATAGAACGCATAGTTATCAAGCTAGATTCAGTAAAAAAAGAGAAGTGCACATGCGTGGGAAAGGTAAGGAAACGACGGGACATGTTTTGTTTGAATGTGAAGATATATACGTGAAGATATAGATATTAATAGACGCCTCAACGGTGTTGCAAACGACAGTACAAAAATTTCTAGAACTCGCCGAGCTGTCCATTGCAACACCGATCTAGATGCTTGACATTTTCAGATTGATTCCTAAATAGTTTCCTGTTTTTTTTTTTGCTTATCCTATGCCTGTAGCATAAGATGAATCCTACGATGCTGTAACCTCAGTGAATATCTTGTAACCTATGTACAGGGTGTTTCAGCTAATAAGCACCAAGTATTAAAAAATTAAGCATAGGCGCTACGCGTCTCCAATTAGCGCAATATTGTTCAGAACCATATAGAGCACATCAGAATATTTTTTCCAATTCGCCAAGCTCGGCAATTAACAAAAATTGCTTAATGAACTTTTTATATAGCAATTTTACCCTATCGGAAAAATACCATGGTGGATACTGGAAAAGGTGGTGGATATAGTGGAAATATTGCTGGGTGTGCTTGAAACCATGGTGTTTATAGTGGACTGTGGTCGGTGGCATGGTGTACGTTAGCTGGGTAAGGTGGAAAGGATGGTGGACGATGGTGGAGAGTAGCAGCAAAATACTGGGTAGGCGTAGAAGACAGCGCCCACTATGGCGCGAATGGTGGAAAGCAGCGAGGGAATGGTGGGTGAGGAAAATGATGGTGTATCATGCTGCACCGTGCTGGAGAAGCTGCGCTAAACACCGTCATTATACTCGAAAGCAGTGGAAACTATGATGAGTATAATGTGAAATATCATTGCAGTGCAAATGAACAGCATTTTGAGCGAGTTGGTAATGCCTAATGGAGCAATGTAAAACTCAATGGACAGGATCGAACTTGTTTTGTATTTGTAATACACCCCTTGTGAGCATGCCTTATCTTTATTTCTTATTGACTGACATGAAATAAATCTATATTTTTGTGGTGAGTGGTCGAGCCCCTTGAGCTTTCGTTTTCAACATTTGTTTGCAGTACCTATTGTAGTGATCGCGAAAAAATGCTCAAGAGTGTATTGCCTGATTATTAGTAAATTTTAATACGATTTTCTTGGTTGAGAATATTGATTCGAGCACGAAGAAAAAGCAAAATTAGTGATCACTGGATAGCAGTTAATTTTTGGACTTCCGTGCGATGTACTATCTACCCGAGACCGCGCCTGTTGCGCTTTAACATTCGCGCTGAATTTGCTGCTCGCTCACATTTATGATAAGGCTGGAAGTAAACATCAACATCATGTGCGCTACGGATGTAAACGTTGAGAAAAAGGTCCGTGAAATGCGTGCTGCAACCGAATCACCTCGCGTAAACAGATTGACAACATACTGTATTGGAAAAACAATTTGCGGCTTGAGCCGAGAACCTCATTTAGACGGGGGCAAGGTGCAAAGCACAGCCGTATACTTAGATTTTGGCGCACGTAAAGAGCCCCATGTGGTCGAAATTTCCGGAGCCCCCACACTACGGCGTCTCTCAAAATCATACTTGTACGACAACTCCCTTGGCAGCAAGCTACTATTTGAGGCGAGAGCTGGTGCACTCCGCACACTTGTACGCCTTAAGACTATTAGCAAGGACGTGAGTGATGTGCGGTGTCGTGTGTGTGGTCTACAGGACGAAACTATCGAACATGTGGTACTGCGGTGTGAGGGCATTGGCCAAGCGATGACAGATGGTGCGTCTCTGGAAACTGCTCTGGGCTTCGAACAGGCCGACGGAGACGACGGTCGGCGTAGTGTGGACAGAGCCGCGGTCGCAGCGACAAAGGGCCGCCTCGAATGCTGGCGAGCGGCTGTTGCGGCGAGACATTCTTGACTGCTGCCTAGTCAGAGCGGCTCCTGTTTCCTCCCCCCCCCTTTTATTGCGATAGCAATTATATGGACAGTCTCGGCTGGATTTTGCCGTCGCCGTCGCCGCCGTCATGCACCGTATATGTATAAGTATATATATATATATATATATATATATATATATATATATATAGGCCCCAAAGAAAAATAATTCAGAAAAACGCTTCCGAAGCCCGGAATCGAACCAGGGACCTCTTGCTCCGCAGCGAGCGGCGCTATCCACTACGCCATGAAACGCAGATCCTCCACGTAGCTGACGGCGAGCGTTATATACACACCCTTTAGCGCTGGACGGACTCAGAGACAGCAGGCGATAATAAGCGTTTCTTCATTATCAGCGAGGTGGCGCTAGGAGCCCGACGGGTGCGTTTAAAAGTCGTCGGCGAGTTCGCTCGCTTCTTCTTATATTTGCGCATGGGAGAAGCTTGCACTTCCGCTGTCTGCTCGCGCGGTTTTCTCGTGGCGAGGGGTAGAGGAATGTTTCACGCTTTCACCGTGATGTCCGCGCTCATGTTACGGCGCGTACGAATGTCACTCGAGCTCAGGGACGCCGCTAAACGAACAAACAGAAGATGAGCGAGAACTATCAAGTGTCACAGCTCGACACTTGAAGCACGCTAGTTTCCTTCGCTGCTTCGGCCGCCTTTGCAACAGAAGCGCTGTTCAAACTGAGAGTATCCATTGGTGAGCCTCACTTCGTATAGCACTAGTTCCTTGCTATCGCATTCATTGCTTCGCCCTTGCGGCGAAACTGTGACTTTTTTTCCCCTACCGTTTTACTGAAAAAGACAGGTAATAAATAGAGCTTCATGTTTGGCTAGGGCGTGGATTCCACGTCCACCCGTTGCGAAGGGTTGGCCACAAAATCATCATCATCAACATCATCGTGCTTTTGGGACGTCGTCAAACCCCAGCAGTTATTATTATCTGAGCCGATCAGCTGCTTCCCAGCTCCCTCCTCCTCGCTGCGCTGGTAGCGCCTTACAAACTAGCCTCCGAGATTAATGTCTACTGCCCGTCTCTGAGGCCGTGTTCGCCATAGGCGCTGTCTCAATGGCGGCGGTGACGTCACGTCCGACAGCGTCGGAAGTGAAATTCGTTTAGGCTGTGGCCACTGGCGTCGCCACTGTCGTCCTCCCAGATTTTTCTTTCCTGACATGGCGGCGCGCTGCTTACAACGTGGTCATGGCGTGGTGATTTTGTTTGTGCTGATGTGGTTGATTTTCGTGCGTGCCCGTGCTTTGCGTTTTATGTTGCGGTCATTGACTTAGGCGGAACATCTTGAATCAGTATGATGCGCGGTACACGGCACACTATAAAAGTGAGCTGCAGACGCCAGCTTCCCAAGTACGGTTCCTTTGTTGGTGATCGTCATCGACGAAGAGTGCCGGAATAGTTTCTCGCAACGCGCACTGTCGCATGGAGAATCGACATGACAGTTCGTGCACATGGGAACTCACCGTATTGCCTCTAGACCGACGGATGCCTGCAAACGGGGTGGTCAGCCTACGCCGACTCGTTACATCACCTGAAGACCGGCGGACATCGCAACGTGTACGCTGCCAGCATGTTCTCTTGCGAGAGGTAGGTGGTTGTGAGTGCTGTTCTCTGCACTTTATGCATTATTATTGCTGTATGCATATTGCCAAGGGATACTGAATACGGTGGTGCTGAATGTCTTTGCAGTTGTGTTGAAGCTGCTCCAGCCCGACGTTTCTGAACAGCTTAATCGCTACTGTTACAAAGTGCTTGGATATGTGAGACGGGCGCACTACGCGTCGTAAAACTGAAAGCATATATCAAATTTTCAACAGAAAGGCTCTCGTCTTACACAGGTATTTAACAATCGTCACTGCACTTGTAATAACAAAAAAAAATATTGCTACTGCCACCGGGTTGTGCTGTGACTGGGAATCGGTGAGGCGCGATAAGTTTCATTTGGTGATGCAATAAACAACACTGATTATGCTAGCACCCTTGTGCACTCATAGTTTTTACGTCGGAAATAACGGGAATTTGTTCAGAATCCGCCCCTGAAGAACGATATAATGTGGTAGGTGGGCTTCTGGGGAAGGCGGAATGGGGTGGGGGTTCGGCACTGCAGCGCTAGCGTCAACTGGCCGGCTGTGTATCCCCGTTGGCTGGCCGCCGGCATCGTCCAATGTGGATTTCTTTTGCCGCTGCAACGTTTGAAATTTTAGGCTGTGGTTTCGGTGTGTTTTTTTCTTCTCTTGCTCAACGCGGGCTATCGAATCGCGCGTTCATTTTGCGAGGGTTAGGTTAATTACCGCGAGAACTGACCCACTTGTTGTTTTAATAAGGTTTATTTCACGATTACCATCACGTGAACGCTGCCGACCTGTTGCGAGGGCAAATAATCGTCCCCGCACGGAATGCCGGCACTGTTTCGCTTACGGCAACTCGCGAAAAAAATATTATAACAGCCGGTATAGTACCTCACCAGCTGTAGTGATTTGTAGTGCAATTTTACTGTATTAATTCAAAAGTCACTTAGTCGTAAGTTCAGCAGACACGTATAAACTGCGCGAAGACGAGCGAAGCGCAGAGAACTCACACACCGTGCCCTTCGTGTGTGTCTGTTTATTTCTGTCTTCTAACGTGTTGTACGTTTAAAGGTGTCTGCTGTATGTATGAACCAATTAGCCCAACAACATGCCATACTTGCAACAAGGACTCACTATAGTATCTATTTATTTGATTGAAAGGAGCAGTGTAAGACGCATCAATATATTGATTACTAAACAAATCATTTATATCTTTAATGATGTTTTTTAAATATTTTTCAGGTTGCTTGGAGAAATGCATCTCTTTGTAGCCGCTTCAAATATAGCCACCGAGGAACTACAGTGATGTCGTGGTGAGGGTTTTCTACAAGGGTTTTCTGCAGAAGCTGCTCGTCGAGGCAAAGGAGTAAGCACAACGCCAAAAATGTAGAAAAGGGAATAAACTTATTCACTGAGCCAGTCTGTTTCTTGCTTAGTGCAAACATGGTATTATTGTGCCTGTTTTGCCTGATAACACATTTGGAACCAAAGCTGAGAGTTACCAATTGGTTTTCTGTGGTTAACCTGTATGCATTGTGTAACAGGCAAATATGTTTTGAAATATAACTGAAATAGCACTGAAAGGGAAATAGTTCATTGACAAATATGCCCGCCATCTCCGTACCTGCCACGCACCTTGTACACAGCATAATTTCTAACCACCAAGGCTACCGTCCACCATCTGCCCACCTAAATTACCGTCCACTATCCGCCCACCTTGTCCACCATCTACCACCGTCCACTATCCACCCACCACCATCCACCACCGTCCACTATCCACCCACCATCCACCACCGTCCACAATCCACCCACTACATTAATCCACTATAATGGTGGATGGTGGTTTCCACCATGTCCACCATTTGACTTTTTCCAATAGGGTAGAGAAACGTTTCCAATAGAAAAGCTGTAGCGCTTGATCAGAAACGTCGAATTTTTCAATCTTTGTTAAAATAACTCCCTTGCTTAATTTTTTTCCGACTTTTCTTTAAAGCGCGCGAATTTAAAAAAAAATACCACGTGACTGCCGCCAAACGTGCCGCGCTTTTAGTGCCCTCAAATATAAGTTGAACGAATTATCCAAGGCTGCTTGGCGCACGAAAGTCGATTGAGCAGGCTACCGGTGACTGCGATGGACGTCAAGAGACAAAATGAGCATAGCGTTTCAACAACGAAAACATTCTTGAACGAAAGAACGGCCGCCAAGGAATACATATTACATGAGATCGTAGGCAGCATTTGGTGCAGCGTAGCTATTTTTTCTTTTGTTTTCGCGCCAATAAAGAAACATATTGGCAGGGGTGAGGGTGACAGCATGATGAAGGACCGAGATAAAAGATGCACTCACACGTGACGGCCGCTCTTTCGCAGATCTTTTGTTTTTTTGTTTGTTAGTTGGTACGCCTCTATTATCACTTAGCGTCCATCGCAGTCACCGGTAGCCTGCTCAATCGACCTTCGTGCGCGGAGCAGCCTTTGATAATTCGTTTAACTTACATTTGAGGGCACTAGAAACGCCGCGCTTTTGGCGGCAGTCACGTGCTACTTTTAAAATGTGCGCGCTTTAAAGAAAGGCCGGAAAAAAATTAAGCAGGAGAGTTGTCTTAGCATAGATTTAAAAAATCGATGTTTCTGCGCAAGCGCTACAACTTTGGTAGTGAAAATTTTCTCTAGAGTTACTATTTAAAATGTTCATTAAGCAATCTTTGTTAATTACCGAGCTTGGCGAATTTGAAAAAATATTCTCACGTGCTTCATATGTCTCAGAACAATACTGCACGAATTGGAGATGTGTAGCACCTATGTTTAATTTTTTAATAATTGGTGCTTTTTAGCTGAAACACCCTGTAATTTCTCTGTTTAGCATGTATGCCATCAGCTACTTATCCGTCAAGACATCTATGTATGAATTGTACAGACTTATGCAATTCCGTCTTCATCTACATTTTCACTGTAACACTTCTGTGTGTTTGCTGTTTTTCTCTAAATGTACCCACTCCTGTAAAACCCCATTTGGGGTTGACAGTATAGTGAAATAAATAAATAAAAATAAATGAAAATAAATAAATAAATATACTCGGTTGTATTTTAGGGCAGTAGCCTACATGAAGGCTTGGGTTTTAAGGACAACATGGGAAAGGTTAACGGGTAGGCAATAGAAATAAGTAAAATGTGACTGGGGGATTGATTGGGGCGGAAATGTAGACAGAAAGCAAAAAAATCCGGCAGATCCCACGCACTGTGGGAATCGATGTAATGCGAAGCAGCCAGCAAAGAGCTGCATACATCGCTTTGTTTATTACGACCCAAATGAAATCATTCATGTCATGGCATCTAGTTCACCCTATATCGCATGTTTGCCATGCACGCATGCATGCACAACGTGGTATATACCATGCCAATGAAACATATACTCTGGTATATACACTGCATGACCGGTCATTTATGTTCATCACGCACTCCTGTCATGCCATACCAAATATGGTATATATCCAGTTATCTAAACGGCCGGAAGCGCACCATAACACTGTCATGTAAATCATACCGTACATGACATGCATAACATAATTCGCATGTTAGGACCTGTAATTTATGTTCGTCATAGAGGCACATCGCACAATACAATTTCGGCGTATATCAAACGAGCGAAATGGCCGCGAGTCCACCATGAGCGTGGCATCTAAATCATGCCATACATGATATGCATGCCATGGTTTTCATGTTAACACCTTTCATTTATGTTCGTCATACATTCGCGTCACGCAATGACAATTTTGGTGTATATCAAGCTAGCGAAACGGCCGCGATCGGACAATGAGCGTGGCATGTAAATCATACCGCAAATGATATGCATATCATAATTTTCAAGTTACCACCTGTCATATATGTTTGTCATACAGTCACGTTGCGCAATACCAATTTTGGTGTATATCAAGGGAGCGAAACGGCCGCGAGCGCATCATGAGCGTGGCATGTAAATCATGTCGCACATGACTTGCCTGTCACGATTTTCATGTTACCACCTCTCATTTACGTTCGTCATACAGGCGCGTTGCGCAATACCGATTTTGGCGTATACCAAGCTAGTGAAACGTCCGCGAATGCACCATGAGCGTAGTATGTAAATCATGACCTGCATGTCATGGTTTTCATGTTACCACTTGTTATTCATGTTCTTGATACAGTCACATCGCGCAATACTAATTTTGGTGCATATCAATCCAGCGAAACGGCCGCGAGCGCACCATGAGCGTGCCATGTAAATCATGTCGTACATGACACGCATGTCATGATTTTCATGTTACCACCTCAAATTTACGTTCGTCATACAGTCGCGTCGTGCAATACCTATTTTGGTGTATATCAAGCCCGCGAAACGGCCGTGAATGCACCATGAGCGTGGCATGTAAATCATGACATACATGACATGCATGCCGTGGTTTTCTTGTTACCACCTGTTATTCATGTTCTTCATACAGTCACATCGCGCAATACCAATTTTGGTGTATATCAACCTAGCGAAACGGCCGCGTGTGCGTCATGAGCGTGGCATGTAAATTATGCCGTGCATGACACGCGTGTCATGATTTTCATGTTACCACCTCTAATTTAGGTTCGTCATACAGTCGCGTCGCGCAATACCAATTTTCGTGTACATCAAGCCAGCGAAACGGCCGCCAATGCACCATCAGCGCGGCATGTAAATCATGACATACACGACATGTATGCCATGGTTTTCATGTTGCCACCTGTTATTCATGTTCTTCATACAGTCACATCGCGCAATACCCATTTTTGTGTACATCAACCTAGCGAAACGGCCGCGAGTGCGTCATGAGCGTGGCATGTAAATCATGACGTGCATGACAAGCGTGTCATGATTTTCATGTTACCACGTGTCAGTTATGTTCGTCATGTCGAAACGCGTCGTCATACTAGCTTTCGTATATATCAATTCATTTAAACGGCCGCGAGCGCCCCGAGACCATTTCATGTAAATCATGCCGCACATGACATGTGTGTCATGATTTGCACGTTAGGACCTGTCATTATGTTCGCCATGAACTCTTGTCATGTCATACCAATTTTGGTATATATGAAATTAACGGAATGGCCGCAAGAGCGCCAAGGCCGTGGAATGTAAATCATGCTGTTCATGACATGCATGTCATGATTTTCATGTTATGACCAGTCATTTATATTCGTAATGCGGTGATGTTGTTCCATACCAATTTTGATATACATCCGATTAACCAAACAGCCAGGAGAGCACAAAGTCGTAGGCGGCTAGATAGATAGATAGATAGATAGATAGATAGATAGATAGATAGATAGATAGATAGATAGATAGATAGATAGATAGATAGATAGATAGATAGATAGATAGATAGATAGATAGATACGCTCAAAGTCGCAGAAGTTCGGTAAGAAATGCTTCGCATTTAAAAAACTAAAGATAGAGCGAAAGAGATAGAAAGAATGTAACCGACGTGAGTCAGAAGTTTGGTTTGTTTACTGACAAACATTTGGTTTGTCAGTAACCTGTGACCACTCAACGGTGGAGAAGTGATGATAGAGGCCCGTGTAATCACCTCGCTTGAAGGGAAATCTCGGAGATTTGTTTACGTAACTGCTGAAGCTCGTTGTTTCGGCTGATGCGGATAATCTTACGTTGAGTGGTGGGTGGAATTTGTCAGGACGTACAAGAGAGATGTCGGAGCGGGAAACTTCAAGGGGTTGATCGTTTGACATACACAGGTCTAAGACGTTGCCACTGGAATTGACGGCTGATTTATGTTGCAGTAGGGAATTAAACGCCAGAAAGTCCAAGAGCAGGCTGCACTTTTTCTCTATGAAATGATTGTAATGAGAAAAGGTTAGCGTGCTCCAGTCAATTCCGGGTGCATGGAAATCCCCAAGAACAATAATTCTGTGCCCACTATGAGAAGATACCACAAGTTCAATGGAAGGCATGACATCATGAAACGAGGCAGGGGACATGCTGGGCGGTAAATAGAAACATCCAATCAACAATTTTTCACTGCGCTCAAGGTTGGTTTCCAGCCAAATAGATTCTTCGATAGTTTCTAGGTCTTTTCGTCTAACGGATTTAAGTGAATTGCCAATGGCAATCAGCACGCCACCGCCTTTCTGCTTGTTTTCACTGAAATCTCAGTCACTGCGGAAGGTGGTTAGGTCGGGGGAAAAAGTCAGATGAGGGAATTTCAGTGCCTAGCCAGGTTTCAGAAATAGCAATAATAGGAAAAGAAGACGAAAGAACACTAGAGAAAAACTCGCGTGTCTTGGTACGTAGAGCACGAGCATTTTGGTAGAATATGCCTACGTTACACGGCACTTTCGATTCCAGTCACTAGCTCAGAGGGATGAAGCATGTCATCGCGCAGCTCCCCACGAAATGGCTTGAAGAGGCATCCGAGGGGCCACATCGAAGGGTCATTCAGGCGTTGTAGTGTTTCCTTGTCGACTTCGAATAATAATAATAATAATAATAATAATAATAATAATAATAATAATACTAATAATAATAATAATAATAATAATAATAATAATAATAATAATAATAATCAATCAATCAATCATCAATCAATCAATCAATCATTTATTTAACGTGCCCAGGAACAACCGTGAGGTCTTTGTGCAGGCGCACGCAAAAATAAAATCAATAAAAATAAACAATACAATACAGACAGTCTTCAGAAATAAAAAGAGCAAAAACACGTAGACAAGGAGAAATGAACACTAAAGGGGAGGAGTAAAATAAGACAATATGAGAAATATTGAAGGGGAATAAAAAATTAGATTGCACATATACAACTATGCGGAAAGACGGAGAAGGGAAGACTTTGTACACTGTGCCATACTATGTCAAAACAGTGCAAAGCTCGGATAAAAACAGTGATTGTGGACTATGAAAAACGTCAAGATCAAGAAAATTAATATTATAAAGACTTTGTATTCTGTGAACGGTAGAGTGTTGGAAGAAGCAGGCGGGTAAATGAAACGGTCTGTTCTCTCTGGTTAACTTACGCGGAATTCGAAAATTAACAGAATTGAGAAGTACAGGGCAGGATATGAAACCGTGGACTAGCTTGTAGAGAAATAAGAGATCAGAACGATTTCGTCGGCAGTGAAGTGATGGCAGTGATAATGACTCAGCAGTATTTGAACGAGATCCAGAGTCATTTTTAGCAAAGCGATGGTTATATATGCTGAGGAATTTTTTCTGGACTCGTTCAATGGTGTTACCGCTGGATTGAGCAATGCCATTCCATATCACGGACGCATACTCAAGTTGCGGAAGACATATTGCCGTGTACAATTTGTGTAGGGCCATGGGAGACCTGAATTCTCGAGATATTCTACAAACACTTCCGAGAGAACGAAGGCCCCGCATAGCAGCACGCTTAACGTGAGAAGAAAAGTTTAACGCGCTGTCAACAACAACACCAAGATCACTGATTTCATAAACCATGCATAACGGCACAGAATTGACAAAGTATTGAAATGACACGCTAGATGTTTTGCGTGTGATAGACATGAATTTTGTCTTTGCGGTATTTAGAGAAAGGTTGTTGCCGTTGCACCATTCGGAAAAAGAACACAAATCTGACTGCAACAAGCGACAGTCGTTAACTGAATGAATTTCCTTAAATATCTTGATGTCATCGGCATACAAGAGGAAAGAAGAATTACGAATGGCAAAAGAAACATCATTAACGTAAATTAAAAATAGGAGTGGGCCTAATACCGACCCTTGAGGGACCCCACTAGTCACTTTATACAAAGAAGAGGTTTGGCCATTTACGGCAACATAACAAGATCTATTGAGCAGATAGCTGTGCAAGAGATTCACAATCGACAAGTCAACGTCAAAGTTCGCCAGTTTAACCATAATCAGTGTGTGGCTGACTACGTCAAAAGCCTTGCTCAGGTCACAGTAGATTACGTCAACCTGTCCTCTCTGAGAAATAGGTGTGGAGATCTGCGTCATGAAACTAGCAAGATTTGTGGTAGTTGAGCGGCCAGCAAGAAAACCATGTTGATTTGGAATCAGTGAGTTTTTCACACTAAAAGACAATATTTTGTGAAGAGCCAGTTCGAAGATCTTTGATGTGGCACATAGTAGAGGAATCGGGCGATAATTAGAAGCATCTGTCTTAGAGCCCGACTTAAATACTGGGAAAACACGAGCAGTTTTCCACATGCTAGGAAATGTGGAAGTGTCCAGGCAGCTATTAAATATCGTAGTCAGTACTGGGACAAATATAGTACCATATGCTTTTAGTATGGCGGAGGGGATGCCATCTGGGCCACATGATAAGGATGGTTTTAAGCGCTTAATGCATTCGCTGATAAGATTTTCATCCAGCGACAAAGCACTGGATGAGCTAACTGCCTTGGGCTGTTGTCTGATATCAGTGCTGGAGTCTGAGGCCTTATAAACGGATGAGAAATGAGTGGCAAAACAGTCAGCGACGGCATGCACTTCTACCCCATTTGAGTCTAGTAGTCTGAAGGACTCTCCGCTTTTGCTAGACCGTTTACGCACATACTTCCAAAACTCAGCCGGCCTGTCAGAGGCGCTTTTTTCTAAGAATTGAATGTACGAACTATGATCCCGTTTATATAGGCGTTTAGAGAGAGTTCGAAAAAAGCTGAACTCTTCCTTCCACTCGCTGGATGGAGAACATTTAGATTTCCTGTGTGCGTGATCTTTATGCTTCAGTGCACTGATAAGTTCAGATGAGAACCAGTGGGGATATTTACGTTGTTTAGGTGTATACTGGGGAATAAAATTAAGCATGCTGCTCAGTACAAGCTCCGTAAACCGATCAACCTGGTCATCAACATTAGGTTTGTCAGTAACCTGTGACCACTCAACGGTGGACAAGTGATGATAGAGGCCCGTGTAATCACCTCGCTTGAACGCAAATCTTGGAGATTTGTTTACGTAACTGCTGTAGCTCGTTGTTTCGGCTGATGCAGATAATCTTACGTTAAGTGGTGGGTGGAATTTGTCCGGACGTACAAGAGAGATGTTGGAGCGGGAAACTTCAAGGGGTTGATCGTTTGACACACACAGGTCTAAGACGTTGCCACTGGAATTGACGACTGAATTATGTTGCACTAGGGAATTAAACGCCAGAAAGTCCAAGAGCAGGCTGTACTTTTTCTCTGTGAAATGATTGTAATGAGAAAAGGTAAGCGTGCTCCAGTCAATTCCAGGTGCATTGAAATCCCCAAGAACAATAATTCTGTGCCCACTATGAGAAGATATCACAAGTTCAATAGAAGACATGACATCGTGAAACGAGGCAGGGGAAATGCTGGGCGGTAAATAGAAGCATCCAATCAACAATTTTTCACGGCGCTCAAGGTTGATTTCTAGCCAGATCGATTCTTCGATAGTTTCTAGGTCTTTCCGTCTAACGGATTTCAGTGAATTGTCAATGGCAATCAGCACGCCACCGCCTTTCTGTTTGGTTTCACTGAAATCTCGGTCACGGCGGAAGGTGGTGTAAGTCGGGGGAAAAAAGTTCGATGAGAGAATTTCAGTGCCGAGCCAGGTTTCAGAAATAGCGATAATAGGAAAACAAGACGAAAGAACATTAGAGAAAAACTCCAGTGTCTTGGTACGCAGACCCCGAGCATTTTGGTAGAATAATAATAATAATTAATCAATCAATCAATCAAACGTTTATTTAATGTGCCCAGGAACAACCGTAAGTCTTTGTACTGGCGCACACACACAAAAAAAGAAAACAAAGGAAACATTCATAGTAAAATATCAGGGATAAAAAACGTTACAAAATTGCACATATACAACTATGCGCAGGCAGAAAAGAAAATATCAACAGTGTACAAGGTTATGTAAGTACAGTGCAAAGCTCAGAGCAGAACAACGACTGGGGGTGCTATGCAGGATGGCCCGAGCTTCTCGGGCACACGAGTTTGCTCCGAGCTTGCATTACGGCGGTCATGACAGGAAGACAGTGCGGAGCACGCGATAGCAGCGTTGATAAAAACGGCTACAAGAACGAGCACGGCGTCACGTACGCACGTGCGGCATTTGCGGTGGTTTTCAAAGGAACACCGCGTGCGAACGCGTCAGCGCCGCCACTCAGTCAACATTTTGACAGTGCAGCGACGTCAGCGTGATTGTCGCGCTATCTTTTTGCCAACTGATCATCGCGCCTCCCACGGGCGTGTTCGTGGGCGTTTGTCCTTTTTCGAAAAATTCTTTCGTTCCACCTGCAGCATGGAAATTTCCACTCTCGAAGGCAACAAGGGCGC
Organism: Rhipicephalus sanguineus; assembly: GCF_013339695.2. NCBI lineage: Eukaryota > Metazoa > Arthropoda > Arachnida > Ixodida > Ixodidae > Rhipicephalus > Rhipicephalus sanguineus. Next base: position 135,698,096 of record NC_051177.1, read on the forward strand.
ACGCGCAGCACTCTGGTGCAGCTCGTTTCGCTTCTCTGGAATATTACAGATAAATAAACGGACAGGTTACTGCTATACTTACATAACACGTCTGAAGATTTTTCTGCAGAAGCAAATCGGTAGAAACAATGCCTTCACAAACAAGTAAATAGTAAACAAGTAAACAGTTCTCGCCGAAAATCCCACCAGGGGATTTATAACTGTGAGTGGTACGTCATGAGAGCGGTGAAAGTAAATGCGAGACATCGTACCCACGTGATGATATAACCTTTAGTTATTCGTGCCTGTGTGCATAGTCTGTGCGATTAGGCTCATAGATGAATCGTGCCGCTCGCTGGCGTTGCGTCGTGAGCACTGTTTCTCTGCAAGAGGAAACGCGGTGGGCGGACCCGCTCTTCGCCGCGGGCGTCTGTCAATCAAATTGATTGACGCGCGAACTCGGGCACAAACTCGTTGATTCTGAAAAGGCCCCAGTTGAACTCGTAACTGTCATAGTGCCGGTGTGCTTGTCAAGTGTTTTATGCGGTGGACGCTACTCAGCAGCTTCTTTGCATATAAAATAATTTGGTCAGTTTGCTCTACTTGTGCGAAGGCTGGAGCAACCGGAGGAGCTTGTGGTCACCTAGCTTCTTCCAGCTTTTTACGTGGCTCGTCTACTCAGTATGGTTGGTTTGCTTCGGAGTAATGACCGTATCAGTTCGGTTTCAATATTCGTGCTATTGATTAGGAAGGTGTTAACTAACATGATATTGAATGTCCTTTCTTAATTGTTAATGTTTAATTAGCACGACATTAATTACCCAGGTTTAATTCGCAAGGTCCTGAATAGCACAGAAGTAATTAGCATAATTCTAATTAGCACGATCCTAATTAACACGACCTCGGTGAGTAAGGTCTTCATTATATCGGTTTTAAGTACACGCTCCTAATTAGCGTCGTGTTAATTAGCACTAATTGTTGATGTTCTAATTACAGCGGCATTAATGACTCAGGTTGATTTCGCAAGGTCCTGAATAGTGCAAAGGTAATTAGCATAATACCAATCAGCACGATCCTAATTAACACGCTCCTAATTAGCGCCATGTTAGTTAACATTAATTTATATTGTCTTAATTACCACGGCATTAATTATTCAGGTTTAATTCGCAAGTTCCTGAATAGTACAGATGTAATTAGCATAATCCTAATTAGAATGATCCTAATTAACACGATCTCGATGAGTAAGGTCTTGATTATCTTGGTTTTAATTACATTCTCCTAATTAGCGGCGTGTTAATTAGCATGATCTTAATTACCTTGTTCCTAGCTTTACACGACTTCATTAGCATGGTCTTAGTAAGACGTGGCTTAGTTAGCTCGGCATTCGCATGATTTGGCCTAATCAGCTTCGTCATAGCACGTCCTGACTTAGTTAGGTATACCGCCCAGCCAATTAGCTAGTCAGCCGGGCGCACGTGCTCTGGGAGCGAGCAGACGATGAAGAAGAGAACGACGAGGGCGCGCGCCGGCCGAGCAACGCGCTAGAATGTAGTACAGGCCGACCATGGTGATTATACACGTGGCCTCGGCGCTTAGCGCTAGCAGCCGTGTTATAAGGCGCTCGGTCGGAACTTATATCACAGGACACGGTGCTGATTATCCTAAAGGATACTTAGTGCAGACGTTAAACGCTTGAAAATGAATTCAAACGGCCCGCGCACACATAAAAATATAGTTAGTAGAGCTTTCTGACACTTTTCTTGCATGGGTACACTTCTGCACTCAGTGGAACGACAAACAAATGAAAGAAGTTTCACGACACCACCCAATCTTCTCGACCGCCCTTGACGTGACGCCGCGTTCCATCGTAACCAATGGAACGGAGCGCGCGCTGAGGGATGGATTTCACCTTCTCGTACTATTAGCTCGTTCAAAAGGGGTGTGGTCAGAGCTCGGAAATATCCCGAGTTTCGCCGAACTCGGGCCATCCTGCATAGCACCCTGGGAGCTGTGAAAAACATCGAGCTCCAAAAAGTAAGTATTGTAAAGACGTTGTATCCTGCCAATGGTCGAATGTTCACAGAGGCAGGCGGTTACATGAAAAGGTCTATTATCTCTGGTCAGCTTACGTGGAATTCGGAAATTAAGACAGTTGAGCAGTACAGGGCAGGATATGATACCATGCACAAGCTTGTAAAGAAATAACAGATCAGCGCGATTTCGTCGGCATCAAAGTGATGGCAATGATAATAATCCAGCAGCGTTAGAACGAGATCCAGAGTCATTTCTAGCGAAACGATGGTTGTAAATACTTAGGAATTTTTTCTGGACTCGCTCAATGGCGTTGCTGCTGGCATTAGGAATGCCATTCCAGATCACAGATGCATACTCTAGTTGAGGAAGACATAGCGCGGTGTACAATTTTCGGAAGGGCACAGGAGAACGGAATTCTCTAGACATTCTGCAAACACAGCCTAGGGTGCGAAGACCCCGCAAAGCAACACGCTTAGCGTGAGCAGAAAAGTGTAAGGTGCTATCAAAAAGAACACCTAGATCGTTGATCTCACATACCTTACACAACGACACAGAATTGACAGAATATAAAAATGGCACACTAGATGTTTTTCGAGTGAAACTCATTACCTTGGTTTTTGAAATATTTAGGGAGAGGTTATTGCTCTTGCACCATTCAGAAAAAGAACACAAATCAGATTGCAGCAAGCGACAATCGATAACTGAATGAATTTCCTTAAATATCTTTATGTCATCGGCATACAAAAGGAAAGAAGAATTCCGAACGACAGAAGAAACATCATTAACATAAATTAAAAAGAGGAGTGGGCCCAGTACCGACCCTTGAGGAACCCCACTAGTAGCTTTATACAAAGAGGACGTTTGGCCATTAACGGCAACGTAACATAATTTATCAAGAAGATAGCTATGGAGGAGATTCACAATTGAAGAATCAACATCAAAGTGTGCAAGTTTATCCACAAGCAGCGAATGGCTGACAACATCAAAAGGTTTGCTAAGGTCACAGTAAATAGCGTCAACCTGTCCTCTCTGCGAAATAGGCGTGGAGACTTGCATCATGAAACTGGCAAGATTAGTGACAGTTGAGCGGCCAGCGAGAAACCCATGCTGATTCACAATGAATGAATTTTTTACATCAAATGACAGTTTTTTGTGAAGAGCAAGCTCAAAGATTTTGGATGCGGCACAAAGAAGGGAAATAGGGCGGTAGTTCGAGACATCACTTTTACAGCCAGACTTAAACACTGGGAAAACACAAGCAGTTTTCCACATGCTAGGAAACGTTGAAGCATGCAGACACTTATTAAATATGGTAGTCAATACTGGGACAAGTATACTGCCATAGGTTTTTAGTATGGCAGAGGGGATGCCATCTGGGCCAGCTGAAAAGGATGGTTTCAAGCGCTTAATGCATTCTGAAATGGAATCTTCATCTAGCGACACAGCATCAGCTGCGCCAACTGCCTTAACCTGTCGACCGTTACTAGCTACAGAGGCTGGAGACTTATAGACAGATGAAAAATGCATGGCAAAACAGTCAGCAACGGCTTGAACTTCTACTCCATTTGGGTCCAGTATCCTGAAGGACTCGCCACTTTTGCTCGACCGTTTGCGCACATACTTCCAAAACTCAGCCGGCCTGTCAGACGCGCTTTTTTCTAAAAATGAAATATATAGACTGTGATCCCGTTTATAAAGGCGTTTACAAAGAGTACGAAAACGACAGAATTCTTCCTTCAAATTAATAATAATAATAATAATAATAATAAACTCTCATAGTTCTTTATGCATTCGACTAAGGTGACTCAATGGCGAAAGCCATCTTCTTTTTTCTCAGTCGATTATACTGATCCCCTCACCATCGAAAGTTTTCTGCACCTAGCTTGGTTTCGCACTGCCTTTCGAATCAGAGGTATTGCGAGCATTCAGCGCCACTCATGTGTCTCGGATCAGCCCACCTATGACCAAGTGGCGAGGTCATGTGATGATGCCGTCATTTGACGTCAAACTATCTGATGTCAAATGATGACGTTACTATGATTCTTGACAGCGTCACAAGTTCTGGCGATCTGAGATATCATGATGATGTTATGAAGCAACGTCATTATACAACGATGATTTTCTGCATCCCTCGCGAAACGCTGACATTCACATTTCGTGTTTTATCAAGTAATAATTGCTGTAACCGATCGCCGTTGCAAAATATAAAAGTCCCTCCTCGCAACGAACGAATGGGAGAGGACGGGGAGAAAGAAGAACCTTCCACGGGAAAAAGCAACAACGCTAGCAGAGGGATGTGGGACCTATTATTAGTCGTCTCTCCCCTATGCTGGTGTCATGTGAATTAAAGCGGTTCATAATTTATTAGGCCGGTGCCCTAATGCAGAGCTGGGCAGCATTTTGATACAAGATTATCGCGATAGTATCTCAGAGATACTTTTTATTATGTATATTTCTGCATCGAGATAAGATTGAAAAATGTCCCGAGACTGTTCATATAATTTCTATTGCAATAAAATGTATTTGTATTGTAGTAGCGAAACACTTCTATGGTGTATCGATTATATCGCCATACTGTGCAGGCCACGGGTATATTCCATTTTTTGTCCGAAGTGAGCTGACATTTCTCCAAGGAAAACGGAATACTATTTTGTGCTAAGCCAATCAAAGTCGCGCTTCCGGTAGGCGAAACAGGAAGAGTGGTGAATAGTCTCTAATGCGCACAGATTGGCCAGGCATCCGGTAAAGCGACCGACACCGCTCACGTTAGAATCACGAAGGCAGTACTGTCAGGCATGCAGACGAATGTCGCTGCCTCTGAAGGCTTGTGCAGCACCCCTACTTTTTTTGGGTGGCTAGCTATTTCGTGAGTTTGCCAGTCTTCTGTTGATGCCGAAGCAACGCTGTCTAGAATAGAGTCTATTCGAGAAACTACTGTTGCTTAAGGAATACTGAACAGAATTCTTGCCGCCAAGATTCTCAGCCAAATTGAAAGAATGGTTGCTGAAATTGATAGACACAACCTTCATTTCAGGCAGATATTACATGAAAATAATGCATTTAATGTGTTTTTCACAAACTTCCGCGTCGAGCGGCCGTGCCGTCAACTATAGGGTGTTACGTTTGGGGACGTTTCAACCACCGGAAACGGGCATGGCAACAATGTCAGCCGTCGCCCGCGTATGTCAAACCGCTCAGCCCCATTACGATTCCTAGAGCCACTACGAACGGCACCGACGGCGAACAATGCCCATGACTGGGGTAAAGCCCCTAAATTCTGGGGCACGCCTCAGTACCTCAGCGCCAGGAGAAAGATACGAGGAGGATGGGAAAACATGCACACTGAATACGCCGCGGTGGAAGTGACGTCACGACTCACGCTGGCGTGCAGCCGCCGTGCGCTGATAATCCACCATATTTTCGAGTTATCGAGAGAGAGAGTTTGATGTTCTTGTGAGCGCTGATCCCTGCCAATTGCTTGCTTTCACGCTCACCTTTCTTTATTTGAAGGAACCTTTTGCATTTATTCAGCTTTACAGAAGTAAACTTCGAAGTTTGGGCGTCACGCCAAGGCGGCAGTTATTTTCGAAGCTGATATCAAGACAAGGCCGAACGAGGGCGAGCGTTAAAGCAAATGGAGGCAATGCGCACTCGCACAACAGCCAAACGCTCCCCTGATAACTATAGAAGAGGTCACGGTCGGCGCCACTGTAGAACCTCACAGTGTCCTTCGCCACGCGCTCCCGCGGTGTAGCTCAGACTGAGTGCTATACTGCGTGAGATGCAGACTATTGATAGCGATGAGATCAGTCGTCGGCCGTCGTGTAATCTGAACACTTGTAAAGTGCGTCGGCATTTCTACACGTGGCAATGAAGATTCCACGCCTACATTTGGTGACGGCATTAGTTCCAGAATGTTCTCTACTGTTCGTGTTGTGCGCCCAAGCTTATCAGAACAATCCAAAACCATCGGCAATGTTCGACATTCCGGCGCGGCGTGCGCAAGACAGTGGTTACATGCGCAACGAGTCGGTTACATGAAAGCCAGCGCGGCAGTATACCTCCAGATCTCACTAAACCAGGGGACGGAAACCCCCTGTACTTCACACGGGACGCGCTCTTGCATGCTGATACGCTGCGGCAGTGCCGCTTCCACCACTGGCGGCTGCCGGGTGTTTACTAGAAGTAATTAAAAAAAGCATATCTTTCATGACGTCACTGGTGAGGTCAGCAAATAGAGGGAACGGGCGTTTATCAAGAGGAGGAGGGTTGCCACAGAAGCCCTTTCCCACTTCGCCTGCAAGCGGAATGTGTTCGTGCTATCTTGTAGGTGCCCTGGGGCTAGGGTGACGCGACCATTCGTTAAAGATAGTTAACCCTCTCTTTAACTTGGTCTGTGTGTTGTGAAGTGTACAAACTAAAGCCGACCGATTTCTCACTAACACAAAACTCGATCAGCAAAAGTAAAATTGAAATTTTTTTATCACATGTTTTTTTACTAAAAAGCGGAGACATACATGTAGTGTGAAAGTGTCAATCGGCAAAAGCAGCTTCAAAAGCTAATCGCCTGACCTAGTCAGGCGATTACTAGCCTTTAGTCGTTGCCCCCAAGGCAAACTGTAGCAATCTTGCCTTGAATAAACCTTGAAACCCAAATCACAACTGAAATATGCACATAGTGAACAAACAATGAATGGCAAACCCAGAATATCTGAGCCAATGCGAAAATTATTAACAATCACGAGCAGGCCGCGTCGCACTCAATAACGTCTGTTATGACGGCGAACATATTTTTCTCACAGAATTTGAGTATCATACAAGTTCAGGGTAAGATTGAATGAGCGTTGAGAAATCGTTGAACAGGAACTGCGGATAAAGACAATATTTCGACAAGTTGACTGGTCTTCGTCAGGGCAGCAGCATTAGCTTGACGAAGGCAAGACCACTTGTCGAAACGTTGGATCCAGCGACATTCCTTGTTAAACAATTTCTCAAAGCATATCGGTGAGTCCATTACATGTATTGCAGTGACAGTATTGGAAGGCCCACAATGTTTCTAACATGCTACAAGCATTCCCAAGAACAGGCACCACTTGCACTAGACATAATTATAATACCCCGGGTTTAACATCCCAAAGCCACCATATGATTACAAGGGACACCGTAGTGGAGGGCTCCGATAATTTCGACCCCCTGGGTTCTTTAACGTGCACCTGATTATAAGTACACGGGCCTCAAACATTTTCGCCTCCATCGAAAATGCAGCAGCCGCGCCCGGGATTCGACCCCGCGACCTTCGGATCAGCAGTCGAGCGCCATAATCCTAGACCACAGTGGTGGGGCACTTGCATCAGACAGTATCCTTTTACTCTATATCTCAGTGCACTGGGTGATTTTCTTAAACAATACAGATTTTTTTAAACAAAAACCCTATGATAAAGAGGCTCCTTTCGTTTCCGCACACGAACTCTACGTCGAGGCGGAAATATTTTGTGACATCGGAAATGACACTTTTGCGACTAATTAAGAAAAAAAAATTACAGCATATCCGCGGGTGAATGATGAAGAGCTTGGGCAAAGCTCCTGAAGCAATCATGGTTACACCGTGAAATGTTCAGTGGTTTCGGCCAGCAGTAATCAAAGGGATACGCCGCTTTGATTATTTTTCCTTCTTCCTTTTTTTCTTCTTTTCTGTTTTCTTTTTTTAACTTGTTTATTTTAATTTTTTATTTATGTTTTATGCTTTTATTTTTATATTTTTATTTTTAGTCGTTATTTTTTCTTTTAATTTTAACTTTAATGTTTTTTTACTTATTTTATTTTTTCTTTATTTCTTTTTATCTCTGTGGGACAGTGCCATCTAGTATATTGTCACTCAGCTGCAGTTTGCATGCGTCTATATGGGACAGCGCCATCTATTGAATAGTACGGCAGACGCGACGGCGGGGACGCCGCATGGAGCGACGACCGACCAGGTGATGCTATAAGGAGCTCCGCTCCTAAAACACGTTATTAAACCTTTTAATCCTTAACTTGGTGGCAGTTGTTTATATTAGAAAGTTGTAGTGCACGATAATTTATAGTATACCATTTTTTAGAAATATGGACGTAATTCGAGATATTCGGTATCGAATTTTAATAGCGATATCGAAATTAATCACGCCCAGCGTGCGCGAAACGCGACCACTCTGTTACGTCAGACCGGAACTACCCGTGACAAGGAAGTGACAAATTTTGAATGAAGGCACGTCACGGCCGCTTAATTTTACGTGTGGTGCTTGTGCTAATCTGTTTCTTTCCACAATTGCGAATAAAAACCGCAATATCAACCTTTCCTTTCTCTGTGAAGCATAATACTCTGGGGCAGCCACTGAAGCGCTTCTTCTTGCAGGCAGGAGAAATAGCTTTAAATGCAAACCATTTCTTAGCGAACCTCAAGCACTTTGGCTGTTTCTATCTACGTGTATATCTATCTAGCCGCCTAAGTCTATGCGTTCTCCTGGTCGTCTCCATAACGTGGTCTAGTGGTTATGGCGCTCGACTGCTGACCCGAAGGTCGCGGGATCAAATCCCGGCCGTGGCGGCTGCATTTTCGATGGAGGCGAAAATGTCTGAGGCCCGTGTACGTAGATTTAGGAGCACGTTAAAGAACCCCAGGTGGTCGAAATTTCCGGAGCCCTCCACTACGGCGTCTGTCATAATCATATGGTGGTTTTGGGACGTTAAACACTAGATATTATTATTATTATTGGTCGTCTCCATAACTTGTAATATACCAAAATTGGCAGAGCAGGGGATCAGTGTATGACGAACACGATTCACTGGTCATGGCGTGAATAATGCAAAATACATGTCGAGTACGTCATCAAACCCTTTCTCTCAGTCACCTATGGCACATACCCGTAAACCAGAGTTAATGTTATGCGCACACAAGGAAAGTGATAATAATAATAATTGTTGGGGTTTTATGTTCCGAAATCACGATATAATTAGGAGAGACGCCGTAGCCAAGGGCTCCGGAAATTTTGACCATCGGGTATTGTTTAACGTGTACCGAGATCGCAGAGAACACGGGCATCTAGCATATTGCCTCCATTTAAATGCGACCCCTGCGGGCGGGATCGAACCCGCGACCTTCGGGTCAGCAGCCGCGCAGCTTAACCACTACACCACCGCGGCGCACGCAAGGAAAGTGAGGAAACTGAAGACAGAACACCCCTGCAAGACGCTCAACTACCATACACTCGTCCACGTGGATTTCGGGAAAACCGGCGTTAATGTTTCCTGGAATAATTCTGCTGAGAGAACCAGGCCTCTCATCATTACCGGTGACTTCAACACTGATTTATCAAGGCCCAACAGCGCTTGGCTCTTATACTGCGTGAAAATGGATTGGATGTTGAGAGGGCATCAAAAGACCTCGCTGCCACATCCATGACAGGATGCATCATAGATAATTTCTTCGTAAGAGGCATCCAGGATTTCCACCATCTGCACTATACCTCGCTCTTCAATACACTTAGACTCCTCATAGCCACGATCATGAACGGGTCCGATTAACAAGTTCGGTCCGGCTGCTGGTGCTCACTGATCACGGTGATGATGACCTTGTTCAAGAACTGTCAAGAACCCCTTCTACACATACATACTGTTTCGTGAAGCGTGCGTGCGTTTTGCGTCAAAACGGACAAGTATAAGCATAACTGTAACTGTGACTGTATATTGTACGTCTGCGCCTGCCACTCGGCTGTGTATACATCTAAGGAAACTTTTCTGATCGAAGCTTTGTTGGGAGTACCGCCTGTTCTGTGCATCTGTGTTACTTCTTTGTCCTGCTCGGATTTGCGTTATCCAGTATTGAAGAATTGAAGCACTACATATCAGCTGACCGCGTCTGGTGTTGGTAACACCCATGATGTTGTTGCCGTCATTACGCAGCAGCTGTAAACAACTGGCTATATAATACATATGCGACACATCAACATATGAGTGTGCGTATACCGCTTCCATACAGCATCATTCCGTAACGCTTCGCTCAATGTGAAAAATTACGCCACAGTCACCATCCCGCGCATGCTTCGCATAACATCGATTCCCACGGTACGTGGGATTTGGCGAATTTTTTTTTCGTTCCTGTTTAGGGAGTTTAAGGAAGAAACATATAAAGCACCGCATATCTCACTCAAAGAACACACTGCCTAGTTGTGCATTACACAATGCTTGTGATTGTCCCGACCATATTGTGAATCGGCTTGCCTTGATTTAAATTTCGTCACTTCCTTGTCACGTGTGGTTCCCGTTTTATGTACCAGAGAGGCCGCATTTCCTGCGCGCCGGCCGCGGTCAGCTTCCATATCGCCCTTAAAATTCGATGTTAAATATCTCGAATGATGTGCAACTTTTGTGATTTCTAAGAATTTCGTATGCCATAAACTGTCATGCACTACAACTTTATAATGTAAGCGGCTGCCATGAATATAATATTTACAAACTTTAGTAACCAGATTTTCCTAATTACCCACGTCGATGTCATGTTAGTTGCGGCAAAGCATTTGTGCCTGCACATTGAGTTCTAATGCGAAAACGACAAGAGTGTGTCTGTCATAGAGTGTTCACAAAAATTCTGTATTGCCTAAAAAACACCGTTTAGATATGGAACATTTACATTTATATGACGCACGTCTGTCTAAACTGATGTGCAGCTGTCCGAATGGGTAGGTGAGTAAAAATTCGGATGATCCCACGCCTTGTGAGAAACTGATTCATGCGAAGCACTGAGCGAGTAGCTGTCAATGCTGCAGTTTTCGGATATGAGCCAAGCGTTAGGACGTCGACAGATGTCTTTTGGTAAGCGCGGTAGTTGTGTGCACACCTTGGCTTTACCAGGCACGTCGACTTCACTGGCGTTTAGGGGGTAACTTATGGTCTGGCGTAACGTCAGCACTCACTATAGAGCACACACATCAGTATTATCGAAACAAAGTGCAATTTACGGTGCTATGATGTGAATATCATACGTCACTTTCATTAGCGTACCCCTCCAGGGTCGAGCAACGCTTGAATATAGCTTGCTGAATCATAGGAATAATACTGATATAGAAGCGGAGACAACACTGGAACCACAATTGAGGTTAATCCGGCTTGACGCCTGTATCATAGGAAAACACACGTATTGCTTATTGCTTTGATATAAAATAAATAGCCAGCACTGCAGCCACAATTGACATTGCACCGCCATTACACCTGCATAGTGTCTTTTTTCAAACAGCTTTAAGACGTGGCGTGGCTCTGTGGTAGAATATCTGACTGCCACGCAGAATGCTTGGGTTCGATTCCTGCTGGGATACTGATTTTTATTCTTTGCATTCGCCGGGTCAACGCGACCGATGTCGATTTTTCTGTACGATCTCGCATTTAAATTACCAATATCTGTTGTCACTGCTCCTGGGAAGATATAAACAGTAAATACCTTTGGCGCATACCCACTTACCGTGGCCCGTTGTTTACGGGTATGTGCTACACGTGTTGGGAGGAAATGCTTTGACGGCGTACGCGACAGGATTTTCGCAATATTCATGTCATGACCAGACGGTCATATTTCTGAAATCCCCATACCCTCCCATGCCAATTTTGGTTTACACGAAGCTAAAGAAGCGATCACGAGAGCACCCAGACATGGCGGCTAGACACGTAGAGACGTATCTATCTAGATACGTAGCGGCTAGCTACGTAGATAGAAACGCTCAAAGTGCCTTGCGTTCGCTAAGAAATGTCTCGCATTTAAAACAATCCCACTTGTGTGGGAAAAAAGGCGTTAAATCTTTGTTTAGCGCTTTTGCTGTGTGTTTCCCCAGAGCACCGGCAGCATCCGTGCGGGTTCATCTGGCATCATGTAGTCTTGTGTGTGATTTAGGATGTCTTTTTCTCAATCCCGTAATGTTTCGGCGTGATAGACAGGTTAATGTGCCGTACGTCGAATTGTATGCCGGTGAACGAATAAGCATTTTATGAAATGTTCTCACCGTCCAAAATATGCAGCAGGGACCATTGACATGATATTACAAGAAAGTATACAGGATGCGATGCAATAGTTTTGTAAAAGCTTTATTTTTATGTGATCTGCATAATTGTAAAGAAATTAAGTTAAAAAGAAGGAAATATTTGAGAGCATGTTAGGTACGCTGTAACACTTGAAATAAAAAAAGGCTGCTGCGGATGTGGCGAAACATTGAATTACACAGTTGAGACCCAAACTGCTAAAGATAACATGTGAGAGACACGCACTAGATTGCTTTCACTTTCTCAGTCGATTGCCTTGTCTTTGAAATCAAGAAATTGCAGTCTGACTACTATTTTCTTTCTAATAAAGAAAAGATGAGGTGCTTGAGCTTTTGAACGCATTCTATAATATACACGTCCGCAGGGTTTCTATACCGGAGGGCAAGGTTTCACTGCAATACTCCTGCCCGCCAACCCACTGGAAAAAGTCGAATGAAAACGAGGCTTTCTATGGATGCGACAATGAAAATGAAGCAATGGCGAGCTGCTCACAACGGCCTGCCTTTGGTCTCCTGCCTCATGTGAGCTATAAAAAGCGGAAAATAAACCGTTCTTAAAATGCATCAGGCGCTCTCGGCTGTCATTATTATCGAAAACTTGCATGATCATAACCATTCATAGGTATAACAGCCCAAACGCAACATTAAACCAAAAAGACAAAGTACCAGAGTGCTCTGTCCTGTGTCTACTTAGTTTCTTGCTGTGTATGTTCTCCTATACCTCTGAACTATGCGTCGCCAACTAGCCTGCCGGCAAATGACACTGAGGTGAGAGAAGTCTTCTTCCTCTTCTTCTTCGAGCGCCTTGATGATGATATTAACGCAGGCAAAACCACAAATAGCATAGCGAACTGTAGCATGCGCACGCTCTCGTGAAAGAAAAGTCTTCTTCCTCTTGTTCTTCGAGCGCCTTGATGATGACATTAACGCAGGCAAAACCACATTTCCTCGATTTCCTCGACCACATGTTTGGCCACAGCTTCAACGTCTGCGGCAGCTTGTTGTTCGACAACAACCTGACCACAATCGCTATTATAAGAACGTGTGACGTCTTTATATGACAGTAGAGGAATTGTACGGAGCATTCGCGGTTTACCCGATTAACTCCGAGCCAGCTCCTCAATCATCCTTCACTTCGTGGATATGGCGGGATTGTTTATAAACATTCTATTATAATCACACTGCAGTAGTTTTCGTGCACGTACTCAATGACGAAGTATGAGCCGAGTAGCTTGAAAGATCGCTCTATTGTTTCCTTATTTAAATATATGGGAAAGAGCTCAAATTGTTTGCTGCGCGCGTGAAATAGCAAAAATAGCAACAAATCGTATGGTAAAAGGAAAACTGCACTTATACCAATGGATGCAATGAATTGAAATGTTTTCAAAGTGGTTATACTGTTGCAACGTATTGCAGGCGCCCTTATTTCTGGACTTCGATGTGATGGTGTTTTAGCCAAAAAAATGTGGACTGCTCGCACTAATGGTGCAAGGTTGCGGAAACAGCGGAACGGGCAGTGGACCTAGCTTTATCTAAGTTTAGCTAGGTTGTCTAAAGGCGAAAGCTAGGTTTTGCTGGCCTTACGAAGTTAAGCTAGGTAATGCGAAAATTCCTACCAGTATTGAAATGTTTGGCTATATCCTCCTAGTGACGTCATGGCTAAGCTTCACCCATGCACCTGCCGGGCACAGGTAGGCGAAGCCCCCGCCGGCCGCCAACGGAGCAGATGCGCAGTGAAGTCACGACCTTTGCTCCACATACGCAGCAGCAGGAGCTGGTTTGGGTATGAAGGACACTGTAATGAGTAGCGGAGTGACGTCACGGCTTGGCACAACCAGGAGAAGCAGTTGCACTAGTGACGTGAGGGCTTGGCACCTGTGCGAATCTCGGCGAAGCCAGGCGCATATTTGCTAGGCGGTTTCTATGCAACGCGCAGGTACGTCATAGCTAGGAGTGTCTGCGAATGCCTTGCATAGAAACGGCCGATTTAAACAGCTCATCTGTTAAAAACTGCTCGGCGCAAAAATTTTACAGAGTACACATAGAAAATAAGAGGACCAGCGCAGCCTTCCAACTGATTTTTATTACAAAACGCACAAATATATAGGCTGCAGACAAAGATAAGGTCACATGCTTATGCAAGAACACAAAAAAGAGGCCTGCGCTGAAACCGCAGCACAGTCACAGCGAAAGCTGGAAGAGCGGCGGTTCTAGAGCCCGTTCTAAGCTCCCTTGGGCCTACTAATACAAGTTCACTAGAACGGTACCCACTACGCCATGAATCACAATTTTTGTGAACTTGGGAAGCACCTACTAAGCCATTATTCGTCATTCTGCGGAGAAGCGAGGCACCAGCTACACGTCTGTAAGGCATTATGCGTACTTTGTTGACGCGACGACTGATGACGATGAAGAATTATGGCTCAGCCCCTTGTAATGGGTTGGAAGCTTTAAACGGCCCACCAGTTATGCAATTTGCATTGAGTGACGCCCAATCGCTATTCCCCTCTCCCGTCATGCTGTATACCATACGTTGACGTGGGAGAGAGATGGGGGGGGGGTGAAGAACTTTACTGAGACCCCGAGGAAATTGATCATGCGCTTATGGGCTTCCTTAGCAACCAATACAAGTGCACTTGCGAGGAAACCACTACGCTCTAAATCATTGTAATTTTATAGAAGTAGGGCAGCAGGCACTGTGCCATTTTTCGTCATTCTGCGGAGAGCCGTCGTACCTGCTAAACGCATGTAAGACATGCGCACTTACATGCGCACGCATGTAAGACATCCCAGCCAACAGTTCGTGAACCGTTCGATCTAAATGAGCTAGATACAAATAATTTAACTCAAATGTAAGACGGTGGCGCAAAACGGGACGAGGACGAATACAAAAAACAAGAGACGCACAATGCCATATGTATTGAGTGTCTTTTCGAGAATAAATCAATTGGTAGTGTGCGCTTGTATACGTTTTGTCTTCTTGTATTCGTCCTTGTCCCGTTTTGCGCCACCGTCTCAAATTTGAACTATGCACCAACTAGACCAGCAACAAATATATTGGACAAATCACTTAACACTGGGGCGATGGACGAGCCTGTGCACATGCCTGTTTTTTGCAGAAGGACTTCATTATTTCTCTCTGCAAAGGTAGAAGCAAGGTAAAGCTTCAGCAAATCGAGGAAGCCAGAAACAGAAATAACACTGTTGTTTTCCAACAGCACCAAATTTGAAAATTGCCTTTTCAATGGCATCTATAAGTGGTTTGTGTGGAATTTGTGTGGAATAGAATAATAAAGACATTTTATTTCGATGGAAACGCCCATACGATGACTGGGCACGTCTTCACGTCAACTGACAATCACACGGGCACGTCAACTGACAATCTGCGAAGACTTTTTATTGAAAAAGGATCATGAACAGGCAGCAAGTTTAGACAACTCTGAAGCCGGGAGGCATCGCGCTTCTGCTGTGTGTACTGGCATAAAAGATCTTCTATCGATATCGATCTCAGATCTTCTCAGATCAGATCTTGCATCGACATAAAAGATCTTTATTATTCTATTCGACATAAATCACTTTTAGATGCCCTTGAAAAGGCAATTTTCGAATTTGATGCTGTTGCTTTCCAGAACAAATGTGGTATTTCGGTTTCTGTCTTCCTAGATGTGCTGAAGCTTTACCTTGCGTCAGCCTTTTCAGAGTACAATGATAAAGTCTTTCTGCAAAAAAAACAGCCGTGTGCATAGGCTCGTGGCTCATGACGAATGAAGGGAATGCGCGCGGGGCCAGATTACGCTATCGCGATGTGCTCTTGAAGGCGAAGCTCAAGCGTCGTTCAATCTCTGATATAATTTCTGTTGTCTCGTACTCTGATGATTATGTCGATGGTTATTGTATTATCTAGTTGTATATATATTTTCTTACATTGAATAAATGCTTAGATAGCTCACATTGAAGAAATGGTGTCTTTACGCTGAACAGGTGAGAATTTATGCGCTGCTATGTAGGCTTGTGTTGTCAGCCACATAGCTGTTTACAGCTGCCATTCACCTTTGAGATCTTACTGCTGTAGTTTAAGAGCGGCGCAAAAACGATAATGTCGCGCAGCTGAAGACGTTGGAAGTGTAGCCTGATCGTCATAGGATGGCGCATACATTAGAGGAAATCGCTACCATATACCGTGTTGATGTTTTTTTTGTTCGACCTTCTAAAGTGTGTCAAAGTTCGTAGCACTAAAGTCGATTAATGAAAAAAAAAAGAACGATAATGTGCTTTTATAAGGTATTGTTGCTACCGCTTACGGAGTTATTTTGCAAACTGCAGTACAGTAAGCATGCGACGCATCTTGCGATTGGATCCAGTTCTCATTAATACAACACTTTAATGTGTATGTGCCCAGCACTTCTTAAAGAAACCATTATAAGAAGAAGCAGTGGCGAAATTACTGCCCTAGACTTACCGGAACCATTTTTATAGTATTGCTGGCCAAGACGGTTAAATTGGTCTACATTAGGTCTGAACTGCATTGTTTAAATGACTAGCATTCTTTTACTAGTAATGTGAACATTTGTAAGATTGGGACAACAAAATCTGTCCTGTTGTGTTGTGCTTTCTGCTATGCCTCACACAAAAGCTTACTTTATTGTATGCTACAATATTCAAAGTGTCTCATATATTGCCACAACTTAATTATAGTTCAAAAGTCAGAACACTCCTCTTTACGGCATTAAGCTGTAAATATTCGGGAGTTGCCTGAACGTTATCGAATAATAAGCATGGTGGACACTTGAGCTTCGCAAGAATAGAACGTGATAGCGTAATCGGACCGTGTTCGTATCGCCTTCTCTATTGCTAGCCTGGTTTCGCTGCTTGATGGAGACCTAAACTGCTCCGCAAGGAAGGCCGTAGTGCGGACGCCCTCCGGGTTCAATATTGATGCATGGGACATGTATGAATAGCGTGCATGGATGCATGGTTGGCCACAGACATGGCCACACGGCGGGGCGATGCCGTTTAAGAGTGCGGCAATGGGCCTTTTGCCCCACCTCACGGGTACTACAAAGCCGCTGAAGAACATCCGAGATGTGCGTACCACCAACGCTAAATAGCCCATATAGATAGCTCGCTGTTAGTATGCTAGCGGATGTATGCGTAGTGGCCGTGTGGCTAAACGCATCACCACATGGAGGAAGGGGTCGCAGGTTCGAATCCCCGGTCCCACCAGAACCGAAGATTTTTACTGTTCCTTCATTCGCATCTACCTCAAATTTTCGCTCACGGACAACGCTGATTTTTTGCTCACTACCAAAGGCGCCGTCGACGTGGACACTGGAATTTGAGCGAAACGAGCTCAATACGCACGGAATGAAAAGTAGAATCATTTTAGTAACCAAATTATTTTTATGCCTGCTTTCCTTAGTTTGTGATATTGTGCGCAAGGTTGTTAGGTCTCTCGCGAGGAAAGTGTCACTCACTATTCCGAAATGTCCAGGATTCCCCGAACTCCATATTGGTGAGAGAGGCCATTGTCAGTAGAGCACACATAGAGTGAGTGCCCAGAATATAAACACCAGCGACAGCAATAATAATTCACTTTGGAAAGCTCGACCAATACTCCTTGACTTTAGCACGGATGCTTGGTAAATCTCCCTGCTCATTGAAAGAGCAAAACGCATTCAACTTCTTGTTCCCATACAATGAATCCATGTGTTTTCTCAGCGAACTTTGATGTTTCAATCAAGAAAGTGTATTGTGTACCTATAAGTGTCCCTTTCTTCTTTGATATTCTTTTCATATTTTACATTAAATGTCGCGACCCTGTCCTTCACCTCGCCTAGGACAGCTATGACAAGAGCTGCACTTATTCTCAATTTTAAATGCGATGCATTTCTTAGCGAATCTTTGGCACTTTAAGCGTTTCTATCTATCTAGCCGCCTACGTCTCGGTGCTCTCATGGTCGCTTCTATAACTTCGCGTAGACCAAAATTGGCATGTGAGGGTAAGAAGATTTGATGAATATGTCTGTCGTGTCATGAAATGAATAACGTGAAAATCCTATCGCGTAGTCGTCAAACACTTTCCTCCAGACACATGTGATACATACCCGTTTACCACAGGCCACGGTGCACGGGTATGCGCCACAGGTGATTGACAGTTTATATCTACCTAGGAACGGCCGGACCAGACATACGTAATTTAAATGCGAGAGCGTTAAGAAAAACAGACATCGGCAGCGTTACCCGTCGAAGGGAAAGACTAAGAATTAGGATCGCAGCAGGAATCGAACCCAAACATTCTGCGTGGCAATCAGGTATTCTACTGCAGAACCACTCCAGGTCTAAAAACGGGTTTGTAAAAACAGCCTATGCAGGCGTAATGGCAGTGAAATGTCAATTGTGGTCGTGGTACGGGCGATCTAATTTCATAAAAAAATCAATGAACACTACGTATGTACTCCTACGATACAGGCGTCATATCAGAACGTCAGTGGTTCCAGTGTTTTCGCTTTTATAACAGTCTAATAATCTTTACATTTGTATTCCTATAATTCAGCAAGCAATATTGAAGCACTGCTTGACCATAGAGGAATACATTAACGAAAGTTACATATGATATTGACATGATTGCACCATGAAGTGCACTTAGTTTAGGTAATACTGATATATGTACTCTAACGCGAGGGCTGATGTTACGTCGCACCATAGGTTACCCTTTAAACGCCAGTGTTGTCGACGTGCCTGGTAAGCCCACGATGTGCACGCAGCTACTACACTTACGAAAACACGCTGATCCACTTGAAACGTTTGGTTCAAAGCCATAGAATACAGCATAGAATAATCGCTGACTGCTTCGGTTGAAGCAAATTCCCACAACACGAGATTTTCAGAACACATCTGCCGAATTTTTTGCGTATGTTTCTGCCCACGTCCTTCTGGTGTATTTATTCCCCTCCCGCCTATCTACCTGCGGAATAGCAAGCAGGCGAATATGCTATACGCTGACTGATCATTCTGCTTTCACTAAAGAGCTTTCTCTCTCTCTCATACTGAGTAGTATAACGAATTTGGTCATTCCCATAGAGTGTAAAATCACAGTACGTGGGCCACGCGCTGGCAATCTTTTCGGCTAACAGACTTGCCTCAAGGCATGCAATCGCGTTCACTAAAAACGTTTCACCTTGCATTAGCAATTCTGGAAAACCAATGAACAACGTGGAATGCCACGTGCTGCAAGATCGTTCCAAAGTACGGTGCTTTAGACTTGGTTTTTTGCAACGGGTTTAATTTACAAGTTTCAATTTTATACGCGCATGATATAGCATCATTCTGTAGCAAAGGTTCCCTGTAGTTATTTTTTGGTTTGAAGTTTGGCGCAAACGACAAGATAATAAACCCTCTTCATATTGTGGAAGTGCGCTTCCTTGCGCTGCATATTCCCTCAATTAATGGCGGCACCTGCCGTGCTTCAAGTGGAGACCAGGTCCTAGCTGCACGTCCTGGGGCTTGTTTATAATGTGTGTTTATTTCAAAAATGCCGAGTCTGCATTTCCCACACCATAGCGCAAGCAAACTGCGCTTCAACACGCTGTTCGCAATAAGTGAGTAGCCTCCAATAGTTGGGCAAGCTGCCTAGCAGGAAGGCTGGCTTTACAATTGTGAAAGGGGTCTATTGTTAGAAACACTCTGCAGGTTTCAGGAAGTTCAGGCGAAGTATTTTTTTAGTGGCCCATCTATGTTTTACTGCTTTCTATGAATACAAACTTCATTTGCATTATGACCTACTTGTATGCGCACTTCGCGATGCTGCTATATCTGACGTCAATCTGGGAGTCGGTTGTGTATGCTGGGGTATCATTGTACAGTCTTCTTCGAAAATATTTCTAGCGGTAGCCACTTCGAAAAACGCAGAATAACTGTATATAACAATCACAATGAACAATACGCGCCGTCGATTCTGACACGAAAACAAGCCATTTTTTGTATTTTTCGTTTATGTAAAACTTATTCATATTATGCAAGGAACCGCTGTACGAATAGTTCTCGCAACTTGACGAGAAAGTAGACCAGATTCGTAACTGCAAATATAAAAACGTGGGCTGGATACAAGAGGAAAGTGACTCTATTTATCAAGGATACTTGAATTTCTTACGCCTCTAGCAGCTTGCTGCGAACGGGTGATTTTTTAGGGGCGAAGCTCCTTAAGGCGGCACCCGTTCGTCCCTCGTCGTGCTCGTAGTAGTGAGTAACAAGTCTTACCCTTTGACCTCCAAGGTGGTGCCGGTGGGAGATTTCTCCTGTGCGTTGTTGAACAATAAAAAATTCGCAGCGTGCGCGTTAACTAAAAGCCGAATTCTTCTGTCTCTGTAGAAGTGTAAGTGTTAGCTAAAAGCCGACTTCTTCTGTCTCTCATTCCCATTAGCAGCCATTGTTTACCTCCAAGGTAGTGCCTGGTGAGATTTCTCCTGTGCGTGATTAAACAATAAAAATTTTGTTCAAAACGCCGTTGATTGATGAAATAAACCAACGAAAGACGCCAGATGTTTTGTAAAAACAAAACGAAAGAACGCCAGATGTTTCTAAAGCAAAACGAAAAAGACGCCAGCTGCTTAACGAAAGACGCAAGGTGTTTTCTAAAGCAATGGTTTTCTAAACAATGAAAATTCACAGCGTACATGTAAAATTAAAGTGAGCTGCAAGTCGTCATAACTCATCGAACCTTTAGTATAAACACGCCCGATCTCACGTCGGTGATGATGTACTGGGCAGAATTCACGGAAGATTCACGGTTTACCGATGAACCTCCGCAGCTTCGCCCACTCATCATCATTCACTCCGTGGATATGCTGTGATTTTTTTCTCCACAACAAATGTCCTAGGCTGCACAGACTTTCTCTTTAAATGTTTAAAAATAAGCAGCCACACCTGCCACTATAACTGAGAAGTAAGTTAGAGTTTACGATTTACACATCGATATTTTATTTATTACACTTGTTTCAATGTTTTTGAAACCTTGTGGGGCTTTGATGAAAGAGGGGGAGAATTTGAAAGAGAACACACATGCTATTTAAAGGTATACTTGAAGAATATTAGCAAGTAGGAAGAAACTAAAAATAAGCGAAATGATTATGATAGCACTTAAACTTTTGAGTCTGACAGCTTCAAATACACACGTCTAAAAAATGACAAACAATAATTGCAACTAATACTTTTGTTTGTCAGTGCTAGAAAGCTGCATTGAAATATGCACTTTCAATTCAGTTCAGCTTTTTCAACATCGATAAGTTTTATTGTGCATCATGTAGTTTAACAGTACAGTGAATACAGTGATGCTGTAAGGTAAAACAAAAATCTAATAAGGCTCGACTGACGCTTTCACATAGTTACAAATTAGCAAGAGCAGCACTAAAGCCCTTGAAATCATGAACCATGTATGACGTTAACACAAATGTCGTTAACGGTAGGGCGCGCATGCATGTGCTGAGAAATGACAAAATGCTGTTTCGGTCACTTCGTCATCTGGAATTTCGGTATACCTGATATACGTGATATGTCCTGATATATTATACCATGACATGTGCCCTATGTCTTCCTGTAAAACCGCCACTGGTTGGCTATTCTCAGGCTAGCGTAGTGTCATGTTGCGTAGTGTTGGTAAAATGCAGATCAACACGGCCTAATTTTGGCTTAGGGCTGGCAAGTATTGGTGAGTGCTTTTAATGGTGAATAACCATTGGCCAGTCCTCGGTGATTTTGGCTAGTAGTGGCGAATTCATAGCTGGAGGCTAGCACTGTGTGATATTTATAATTAGTAGTGGCTAGTGGTAGTCAATGCTGGTTAGTGCGGTGGAAGTGGAACCATGTGTTAGCCAGTGGCTCATTCTTCGTAGGAAATTTTATAGTGAAGTAGTGATGGCTATGTATTGGTGCGTGCTGGCTGTCTCACTGTCGCCTAGTATTACGAATTGCTACTGGTATACATATATATACGTAGCAATTCGTAATACTAGGCGACAGTATATATATATATATATATATATATATATATATATATATATATATATATATATATATATATATATATATATATATATAGCTAATTTTGACTACTGGTGGTAAGTTGTCGGTTAGTGTTACCTAGAGCGTCTGTGAACATTTTGAGACGATGTCGAAAAAAAGCTTCAAACGCATCCTGTGACTCGGTCAGCATGACAGTACGATATTCCCACGCGCGCTTCTCCTATTTCATGTAACTAGTCCGTTCCAACTAGAGCCACTGTCTTGTGTGAACCGCGCCCGAATGTCTGCGAACCTTGAAGATTATTTCAGAATCTTCTGATAGGCTCGAGTGCGAAAACACGAACAGTTGAGTTTATTCCGGAACCAGACTGGAACGTTGGGTGCAGCATGTATAATTGCCGACGCGACTCACTGCAGATAAGATTACTCGACGACCGACGCTGCGCTTGCCGCTATCAGTGTACAGCTTGAATTTCTTGAACTTAGTCCCTTTAATTTTCCAGGCACCGGTTCACCCAAATTAAGAGTTTTTGTCCTGAACACGCCGACTGCTGACTTCGCCAACGTCACGACCACGTGACAATATGCGTGAGGGAGATTAGGGGCTTTGTGGGTTGTGGACAATGATACAGCACGCTTTTCACCCTGCGCCATTTTTTTCTCGCTGCTGTTTCGTGATTGGAGATTGGAGTTGGGACGTGTCATGTCTAGCGGTAGCTCTTTATAATAGGCTTTTTGTGTTACAGTAATACTACCCAGACGAGGTGAGATTTTTCACCCTTACCAACCTATAACCAGCATAGAGCTTACGAAGCCCTCTGCGAAGCAGTGGAGCCTGTGTGCTACGTATAGGCTGGATCAATGGTGTTTTGTAGATGTGATGTATGCGCCGCGGTCCGGAGAATATCTCCCCGTTTTGCTAATTTACAGTGGCCGCGACTCCACATCTTCCTTGTGTTGAGCAGCTTATCATTGCTTAGTCTCTGCACCCCTATGAATGAAATCAATTCGCTGAATCCTTGTGTCGGTATTTCTATTGTCGGTTTTATTCATTTGGAGTTGTCCTTTTATTTAGCATGAGATGTTGAGGGCGAAGAGCGAAAATGCAATTTGTTTAAAAAAAGGTGACAGTTTCGCCGCAAGGGCGATGCAATGAATGCGATAGCAAGAGATTGGTGTATGTCACACGAAGAACGAGAAGCAGGTCGATACTTGCAGTGCGCCGGTGAAGCACAAAGAAGGATGCCCGAAAAGAACGCACAGGCATGCACAGGGCAAGCGTTAACTAAAACTCTCGCAGTTGTTACGTATTTGTACTTGAGCAAGGCGCTGCAAGTGTCGACAATGGAGAACCAGATGCTATTAGATTGTTTTTATTTTAAACTGCCGCGCGTGGATCGACTTCCTGCGTTTCTTGCCACACGGGGGCATTTCATGCAAGGTCTGCGCGGAGTTTTTTGTGTTTTTTTTTCTTCCACGTCACGTGTGTGGTCAGTAAAGGGCCACTTTGTCGTGCGCGTCTAAAGGGTAGTTTTGAAACTGAAAGAAAATTAGAACCGCTGCATCTGCAAGTGTCAACAATGGAGAATCAGACGCTCTTAGATAATTCTTTTTCTTTTGAACTGCGGCGAGTAGAGTGACCCCCTGCCACACGGGGGCGTCTGATGTAATGTGTGCTCGGTGTTCTTAGTCTTTTTTTTTTCTTTCCACATCACGAGTGGGTACAGAAAAGGGCCACTTTGTCGTACGCGTCTCAAGGGCAGTTTTCAAATTGAAAGAAAATTGGGAGCGTTGCGTGACAGAACACCCGCTGAAGCTCCTCCGGCATTTGCTTACCACCAGCGGTAAATGGTGTATATAAATGTCTCGCCGCTATTTCACCGCCGCATGCACGGGTAATTGGTCGAGCTGTCTAATGCAGCGGCTGGGGAGCTTGGGTCGATGGTTCCAATCCCCGGCCGGGTGCTTCGGAAGCCACCCGGCCAAAGTTGAACCACTTGCCCAAGGGCCAGCCATCTTGAACGGCTGACTAGGTTCATACTTGTGTACATTGTCGATCAAAAAGCAAACATTACGCATATCTGAGGCGCAACGTCACTAGGTAAGTATTATGTGGTGTGTTCCTTTAATAGTAAATACACAGATACGTAATTCTAGAGACCCTAGTTTCTTAAGCTGCGCTGAAAATGCGACTGCGCTGAAACTTGCCTTCCTCCGTGCCCTCTGCACGAGCTCATTGTTGTGCTTAGGTTTCAGTTCAGTATTGCACTGTACGAACGCCATAGGGCGCCGCTCTGGCATTCCTGTTTTACCCAGGCGACGTGTAAATAAAAGAGTGTGTGGAGAGTACTCGTTGAGTACGAACGTTTCTTCTGCTTCGGCGCTTCGCGCCGAACCGCGTGTTCGGGCTGGCTGGCGTCCCCGCCGGTCGCGTTGGTCAGCGCCGGTTTTTGCCTGCTGCTGCGCCGGGACTATCAGCCCGCAACACAGCACTCATGTTTCCCGACGTATTGTCAGATGGCGTCCATATCTCACGCAGCGCCTCTTCTGTCGTCTTTAGACGACTTTTGCAGCGAAGCACGCAGATACGCGGCCAATTCTTGCCATATATTGGGTCATTCCATGCCAACTGTCCCAGTCTGGGCGCTTGACAAAAATCATTTTCTCTGGAAAAATCTGACAAAAAACACAGGTATAGACATTAGTCCTGCAGTATTTTCCCGAAATATTTTGAGCGGCAAAAGTTTTTCGGGCACCTGAGCGCCATTTGAACTTCTCGATATGGTGGAAAACCAGGTACGAAAGACAAATTCGCTATAAATGGACCGTTTGACGCATTCATTCGAAACTTGCTTGTTTGTGTTTTTAGAGCATCGCGCTTTTATTATAGGACAGTTTCTTAGAGTAGCTTTATATTTTTCACTCCTTGGTGCGTAGGTAAATTTGGGTAAATTGCAGCGTTTTCGGAAATCTTTTTACAAAAGACGACTGCAGATCAAATACATCAATTATTTTATAGAATTCTCCATAAAACGTATAACGCCTAAAATTCTTGTTATGCCTGTGTACGGCGCACCGGCTTTAAGATAAAATCCTGAACTTGGAAAAAACGCTACATTGGCCTATGTTCAGACGTCTGTAGCACCCTAAGGTGGTCCAAGAAAAAATAAGCAGAAAAGTGCATACGATTGAGAATCATAACAACTTCGTTCACAGAAAGTTTAATCGAAGTAGTTTTTGTTTCAGTGAAGAAAAACGTTTTTGAAGTTTAGTTCCACCATTGCATTATTTTGCTATGGGGTCAGTGCAAACCGACTGAATTTACTGCATAAAAAAGAGGTAATGTTCGTAGCACATGGTTTTCAGCTCATTTTGTAAGTACTTTATGATGTATATTACATATCAAGGAGACGATAAACAGAGGTAAAAATATAACAATACCATTGGCTTCGGTGCCGAAATTCCCCAGTAATGAATCGCGTTCCCTATTGCATGCGGCTCTGAGAATCATTTGGCTTCAAAATAAGTTAAGTCTCAAACTTCATGTAAATCGGAGAAAGAAGGCGTGAGCGTGGCCATTTATAGCGGGTCCAAACGGAGCTCATCTAAGTATTCCGCGACGAACGGCACATGATGTGACAACGCGCTGCGTATTCATGCATTCCGTCCGTCGACCGCGACACTACGGACGGGATATGCCAAGCTATTTTTCACATCCTTATTTGGATGGTTGCAGGCAGCAGATTTTGGTTAAAGTAGAATTTGTCAGTCTGGTAACATATACTGTTTTATTACAGCTGTTATGAAATCACAACAGCCTATTTATGTGGCGTAGTTGTCTGGCGCCGCTTCCTCCGCCACCGGTGTGCGTAAACAATGCAATAGGTAACGCGATTCATTATTGGGGGAATTTCGACACCTAAGCCAATGGTATTGTTATATTTTTACCTCTGTTTCTCGTCTCCTTGATATGTAATATACATCATAAAGTACTAACAAAAGGAGCTGAAAACCATCTGCTACGAATACATTACCTCTTTTTTATGCAGTAAATTCAGTCGGTTTTTATTGCCCCCATAGCAAAATAATGCAATGAAGGGACTAAAATTCAAAAAAGCTTTTCTTCACTAAAACAAAAACTACTTCGATTAAACTTTCTGTGGACGAAGTTGTTATGATTCTCAATCGTATGCGCTTTTCTGGTTATTTTTTCTTGGACCACCTTAGGGTGCTACAGACGTCTGGACATAGGCCAATGTAGCGTTTTTTCCAAGTTCAGGATTTTATTTTAAAGCCTGTGCGCCGCACACAGGCATAACAAGAATTTTAGACGATAGTACGTTTTATGGAGAGTTCTATAATCATAATTGACGTATTTGATCTACAGCCGTCTTTTGTAAAAAAAATTCCCGAAAACGCTGCAATTTACCCAATTTTACCTACGCGCCAAGGAGTGAAAAACATAAAGATACTCTAAGCAACTGTCCTATAATAAAAGCGCGATGCTCTAAAAACACAAAAAAAACAGCTTTCGAATGATAGCGTGAAACGGTCCATTTATAGAGAATTTTTCTTTTGTACCTGGATTTCCACCATATCGAGAAGTTCAAGTGGCGCTCACGTGCCCGAAAATCTTTTGCCGGTCAAAATATTTGGGGAAAATACTGCAGGACTAATGTCTATATGTGTGTAATTTTCTCAGATTTTTCCAGAGAAATTGATTTTTGTCGAGCGGCCCGGCTGGGGCAGTTGGCGTGGAGACCCTATTTCAAAAGGCGTGTTGTACTTCTATTCCATTTTCTTGTGGCCTTAGGTCGCAGCTGTTGCGCAATTTTTTCTTCTGCTTTATTGTTCTTTGTGCCATATATATATATATATATATATATATATATATATATATATATATATATATATGAGAGCGCAACCAATTAATAAGTTCCAACGCTTCGCTACAATTACCCCGGGTACGAAAAGGGAGCCTCCCAGTGACCTTACAGCTTGTCACTATGGGCCGGTCATATTAGGCCTTGACGCGCTCCACGTTAACAATGTCGCGTCGGGTTCGATCAGGTAGGTTACCGGGGATGTGCGCTCGATGACGCGGTGGGGGCCTTCGTATTTCGGCAGTAGTTTTGAAGAGAGGCCCGTTGCAGTAGTAGGGACCGAGAACCATAGGAGTGTTCCAGAGAGGAACGTGGACTCAGAAGTGGTGGTGCCACCGCGAATGTTCTTCTGCCGCTCTTGTTCGTGCGTTGTAAACGTCTTGGCAAGCTCGCGACACTCTTCAGCAAGCCTGGCTGTGTCAGAAATAGGAGCACACTCAGATGGATTCGGCTTGTGTTGAAGTATCGTGTCGATGGTGTGGGACGGGTGCCTTCCCTACAATAGGAAGAGGGGTGAAAAACCAGTAGTGTTCTGAGGGGCGGTATTATAGGCGTAGGTGACAAATGGCAGAATGGCGTCCCAATATGTGTGATCGGCGGCGACGTACATTGAGAACATGTGCGGTTAAAGCGTTCGGTTAAAGCGGTTAAAGCGTGCGGTTAAAGCGTTCGGTCAGGCCAATTGTCTGCCGATGGTAAGCAGTCGTTTTGCGGTGAACAGCGTGGCATTCTTTGAGAATGGCTTCGACGACTTCCGACAAGAAGACAACGCGTCGATCACTGTGCAGCTCTTGGGGTGGAGCGTGACGCAGTATGAATCGGTGTAGCAGGAAGGAGGCAACATCGCTCGCTGTAGCCGCTGGGACGGGGGCGCTTTCGGCGTATGGAGTTAGATGGTCAACAGCGACGATGGTACGGCGGTTACCAGCCGAAGTCAGAGGAAGTGGTCCATACAAATCGGTGCCCACGCGCCCGAACGGACGGTTAGGGCAAGGTAATGATTGTAGACCGGCTGGTGACACCTGCTTTGAAGGTTTTCGGCGTTGGCAATCGAGGCAGGAGCGAACAAATTTCTGCACGTGGCGGTACATCCATCGCCAGAAGTATCTTTGTCGAATGTGGTGGTAAGTTTTGGATACTCCAGAGTGCGTGCATTGTGGTTAAGAGTGGAAGGACTCGCATATTTGAGAACGCAGACTGCGGCGTATGAAAAGCAGCCTTTGGCCGCCGTCGGCGTTGTAGTTGCGTCGGTGCAGTATGTCGTCACGAAGGGCGAAATGGTGGGCTTGACGGCGCAACTCGCGAGTGTTTGGTGTTGCGGACGGATCAGTGAGCTTGTCTCTCAGCGAGGCGATCCATTTATCCTTGCGCTGTTCGGTAGCGATGGTGTGAACGTCGTTGGCAGAAACAGCAATGTTAGATACTGAGCAGGTGCATTGTCGTCAGGCTAGGAGGAGCGCGAGCAGGCGTCGGCATCAGAATGCTGACGTCCGTTGCGGTACAGCACATGGATGTCGTAGCCTTGCAGGCGAAGTGCCCAGCGGGCGAGACGGCCTGAGGGATCCTTCAATGACGACAGCCAGCATAGTACATGATGGTCTGATGACATCAAATCGGCGACCATACAAATAAGATTGGAACTTTGGAAGTGCTCAGATGATCCCCAGACACTCGTTTTCCGTGACGGTGTAATTTGTGTCGCCTTTAGTAAGCGTATGACTTGCATATGCCACGACGTATTCCGGGAACCCAGGTTTGCGCTGCGCAAGGACAGCGCCGAGGCCAACAGCGCTGGCGTCCGTGGTTACCTCTGTAGGGGCCGTAGGGTCGTAGTGGTGTAGTATGGGAGGAGACGTCAACAAACGACGGAGCTTTGCGAACGAGTCATCGCGCTCGGAAGACCACGAAATTAGGGGCCCGTTACTTCCAAGGAGCTTCGTCAGGGGCGATATGATGGTGGCAAAGGTGCATATGAAGCGTCGAAAGTATTATAAGTACAGTCCTACGAAACTCCGCAGTTCTTTGACAGACGTAGGTTTGGAAAATTCGGCCACGGCCCGAAGCTTGGGCGGATCGGGAAGGATTCCGTCCTTGGACACGACGAAGCCTAGGCTTGCCAGCTGGCGTGCTGCAAATCTACATTTCTTCAGATTCAGCGTGAGGCCGGCGTTGCTCAAACGTGTCAAAACATGCCGTAGACGCTGGAGATACGTGGAGAAGTCCCGAGCGAAAAGGACGACGGCGTCCAGGTAACACAAGCACGTGTGCCTCTTCAAATTACGCATAACGGTTTCCATCATAGTCCATCATATTACGTCGACCGAAACGTCGACGTAATAAATGAAGTTTTCTTGAAGTGCAACCTCTCATACTTACACACACACACACACACACACACACACACATATATATATATATATATATATATATATATATATATATATATATATATATATATATAGATATATCCGGGACATGACGGCGATGTCATTTCAGCAGAGATTGGCCATATATTTGCTATGGCAATAAATACACGCGGTGATTACGGTAAGCCCGAATGCGAAATATGTGCGCAGTTGTACGTGCATTTTCAATTGACAATCTATTGAGGGAAACAATTTGAGACAGACATGCATGCGCATACAGTTACAGAGTGCTGTTTAATGCGTCTTATTTTCATCAATATAAATTTGAATGGTTTTCTTTACGTTCTTATTTATGGCTTTGGAATTTAT
The DNA here is from genome assembly GCF_013339695.2 of Rhipicephalus sanguineus. Taxonomy (NCBI): domain Eukaryota; kingdom Metazoa; phylum Arthropoda; class Arachnida; order Ixodida; family Ixodidae; genus Rhipicephalus; species Rhipicephalus sanguineus. The sequence goes on from NC_051177.1 coordinate 135,727,802, forward strand.
TACAATAATTATTGACTTAATTTTTGTCATTCGTCGGCGCGAACCGCTGTTGCACATAGCGGTTTATTTTATTATTTTATTTTTATTTCCTGGTTTCTATTCTATTACGTTATAACAGCGGAGCTGTTATAGGTTTTCGTTTATTTGTAGAACGTATACTAAAAACGCGCGTTGCTTAGCAACGACTTGGCACAGCTGTTTCCTCTTTGCATAGAAAGACAACCGAAAAAGATATGTAGAAAATATAAAGAAAGAAAAAGGAACAGAAACAGAGAAAGAGAAAAAAAACAGAGGGCAAGAGTGATAACGAAAGAAAAAATACCGAAAGAGACAAAGAAAGAGAGAGAAACAAAGCATAGCATAGCCATGTGTTGTATAGTACAGCAAGTAGGTTGGAAAGGAAAGAGAGAAGGAGTGATATGAGGGCGAGGATAGGAAAATGAGGAAGAGAGATTGTAAAGCGTTGCGCAGTCATGTACAGTACTGTGTACCAGGAAGGTGGAAAAGAAGTGAGGAGGAGAGAAAGAATGAGGAGAGAGGGTAAAGTTAAGCATAGGACAGATAAGCATAGCATAGGGGTGCAAAAAAGAAGCATTTTGAAATGGGCAGCGCGAAAACGAGGACAAAGAATGGACGTAATACACACCGCGCAGCACAGCCTCACAACTAACTTTATTAGAAACGGCGCACACTATATTAAGGTGGGATGAGACATTCAAAGCGAGTTTAAAAATTTCACTGTGCAGCAGAGGTCCTAAGAGCTACGACTATAAAATTTGCAAACTACATTAAACGTACACACAGGTTGCATTAGAGCTCAAAATTAGCTTCAGACAGTTTTTTTATTTATTATCTTTTAGTTTTTCTATATATGTGTTTTTTATTAAGACCTGTTGTCTGCAGAGAATAGGAATTTTGTTAAAAGGTTGCCACTAACGCTTTACACAGGAGGAAATAAATGTTTGAGCGTAGAACATATACTGGATTTCTCATGTTTTTTTTCGTTTGTCGGTGTATCAAAATCCCCAATTATGATTTTGCTTATACAAAAAATGCATAAGCCCACCTACGCTACTGTGTCTAGTTTCAGTTATGTGTAATGTTTTGCTTGCTTATACTCGATAGTTCCCGAGAAAGAGGTACACGAGCCGCAAAATTTTGTTTTGAGAAACAACGCCGAAATTACGTACGGTACACCCGCATTGCCTCTCAAGTCGACAAAGAACAGGGAGCAAAATTATTTTTGAAACCGCGTGTGCATAAGTGTGATATATTTTCTGAAAGATACACAATCTCAAAATTGAATATTTTGACTAACCGATGTGTCACCCCACCTTAAACAATTACCAGGTACCACGCGTTCTTACATACTTAATAGCCAAAAACATGTCATCCTGCAGAGATTAGAAAAGGTTAAAAAAGATAAAATTCGGCAGATCCCACGCTGTTCGGCAGTTGTGGCATCGGAGGCTACCGTCATCATCACCAGCTAGCAGTGCGGCTCGCCGGCTGCGTGTTCGGCTCGTGACGCTCGCGCTACGAGTGAACTCTGGTTTGCTTTGTTCCATGCTGATGTGGAATAAAGTGCCACAGATGTTTCGTTAATTGAATGACGTGCTTTATAACAGTGGCGACGAAGACAACGAGGACTTCAACGAGTCCTGGACCCGCAGAGCCATGAGCGTGGGACGGCCACCAGTGTTTGAAGGAACGTGGTCGACGTTCCGAGTTCGCCTCGAAGCATACTTCGAAGCGCAAGACATCACGGGCGCGACGAAGCGACGAGCGGTGTTAGTGGCCTCGCTACCGGACTGCGCTATTCGAGTGATCCAGGGACGTTGCCATCCGAGGAAAAACAACGCACTCACTACGACGACGCCGTAAAGCACCTCGAAGAGTACTACGCCCCGGAAGTCAACGAAATACCGGCAAGTTATGCTTTCTTCACGCAATCACAGCAAGAAGGAGAGAGTGTACAGCGATTTATTGTAGAAATAAGGCGGCTAGCAGAAAAGTGCAATTTCGGATCGTGTCGAACGCATGCTGCGAGACCGAATCGTGTGTGGAGTCTTGAATGAAGATGTGAGACGACATCTGCTGACCTTGAAGAAGCTGACGCTTACGGAAGCAGAGGATTTCGTTATCTCAGCCCAAAACGCTGCCGCTAATGCTGGAACCCTGCTATAGAAGACAGAGACTGACGTCCCCTTCGGTTACGGTTTATTGATCGAACTCAACTTCTTTTTTTTTTCTCGCGGCGCTGTCCACGTCCGCGCCCACGCGCTCTGCCGCGCATCGTCCTCTTCAGTTTTCATCACACTCACGCGGCCGCGTTGCCTGAGTGCGCCTCCAGGAGGTAGAGCCGCTGCACGGTACGTCGGACTTGCTGACCGTTCGACGGCAGTATCAGGAAGGAATGCGCAATACCGTCTTCTCCCGGAAATGCCTTAATGACAAGACCCGTCTTCCATGTGAGGGGCGGTGTATTTATATCCTCTACCAGGACAAGATCGTCAGGTTTTACGCTGTGTGAAGTCGTAGGCTTGCTGTGGTGAGCAGCACGTAGGAACAGAAGATATTCCCTCTTCCACCGCTTCCACAGGTTCCGGAGTAGATGTTCCTGATGCCGCGCTCTTCGTCGAAGGTCGGGCGCAGCGGCATTGAGGACAAGGTTTTCTCGTTCTGTTGGCAGAGTGACGAGACGCTTGCCAACTAAGAAGTGCGATGGTGTCAGTACGTCTGTGGACGTGACGTCATCCTCTAAGTACGTGAGCGGACGACAGTTAACTGCCGCTTCGACTTCCGCTAGCACGGTGAGCAACTCGTTGTAACGCAAGCTGCTCCGTCCGAGGCAGCGCTTGAGTGCTTCCTTAATAGTGCGAATGACGGGTTCCCAAAAGACGCACCACCACGGTGCGCGTTCAACTATGAAGCGCCACTTGATTCTGTGAGCGCTGGCATAGTCCTGAACGTCGTCTTCGAAGAGCGAGCACAACTGCTTGGCACTGCAGCGAAATGCTTTCGCATTGTCAGAGTACACGATCGCAGGTATTCCACGTCGTGCAGCAAAGCGCTTGAAAGCGAGTGAAAATGCTCGCGCTGTCAAATCTGTTGTCAGCTCCAGGTGTACTGCTCTTGTCACAGCGCAAGAAAAGACAACGATGTACACCTTTTCTGTCGAGGCTAATTCATCACGGCAATAGAGTGGCCCACAGAAATGAATTCCCACCACCTCAAACGGAGCTGCCTCATGAATTCTTTCCTTTGGCAGGGGTGCTATCGGGGCAGCTTAGGGAAGTAGGCAGCGTCGTCGGCAAGGTAAGCACGCTTTTAGAACGCGCTTCACTGTACGGCGCCCCTTGATGATCCAAAAGCGCTCCCGAAGGTCTAGGAGGGTGAGCTGAATTCCACCATGCAGGAGCCGTTTGTGCGTTGCGTCAACCAAGAGATGGGTGAATCGGTGATCAGCAGGAAGCAAGATCGGATGCTTCAGCTTCTCTTGGTCATCAAGCTGCTGTAGCCTGCCTCCTAGGCGAAGTACTTTGTCACTGTCGAGAAACGGTTGTAAGGTCAGCACACTGGATATCTTGGGAACTTGTTGTCCTGCTTTCAGGGCCATAATTTCGCTTGCGAATGCGGTACGTGTGACCAATCTCAACCAATACATCTGTGCCTCATTCAACTCTGGTTCGATGGGTTCGATCAGGTAGTTGACCAGGGATGTGCGCTCGACGACCCGGTAGGGGCCTTCGTATTTCGGCAGTAGTTTTGAAGAGAGGCTCGTTGCAGTGGTAGGGACCGAGAGCCATGCGAGCGCTCCGGGGAGGAACGTGGACTCAGAAGTGGTGGTGCCACCGCGAAGGCTCTTCTGGCGCTCTTGTTCGTGCGTTGTAAAGGCCTTTGCAAGCTCGCGACACTCTTCAGCAAGCCTGGCTGTGTCAGAAATATGCGCACAGTCAGATGGATCCGGCTTGTAGGGTAGTATCGTGTCAATGGTGTGCAACGGGTGCCTTCCGTACAACCGGAAGAAGGGTGAAAACGCAGTAGTGCTCTGAGGAGCGGTATTATTGGCGTAGGTGACGAAGGGCAGAATGGCATCCCAATTTGTGTGATCGGCGGCGACGTACATTGAGAGCATGTCGCCGAGCGTGCGGTTGAAGCGTTCGGTTAGGCCATTCTTCTGCGGGTGGTAAGCAGTAGTTTTGCGATGAACAGCATGACACTCTTTGAGAATGGCTTCGACGACTTCCGACAAGAAGACAAGGCCTCGATCGCTGAGAAGCTCCTGGGGTGGACCGTGACGCAGCATGAATCGGTGTAGCAGGAAGGAGGCAACATCACGCGCTGTAGCCGCTGGGAGGGCAGCGGTTTCGGCGTATCGCGTTAGATGGTCAACGGCGACGATAGCCCAACGGTTACCAGCCGACGTCAGAGGAAGTGGTCCATACAAATCGATGCCCATGCGCCCAAACGGACGGTTAGGGCAAGGTAATGGTTGTAGACCGACTGGTGACACGTGCGTTGAAGGTTTTCGGCGTTGGCAATCGAGGCAGGAGCGGACGAACTTCTGCACGTTGCGGTACATCCCTCGCCAGAAGTATCGTTGTCGAATGCGGTGGTAAGTTTTGGATACCCCAGAGTGCGCGCATTGTGGATCAGAGTGGAAGGACTCGCATATTTCAGCACGCAGACTTCGGGGTATCACAAGTAGCCACTGGCTGCCGTCGGCGTTGTAATTGCGTCGGTGCAGTAGGTCGTCACGAATGGCGAAATGATGGGTTTGACGAGGCAACGCGCGAGTGGTTGGTGTTGTCGACGGATCAGTGAGCAAGTCTATTAGCGAAGCGATCCATTTATCCTTGCGCTGCTCGGTAGCGATGGTGTGAACATCGATAGAAGAAACAGCAGTGTGAGACACTGAGCAGGAGGCATTGTCATCAGGCAAGGGGGAGCGCGAGAGAGCGTCGGCGTCAGCATGCTGACGTCCGTTGCGGTACAGCACGCGGATGTCGTAGTCTTGCAGGCGAAGTGCCCAACGGGCGAGACGGCCCGAGGGATCCTTCAATGACGACAGCCAGCATAGAGCGTGGTGATCGGTGACGACATCAAATGGGCGACCATACAAATAAGGTCGGAATTTCGTAAGGGCCAAGATGATCGCCAGGCACTCTTTTTCCGTGACAGTGTAATTGGTCTCGGCTCTAGTAAGCGTACGACTTGCGTAGGCGACGACATATTCGGGGAGGCCTGGTTTGCGTTGCGCAAGAACAGCACCGAGGCCTACACCGCTGGCGTCCGTGTGTACCTCCGTTGGGGCCGTAGGGTCGTAGTGGCGTAGTATGGGAGGAGACGTCAACAAACGACGGAGCTTTGCGAACGCGTCGTCGCATTCGGACGACCACCAATGTAGGGGCCCGTTACTTCCAAGGAGCTTCGTCAGCGGCGATATGATGGTGGCAAAGCTGCGTATGAAACGTCGAAAATAGGAGCACAGTCCTACGAAAGTGCGCAGTTCTTTGACGGACGCAGGTTTGGGAAATTCGGCCACGGCCCGAAGCTTGGCCGGATCGGGAAGGATTACGTCCTTGGACACGATGTAGCCTAGGATTGTCAGCTGCCGTGCTGCAAATCGGCACTTCTTCAGGTTCAGTTGGAGGCCGGCGTTGGTCAAACGCGTCAAAACAAGCCGCAGACGTTGAAGATGCGTGGAGAAGTCCGGAGCGAAAACGACGACATCGTCCAGGTAACACAAGCACGTGTGCCATTTCAAGTTGCGCAGAACGGTGTCAATCATGCGCTCGAAGGTCGCGGGCGCATTGCACAGACCAAACGGCATGACGTTGAACTCGTACAAGCCGTCGGGCGTGACAAACGCTGTCTTCGGTCGAGCGTCGTCAGCCATGGGTACTTGCCAGTACCCCCAGCGCAAATCGAGAGATGAAAAGTATTCTGCTCCTTGGAGGCTGTCAATCGCGTCGTCGATTCGCGGCAGTGGATAAACATCCTTCCGAGTGATCTTGTTGAGCCTTCGGTAGTCCACACAGAAGCGCACAGAACCGTCCTTCTTGGCAACGAGAAAAACAGGAGACGGCCACGGGCTGTCCGAGGGTCGAATAACGTCGCGTCGAAGCATATCGTCCACTTGCTCATTAATTACCCAACGTTCTGTGGGAGACACGCGATATGGACGTTGCCGCAGTGGTGGTTGGGCGCCAGTGTCAATGCGATGCGTAACAGCGGACGTGCGGCCGAGAGAAGTTTGCCCGACATCGAAAGAAGAACGAAATTCTTCCAACAGGCACAGAAGCTGGGAACGCTGGACCGACGTAAGGTTGTCAGCAATGGAGGGACCAAATACATCCGCGGGTGAGGAATCAGACGTGGAAACGGCACTGATGGTACGGGAACTGGTGCAGTGCGAGTCATCGCGTGCGTCCAGAACTTGTGCGTCTTCGAGGGGCTCCACTCTGCCGAGACATTCCCCTCGCACCAACGTAACAATGTGCGGGGATGGGTTGGTACCCAAAAATAGCGGTGTTACCCTGAGTGACTTGCACGGTCGCGAAAGGTACCAGCAACCCTTTCCTAGTGCAAACGCGGTCAGATGGCGAAAGGAGTGCAATTGTGTCGCAGAGACCGGCGCAGTAAGCTGGCACAGCCGTCGACGAGTTCGAAGGAACTTTGGTATCGTCTTTGACGAGGGTCTTGGTGAATGCCGATGGACTGTCTGCCGGCGTCAAATGTGAGAACGGTGAGATTTCGAGGGCGGCTGGTGCGCAGTGAATTATGGCGTCGTGGCGGGAGAGAAAATCCCATCCCAGGATGACGTCGTGGGAGCATGCAGCAATTATGATGAACTCGATGTCGTACAGAACGTCCTGAATGACGACGCGAGAAGTGCATACTGCTCTAGGCCTAATACTCTGGGAGCTGGCGGTACGGAGGGACATCCCAGAAAGTGGCGTCGTCACTTTTCGAAGTAAGCGGCTAAGAAGGGCAGATGCGCGAACACCGTCCACAAACACGTCTATGACATTCCATGGACTTCGCTGAGGGCTTTTACAGTTGGATAGCGTCGCAGTCCTTGCCTCGTGGACTGCGACGACTAGTTTTCCTGCTCTCGTGCGACAGAACGTGGCCGTATTGGTGACAGTGAGCGACGGCGTGGAGAAAGAGAGCGGCGAGTGGATGGAGCTGGGCGTGACGTCGGCGACATAGGCGGGTCGTAGAATGTACGGCTGGACTGGCTGCTGGTGGTTGACGCGACTCGAGGCGGCTGCACGCGATGGCAGTAACGGGCCACGTGACCGGCATAACCGCATGCAAAGCAGATGGGCCGATTGACGGGTGTGCGCCATCGGTTCGCCGGGGCAGGTCCCGCCCACGTCGCAGGATGCGGTTGACGGGGCGGCTGCTGAAATGACTGCAAGGTGGGTTGCAGTCGGGGCCTAGGGATGACGGCAGCATACGTAGCCGGCACGCCCGCTTCGAAGGGCGGAGGTCTAGCGGCGGCTTCGGCGTAACTCAACGGTGCAGCCGCAGGGATTGCCTGGTGCGTCCTGGCGACAACCTGAGCGTAACTCTGTGGCGCAGGAGCCGGAGGTTGCTGGTGGTATTCAGGCATCACTTCCCCGATTTCCTGCTCAATCGCTCGGCGGATGGGAGGAAGAAGGTTCGTCGGCGACTGTTGAACGTGCGGCGTGGGCGAAGGCCAGGAGAGAGAACTGGCGTGCGATTTCCTCGCGCACGAATGCCTTCATTTCTGCCAGCAGCGTGGCCTGGTCAGGTATGGCCGCCAAGCCAGCAAGCTCTTTGTCGCGTGATGGAGAGCGACGGGTCATCGAATGTTGCCGGCGGAGCTCCTCGTAGCTCTGGTACAGTGTTATGACCTTGGCCACGGTGGAAGGGTTTTTAGCGAGCAGCATGGTGAAGGCATCGTCGTCAATGCCCTTCATAATGTTCCGGATCTTGTCAGACTCGGACATGGTGCCGTTGGCTTTCTTACACAACTCCAGGACGTCTTCGATATAACTGGTGAACGATTCACCAGCCTGGTGAGCTCGTTCGCGTAAGCGCTGTTCTGCTTGCAGCTTACGAACTGCAGGTCGGCCAAAAACGTTGATGACGGCGGTCTTGAAATCCGACCAAGTAGCAAAATCGGACGCGTGGTTGTTGTACCACAAGCTTGCTACTCCCGCGAGGTAGAAGACCAAGTTGCTCAGCTTGCCTGCTTCGTCCCATTTGTTGGGTACGCTCACGCGCTCGTAAACTGCGAGCCAGTCCTCCACGTCGGTGCCATCGGCGCCAGTGAAGATAGGTGGATCGCGGATGCGTGGGACACCGGGACATGTGGTCGGTGTGGGAGGCGGCGTTTGCTGAGTGGCGTCTTGGGGCATGGTAGATGGCAGAGTACGGGAACAAAGCTCCAGGGGCATTGAATGGGAGCACAGCACTCTCCACCAATTTGTTAAGCTGTTTATTGGACGGCACTCGGCGACAATGCACTATGGCGACAGTCAAGGCAAAAGCACGGGCTCCGAGCGCGAGCGGCGTTTTGAAGAGGACGACCCACTAGGAGCCGCTGGAGAGCGCAACCGTTAAGCAGTACCAATTGCTTCGCCACAGCACCAAGACCTTGCACGGCGGATTCCAGAATTCTACCGGCGAGGGGAAAGAGCCTGAATGGGGAGATGGGGGAGGGGTCGACGACTACTCGGTCCTCTCCGCGCAGGACCGGTCCGTTGACCTTTGTTCTCGCTTGGCTGCGAGGCCGTCTCAAGTGCATGCTACCCCTGGAATACGTCGACGATCTCCTTGACGGGTTCGCAAACGTTGAAAGTACCCGAATGCTGGGGACGGTCGTAACAGCCTCTCGCGCGGGGGGTAAAGATCTCGATGGGCTGAGGTTTGCAGCCACAGTCCGGAGAGATCAGCGCCGCCATCCGGTTTGGTGAAGATTTTCTTTGATGACCACCTGCATTTAAAGGAAGTACACAATTTATTCAAAGTTTTACTCCTGCGTTAAGGTGAAACTAACTTCAACATTAAAAGCACACCAAGCCTGAAACCCTCGATAGCAGTGTCTTCAATATTTTCTAAACAGGTTTATTCAAACCCCAAAAGAATAAAAGAAAAAACATAATCACTAGCCCTTGTCTAGGTCAGGAAAAAAGTATGCCAGAACTCTCGAGACAGCCTCTCGCGTCAGGGGCATCGACTCAAGCCATCAGCGTTGCCATGAAGTATCCCCTTTTAGTAGGCAGATTTAGTTGGGCGTCCGCAACAACGTACGGACGCAGCCTGCCAGCAATTTACTATGGCAGGCTTCGTCCGTACGTTGTTGTGGACGCTCAACTAAATCTGTCCAATATCGTACCTCAACGTACGTTGTGATAAAACTAGGCTCTAGCGCAGCAGCAGGCCGTTCTTAGCGGACGTGATCGGTAGTCCTGTGATAGAGTGATTGCCCATCTCTACACTAAACCTACTTCGCGCTATACATAAAACTCAAACAAGTGAAATTCGGTTCCGCTCGAGACACGCTATTACTGCTTCACAATTAGCGGTCGTACCAATATTCACTCATGACTACCGTGACGCACCTTACGCAGTCAGCTCACTTCCGTGCGGGTCACAGCTTCCGCACAAGTTACTCATATTATTGCGCCCACAACTATTTCGCAGCAATGCTTATAGGATCAATAAAATAAACACACGCATCGCTTAAAAATACCAAAAGTAAGAAACTGCTTAGCTAAACAAACTAGTCGCGGAGATAACAAAAGAACACTACCTCAAACTGGAATAACCTTACAAAAAAAACCTTTCGACAATCTGTCACATTTTCCGACAAGCTTACAGCTTTCTTCCACTTTTTAGTCATACTCGTGGCGGTCGCGGTCTTGGTAGCATTTCGGATCGCCAGAGACTACAATGAGCGCGCGATTTTAGCTGAACTTCACCGTCATGCCTTATTCGGGAATTCAGACGGTTCCTTTGACAAAGGCGAAGGGGACACGAGAAACGCGGGTGAAAGGGTGGCAATTCTCTCTTTTTGTTTGCTTTCACTCTGCACTCCACTCCTGCCGCCCCCCGTCTAGGAACACCTCGACATCGTTGTCCCCGCAAAGTTGTGCCTGTCAAAGGCATGCTCCGTCGTGGAGATGCCCATTGTTCGCCACCACTTCCCCCTTTTTGCCACTTGCACCTGAGTGTACGCCACCAAGGACGTTTTCTCGAACAGACCGATGACCTGTTCTTTTCCTTTTTGCGCCGCGGCGGTCGCTTGCACCCGACTGTAGGCCTCAACGGACGTTTTCTGAAACTGCCCGATCGCCTGCCCTTCTGCCTTTCGCGCTGCGATGTGCCACCTGTCTCAAACCTTCGCGGCGCCGCACAAGTCCGCTTCTTTCTTTTGCGGCGACGTTTGCGAGCAACTTTTCCCCGATTACGGTGGACTTCATTCTGGGTTGCGACATCGGCAATTTCACAGCTCAAGGGTGCTTGTGCGCCACTTTCTCTCTTGCCTAAGTCATTGGACTTCTCCGCTCCGTTGCACTGTCCTGCCAATTGATTTGTGCTCTCATTTGCAAAAGCTACAGCTGGGCCCTTTTCGACAGTATGGCTCTCTACCCTCTCACACTCTGGGGCATTTCCTCCGCTATCAATAGGAACTCTTTTGCAGAGGCCCTCTCCGATAGTACTCTCGTCTTTCAGGAGTATCCAATCAACGCTAATTTTAGGACTAGCATTGTCCTCTTCTCCCTCGACTTCAGGAAGGCCATTCACGTGTTGCGGTGCGAGGGCAGTCTCCAGCTCCTCAATGACCCTATTAGGGCGGCTAGAACTAGCCTCTGTCCCACACGGACTGCCGTTCGGAGTCCTTTCTGTCTCCCTACGAGCCGCGGTCTCGTCTTCTATTTGCTCTGCCTTCGCACAATCGGAGAAACGCATACATTTATCAGGCGAGATTTCACTATCCGCGACCTGTCTGTCGTTTTTCTCCGCAGAAGGCTCCGTGCTCATGTCGCACTCGTAGAGACGCGTACATTTCCCTGGTGGTATCTCAGAAGGAGCGGCTTTCTCTGTGGTTTTAAAGTGCACCGCACTCGCCACTTCTTCGCACTTTTCGTGTGCAACCCCTGCACGTGTCTGACCTCTGGGCTGTATTGCATTACGTTTACGAATCCTTTCTACCTCTTCGTCTAATGCTCGCATTTCAGCCTCGTGTCTACGTATTTCTTCTGCCCTGATTTCTGCCGCCTTTCTTTCGGCTTCTGGCTCTGCATTTCTTTCGGCTTCTGCCGCCTTTCTTTCGGCCTCTGCCTTTCTTTCGGCTTCTGCCGCTTTTCTCTCCTCAATTTCCTCGACCCACTCTGAAAGCTCGTCATCCTCCGCTCCCAACGCGAGAATCACCTCTATCAGTTCCGGCTTTCTTAGGGAGTCCGACGCGTCTAGATTCAACTTCCTTGCAAGTAGCAACAACATTGGCTTTCTCAGGGATTTCAAATACGTCGCTGCTTCGATTAATGCTTTCTCTGTTATACAAAGATTCTCGCCTTGTAACTAGTTAATCCTTACGACAACGACAGCTAAGCTTTACAAAGCTATCACACAGATTTCTGTCTTGTCGCAAGTTATCCGTTAACTTAGTCTACAAATAAAGCTTCAAAAAGCTCTTACACGGAAGCCTGTCCAGCCCCTGTTAACCTTGACGCCGCCGACAGAAAGAGCTTAATCAAGCTATCACACAATTTCTTGCCTGACGCAAGTTACCTGTTAACCCAATTACCAAGATAGACACTCTCTACCAGCTTTTACTTGACACATACAGTAAATGCCTGGTAAGGTTTAACAGAGAAAGCCGTCACCCACCCAGCTCGCAGTCATGCCTCCAGCGCCGTGCATCTCAGACGTGCCGTTCCCTTGCCTCTCGAGGTTGATGAGCTCGTGTCATCCTGCTTTCGTCCAGTTGTTGGAACTCGGGCTAACTCCATCCAACCGCTTCCGTCCAGTGGTTGATATCAGGGTCAACTCCATCCAACCGCTTCAATCTCGGGCTTAACGGTATCCAACCGCTTTCATCTCTGGGTTAACGATACCCCACCGCTGCCGTCCAGTTGTTGGGACTCCGGGTCCTGTGGATCTCGTCATTGGTAGCTGGCCCCCGTCATCGGACCCTTCGTCCCGCCAATTCCGAGAGAAAACGCGCTCGTACGAACGACAGAAATTTATTTAAATGGTAAAATGATCAAGTGATCAAGCAATCAAGCGACAAGTGACAAGTTACAAGAGACAAGTCATCCGCATAGGAAACGTCTTCGGCTTTTTATGGCGCCGCGTTGTCAACCCTGGGCTCCTTGTCCGCATCTTCAGCCAATACAGTCGTCTCGGCGACTTGCCCACGAGGGAGGGGAAAGACACCACACATGGAGAGGGCACAAATAACACGATGACCAAATATGGTCACGAAACCTAAAACGATGCCCAAATATGGTCACGAACTCATAGCACCAAGACCTTGCACGGCGGATCCTAGAATTCTCACGGCGAGGGGAAAGAGCCTGAATGGAGAGATGGGGGAGGGGTCGACGACTACTCGGTCCTCTCCGCGCAGGACCGGTCTGTTGACCTTTGTTCTCGCTTGGCTGCGAGGCCGTCTCAAGTGCATGCTACCCCTGGAATGCGTCGACGATCTCCTTGACGAGTTCGCAAACGTTGAAAGAACCCCAATGCTGGGGACGGTCGTAACACAGCTCTCTTTTGGATCCTATCTCGGCTAACTCTACAAAACGCTGGTGTAAGAAAACACGGCCGCGCCAGGGAGAGATGCTCTTTCCGCACAGTCTCTATGCGTTGAGGGCGCGGCACGAAGGAGGATATGCGAGCCGCCCGCTGATGGCTGCGGAGATTGCGCGCGCACCAGCGATTGCGACCGTGCCCTTCGAATCAAAGTTCAAAGTTGCTACTCGAGCAACCCCCCCCCCTCACGTCTTTACGAGCAGGGCGTTTCATCTCTGCTTCGACGACAGGCTTCCTGACCAGGGTCATGTCATTACATACGCCCTCCAAGCGACGGAGACGGGCGGGCAAGTCTGATCCATGTTTCAGCTGCACTCGTCACCCCACTTGCGCGCTTTTACCCGCGGTAGATCATACAATGCGCGGAGGAATGTTATCAATTTGGACTATATATGGGACACATATGGGATCACCATGCGAGGATCCAGAAAGCTGGCTGGAGGCATATGACCGGGTCTCCACGTTCAACAATTAGTACTGTGACGAGAAGCTACGCCACGTCTACTTCACCCTTGAAGATGGCACAAGGACCTCATTCTAGAGTCGAGAGTCCACGCTGACATCATGGGACCTATTCCATACTGGTTTTCTGAACACCTGCACGAACGTCCTGCGGATAGAAAGGGCTGAAACGCTTCTGGAGACCAGTGACAGCTTTCCAACGAGAACATAGGGATGTAACCGAACAAATGACTCGCTTATTTCGCCACGCTGACCCCCCCCCCCTGTCCAAAGAAAGAAAGGTACGCTACCTGATGCAAGGAGGTTAGGAAGAACTTTTCGCCTGACTTGTGCGCAACCCGCCGATGACGGTCTGGGAATTCGTTTCGGAGGCCATAACTATCGAAAAGGCACTAGAAATCCGCATTAGGCAATATAACTGCCGCATGCCCACTTCCAGCAACGGCGATGTTCAAGCGCTGGGAATCAACGACCTGCACGAGACCATCAGAGCGGTCGGGCGTGAGGAGCTGCAGCAGATGTTCCCTAGATCGCAACGTCACGTTGATTCGATAGCCAAAATCGTTCGTGAAGAACTTCAGCAGTCACTTGGGGTCTCCTAGTGACTGCTGCCCCTTTCCGAGAGTCCTATGGGGACCCCAAGTGACAGCAGTCATTTGGCCTCAGCCGCAAGCCTTGAGCTACGCTACTGCAGCCCGACGCACCCCCCCCCCTTTCTTGCCCACTTCAAGACGCCGCACAGCCGTAGTACCGTCGCTAGCCACCGCTGCAATCACCGACGCCATGCCGCCTACCTTTCGGCCCGGGCTACACCCCAATTAAGACCGACGTTTGGAGCGCCCCCGACTACCACCCCCTCTGCTACCATTGCGGAGAAGCTGGCCACACTTACCGCCGCTGCCAGTACCGACAGATGGGACTGCTTGGGTTCGCCATCGACGCGGCGCGTCCACAGCAGTGTGAACGACCATGTGACATCGCCGACTATTTCGTCGGAGCGCATTGGACCCCCCGAGAACCTTCCCGATCGCCGTAGTCAGGCCGCTACGTCCCTCCCGAATGCCTACTATACACTGCCACAACGGGAGGGCCCGTCACCTAGCCCGTATCCCAAAATTTAAGGGCAACAACCGATCGACGTGCGGTTCTGCACGACGAAATACCGAAAATCCTTCGGCGCCGACGACGACGTCGCGACGGCATCTTAAGAACACGGCGCAAAGCAGACTGAGCCCTGACGACAAAACCTCCGGGCTTGAAGAAGACCTGTCAACGCGACGTAGAAGCAGCGGGACAAGCCGACCTAGTCGTGACTCTACGCCGCGACCTAACCGCAGCGCGAGATGGAGATGACGGACTAGCGACCTCGACGTACAATTCGACGGCCGCGACGTCACCGCTCTCGTCGACACTGGAGCTGACTATTCTGTCGTCAGCGGACCGCTCGCCACAATGTCGCAGAAAGGTAGGACTGCTTGGCAAGGCCCCGAAATACGCCGGCTGGCTTCGAATTACCTCCTGCTGGAGTCTGCACCGCAAGAGCCAACATCAATAACCGCACTTATCCTGCGAGCTTTGTGTTTTTTTACAACATTGCGTCAGGGATGTGATACTTGGGATGGACTTCCTAAGTCACCGCGGCGCCGTCATGGATTTGAGGTCACAGAATAGCACCAACCTCTGAAAAAGTGCTGCCGCCCCACACGATGCCAGGGAACCCCGTATTGAATGTGATGGACGAGCACGACATGGTTCAGCCTCTCTACAGCGTCATCATTTCCATCGGCATAGAAGAACCGGCAGACCTTGAAGGCCTCATCGAGGGCGATCAGCACCTGCTTCTTAACTGCCAGATTTTCTTCGCAAGAGGCATAGCCAAGCGGCATGATGGCAAAGCAAATATAGTGCTGACCAACTTCAGCCACTAATATAGGCACCTAAACATTGGTATGCCACGCGCGCTTTATTTGTTATTTTTATGTAACTACTCCGTGGCACGCGTAGCCGCTACCTTGCGCAAGCCGCGCGCTAATGTTAGGGCACGGCTTGCCTGGTTTATACAGCTGGTGACAACGCGAAAACTTCATCTACAATAGCAGGCCAGTGAAAAAATGGCATAAATATACGTCGTTATATCATGAAAAGGCTGGCTTAAAAGAAATAGGTGCTTCGACATGTGTTTCGAGAACAAACGCTCGGCGCGACTGCGGAGCAGTATATAATCTGTTCGGAAAGCTGCTAAAAATCGAGCGTATTTCTTTTGCCCTGGTACACTTGGATTGGAAATATATACAAAGTCTTTATATTACAGGTGAGATATCGCGATACACTGAGCGGATATTAGGCAGCGCTCTTTTGAAGTTTTCGCAGTTTATCAGTTGTGATGTCCAGAAAAATGCATCAATGATAATGATTATTATTACATGGAAAGTTATTAGCAACTATTTCGTTATTAATTTGAACCTGTAATATAAGACCAGCTGGCTCAGTACTTTCGTCACAATTCGCTACAATCTTTAAACTCAGCCCTTGCACGTGTAAAAAATACGTTCCCTGCCTCAATAGTATTTTGATTGTTTTATAGAAACAGAAATAAGGGCAACAAAAACCGCACTTAGTCATTTTTGGCTGAACCAACGGTTTCCATTTCTGACAGAATGTTAGTTCTCGAATCTTCATAAAAGTTTCATTGATCTTATTTACTGCTTTTCACGAAAAAAAGCTAGTCTGCTAATATAGCTTTTGTAATCGGGATAAGATTCCCTTGCGGTCATAGGTCGGCATACTGCACCAGTGGATGCACTCAGGCTCACTTTGAGTCAGATTGACTAGTGAATCTGAGCCTGAGTGTGTCTGACTGACTGTAATTCTTCTCGGATTGGTTTTGAGTGAGACCTGGTTGAGCCGGGTTTTAACGCGATAGCGTTAAAGAACTCGTTCCGCAGAAATTCCGGTGTCGGCGCCGGCGTCGGTGTCGGCAAAATGAGCTGCTGCTCAGGTTCGCGTGTTGCCTTACGGACGCGTTTTTGGCCCTTCGCTGACTCGCAAAATGGAGAATTACGGCGTAGTGGGCACTTAACTACAGTACATGCAGTCGGTATTCGAAAATAGTTTGAAACGACCAATGTTAAGTGCACAGTCGTCCATTTTCTCACGCATGGTTGAGGAATGCACAGATGACCGAAGCCAGGCTAGAAATTAAGAAGGCGACGCGCACGGTGCCCGATGACGCTATCAAACGTTCTACTCTTGAAGTAGAGCTCAAGCCTCCTCAAAGTTTTTGGTGAGTTTCAGGCTCTATGTTCCCCGGTGCAATATATCTTTCGTGAGCAAGGAGTCGGGCAGCGCTCTTCAGAAAATACAATTTGGGAGTAAGTAGGAGTTTAGTAAAACGTTTTGTTGGGCTAGTTTGTGCATGATTACTGAAACACATAAAAAGATGCGTACCCATCCCTCCTTTTCTATTCTGTATCGAGCCCTCCTTGATCGCTACCCGTCTTTTTTATTTCAGTTTGAGTTCGCTCTGTTTATTTGCTGACTATCAGCGAAAGTGTTACTGAAACTGATTTGTCGAAACTCTTGACACAAAGGCAACTGCTTACTTGGCATAGGGGCATCTGCGCTTATTGCAGGAATTACTTGGCTTACCGTAGAACAAAGCTTCAAATACCCTCCATACAGCCTCTGTCCGCCACGCAAAATCTGTTGTGTCGCCATGTTAACCATGCAAACAGTTAATGGTCTCATTTTAACACTTTCAAAATGAAAGGTCTTTCAGCTAGTAACCCTTCTTCGTAAGGATAAAAACAAGCAGCTCGATGGGTATGCGAAGAAATAAAAGTGTGTTTCTGAACCACGAAGTTAAATTCAGAAATATCTTGCAAATCTAAGCAAGGGCGTGGTGCCAAACGTTCTCAACCGAAAGTTACTTCTGGAAACGTAAAAAGTGATCGACTTTCACCCGGCATACCATTGGCCCATTTTCCCCAAGGTTTTTTTCTTTGCTCCAACATGTACATTCTAGCAATATTACCTCGGCTAAAGGGAAAAATCCGAAAAAAAAAACAATTACTAAAGTAAAATATTTGAACGTTGTGTATGATCCTTTTGAAAATTTAAGGCTTAGAGTGCGCACCTCATCAGCGGCAAACGCAGTAATTACTAGCCTCTGTAACTGAAAGCTGCTCAAATAACGCGCAAAACATACATTTGTTTGTCAGAGCATACAGAGTTACGTGCAAGAAGTAACAACGTGTTCATTTTTCTTGTGCTTCATGTCTAGAGGCCTGCTACAGTAGTTCAGAAGTGTAGGGTGCCGGCACTGTAATGGCGTATTTGACGACGTTGTTCTTCCTAAGCTTTGTTCACGTACAGTATGGTAAGTGTGGCAATTTTCTTTTTATTGCGAAGAAGTTTAGATGAAAGCTCGTAGTCTAGTATTGCTAACTTATATTTGCACAAATTGCAATTCTGACCATATTATCTGGCAACATTATCTGCCTGCGGCTGACCTCACGACACCTTTCTCGCCTTTCTATATCCTTAGGGAAGTTGTAATTTGTGGTAAAGCCAAGATACTTGCCTAATGGGCACTGATAACAGACGGAAAATGGTTTTCCTGCCTAATGAGTTCCGTAATGACTTTCCTGGTATTTAAGTGCTTACTTATGCGCGAATTTTGAAACTAAATGCACTTCGTTCCCTATTTATTTATTCTTTACAAGGCCGGGAATTGGTATGGTGTAGTTATATAAAAGTACCGCGATTAGTCTGCGGTATTTACACGAGAATGGACTGTTAGGCGAGTTGGTGCATCATTTGCAGGAAAAACACGCATAAAAGCGGGGTACATAGAAGAAGAGGCGACGACACGAGCGCTCGTGTCTTCATCCTTCTTTCTTGCTCCACGTTTTATTTGCGCACTTTATCTTCAAATGTTATTATTTGCACATAAGGAGAGCCCAATATGTTCCCGGCAAATTAAAGGTGACATATTCAAACATGTATAGTGAAATACATTCTGATTTGAACTGCTGTAGTAGTTACACCAAGACGGTGCACCAACTGAAAGTAGTGATGAAACCTGGTGGCATGATTTTGCGCGGCATTTCGTTTACGCAGTCCAAGAGTGGAATAATGTAGAAGTACACCGTGTTCCCTATTGCTCGCTGGCTCTCCCTAATAGGGTGAAATCATATTGGCTGTGGCCACGGCGCTTGTGTGTCCGATCATGCAACATAAATACCAAGGCGCTCCATCGTGTAATGATTGCTTTGAAGAATAAGTTGGGTCGTTACAGATTATATTATTATATACTGCCTCTTCGTCGTCATTAGTCATGCTCCACTAGCCATATGTCTTCTGTCTACGCTAGAAACACTTGTATATCACGGCGTGTCACAAAATTGCGAAAACTTACGACGTCAAAATGGTGGGCAAGCGCCAAATAGCTCAATAATATGCCGAAAAAAAAAACCTACTGATCGGCAGATACTCTCTCCTTCCAAGCTGAATAAAAAACGCTCCCTGCCGACTCTCTTGGCAGTGGTTGCGTCTAGCGACTGGACAAAAATGAATTGAGTAGCGCTCAACGAATGTATTGAGTAGCGTTACAACGCCATCTAGCGAACTTCGTGCGTTGCGACATTGCTGTCCGAGCTGTTTTTGGTGAAAGTGCGTTTTAATTTCACAGCACTCTAGGGGCACGGGCTGTCGTATGCTGACATTGTACGGTGTCGTTGCGTCGTGTCATATGGCGTCACGAAGGCAAAAGCATGTATAGCGTAGCCGTGTTGGCATAGCCATGTACAACACAGTATAGCAAGGGGGCAATGTGAGGGTGAGGAGGGGGGGGGAGATGGATAGAAGAGGGCAAATCAGAGCGTACATATGTATGGTGTCACGCAGGCAAAACCATGCATAGCAAAGCCATGCATAGTATGGTATAGTAAAGGTTCGGGAAAGACAAGCGAAGTGGAGGAGTAGGGAAAGAACGAGGGGCGAGGGTAAACATATTATAGCCATGTGTGGCATTACGCAGGAAAAACGATGTATAGCACAAGCATGTAATAGCATAGCCATGCATAGTAAAGTATAGCAAGGGCCGGGGGGTGAGAGAAGTGGGGGTGAGGAGGAGGGATGTGAGAGTGTGAAGGAGGGAACATAGGAGTGGGAGAGCGTAACTCATAGCACAGCCATGTATCGTGTGACGCAGGCAAAACCATGTATAGCTTAGCGATGTCTATACAAGAGCTAACGAGAAGAAAGCCAAGGAAAATATAGGGAATGTTATTTGTACTAATTATGATGTAAATGCGGAAAACGTAAAATTGACGAAAAGAGAACTTGTCGCTGGCAGGGGCCGAACCAGTGACCTAATAACGTGCGCGACGCTCTACCACTGAGCTACGGCGGAGGTCATCCTCGCGTCCATTCTATGGGGCATATATGTGCATTTAAACCTAGAAGTGTTAGCGCCACTAGTAGCCATGACAACGAGTGGGGAAGACAATTTTTCTACATGTAGGCAGAACAATCCCAATGCTGTCCTTGGCATTCTGCTCTGTTATTCCTAAATAATTTTGTGTCTAGCAGAGAAAAAACAAGCCCTTATAGTCCCCCTTCTTCAGTTCATTCATAGCACGGCGATGTGAAAGGGAAGTGAGGTTGAGGAGGAGGAAACACGATCGGGGGAGGGTTAAGTATATCATCGCCTTGTACAGTAGAGCAGAGAAAGTGGGTGGAAAAGGAAAGTGAAGCTGGGGAGGAGAGATGTGAAGCTGTGGAAGGGAAGAAGGAGGAGAAGGTTAAGCAAAGCATTGCCATGTGCGCTACAGTATAGGAAGAGGGGAAGGGAAGTGAAGCGGGTAAGGAGGAGCGATGTGACGGGGCGGAGAGAAAGGAGGAGGGTAGGGTAAAGAATAGCACATCCATGTGTGAATGAGAACAAATCAAAACGAGCCCTTAAAAGTCATCTTCTTTCCCATATCCATGTGTGGTACAGTATAGCAAGGGGAAAAAGGAAGTGAGAGTGACTATAAGAGGTCTGAGCGTTGGGAGGAAGGAAACGAGTGGGAGTGAGAATGCCACTCCAATACAAATGAAGGTTTCCTTTCACACCATCGACGCCGAACTGGCTGCACAATTTTAACGCCACCCCGCGCCTGCCCGTGAACGCGAGCATCGCTGAAGGGCAAGCGTATAATTACACCGCATTTCCTACAGCTTTCACGTTGAATGCAACTCCATACAATTTTTTCTAACGCCTTGCTGCTTGCGACATTGATCGTCGCACGCCACCGCACGCTAAACAATCGGACAGAGAGCACGTTGGACACGCAGATGCAAGTCACGTATCTTTCTTTATACCTGAGAGCTTCGCCCAAATATACCCTCGCCGAGTCCGCGCACTTACCGAGCCATGTCACCTGGTGGAGAATAAATAACGCCTCAGCAGACTGCTGAGCGAAAAGCAGACTGCTTTTCGCTCCTCCTTGG
The DNA here is from genome assembly GCF_013339695.2 of Rhipicephalus sanguineus. Lineage (NCBI taxonomy): Eukaryota > Metazoa > Arthropoda > Arachnida > Ixodida > Ixodidae > Rhipicephalus > Rhipicephalus sanguineus. The sequence goes on from NC_051177.1 coordinate 135,748,562, forward strand.
GGCGAGTACGCTACAAAGTCCTACACTCCTTGAAGTCTGGGCAAGAACTAGTTTATTTTCCAAGAAAATCAGGCTTCGAAAACGCCAACACCAAGGGGGCGTGGCTGGTTATCTCCCGCGGCACGCCGGTGATAACGCGAGGCATGTTGGCCGCGTATGCGCCGTGCGCCGCTGCATACCAATTGGTATGCGCACACAAATAAAAATTATCGCGGTCACCGGCATCAACGCCCGCTACAGCGTCGTCCCTGAACTCTTCGAGCACGACCAGGTGGGCGTCAGCACATAAACGTCGTGGAGCTAAAGAACGTCTCGTAATCACTCCATCGACACGGCGATGCCGGTCCCATGCTTCAGCTAGTAGCTGCAGGTCGTCGATGCTTGCAAGAGAAACATTCGCTTCTGCCTCCGGCAAGGATGCCGACGCGGAATCATCACGATCCAGTTATCACCATCATCCGACAGAGTGTAAACCGCAATTGTCGCACCGATGCTTGTTTGCGTAAACGTATGTGCCCGACTTGTCGAATGGGTGGTGCTGCGATTTCCGGACTTACGGGTTCCCAACTATCTCATGGGTTGAAAAAAAAATGTTGCGGATGACTACCTGGAATTTTTACTATTACGGGAGAGCTTTTAAAAGTCTGTTCGCTGTCGAGAGGGGGCAAATGCATTGAACTCAACTGACGTTCGCCGGGGACGCCAGAATTCTTCGTTGCTGCGAAAATTTTGTTCGTGAGGGATTTCGTTATTGATGGGTTCAGGTGTATAGTAATTGTATCATTAGTGCCCCTAGAAATGCCTCGAATTGGAAACCACTAAGTCTTATAGGGATTGGGGGAACAACATGCCACATTTCTAGAATGTCTGTCAGCAGTATGTAGCCGCGATCGCTGTAACATAATAAATTTATAAGTAATTTTATGAGCGAATGGAGCAAAAGGGCAGGGACATGAACAAGATCGTCGGGGCAGTGGGTGTAGCGCTGGTTTCGGCGCTGCACTTGCCCCGGTCGCATGCCGGGTTTCTTCCAAGATAAGGTTCCTGTTGGGCACATGTGAAATATCACTCTTCACAGTAAAATACGGTGAAGCATCCTTTGAGTGATCCCGTAGAAACGATAAAATTAAGGTATCCATAGGATCATAAGAGGTTTAGCATTTGTACACAACGTCCGCACGAATGGTGGCCGACGAGAGAATATCTTTGTAATGTTGAGATTAGCATTGCTTACTGTTTTTCTGAATGACCTGCTCTAGCATTCAATGAAGCTTTATACAGAAGAAAGCGCTGGTCCTCGCTTTTACGTTGACGCTAGGTCTAGCTTCGCACGGCAATACCTTACAATATGGACTGACAATGTTGTTGCACATAAGACTGTTGGATCAACTCAATAGATATGTTTGCATTTTGTTTGCAGCCTACAAAAAGGATAGCACTTGCGAAGGACGCGGCTATATATGCCTCACTTTCACAGAGTGTCCAGCGAATAAAACATTGCCTTTCTCTGGCTGCACAGGTTGGAAGAACTGTTGCAATTATCGTGAGTAATCTCTTTAGCAGTATTGCCTTGAAGACCGCGTTGCCTATTAGGGACCGACTGAACCAGGCTTGCATAATTGCTTTAAATCGTACGCTTTTACGTGTTACGTGTTGAAATCGTTGCAAAGAAAACGTTCAACAGAAATTACCTACATATTCTTCGACTTGACCTTCATTTCATGATAACTACTATTTTAGTAAATAGCAACCTAAAGGGGCCCTGAAACGGTTTACGAAATTTTTTAACAACACATGCATTCAAAATCCTGGTCGTCCGTTCAATAGCATACCCTAAATACTTTCATCGTCCAGGCTGATTGAGGCAAAATTTCGGTTTCCCAGCGCACGTTTTCCTCAGCTCTACAGCTCGTGTCATTGTAGTCAGCCAATAAAAATTTCTGTTATCGAAAAAACATGGCGACACAGCGAGGTCCGTTTTCTTAGTTGACCAGGGCTCGCAGCACCATGCTGCTTTGACTATGGCGCCGTAATGCCCTCACACACACAACCCTACAACTGTACACACAACCGAGTGGGTATCCTGCCCGTGCGAGGCGGTAGTGACGAGGGACGCGTCATGTTTTTTTCGGTGGCCACGGCCTGACGGCAAGAGCGAATCGAGTGACAGCTGCCGTCATGTGCCTACAAACCTCATAAAAAAGTGCGAACCGAGGCCTCTGAAACTGTCTAACGACGCGTGGAGGACAAATGCGGGGGCCACGAGCAACCAGATTCGGTTTGTGTGGTATTCACTACAGGCGATATTCGAATCCGCAAAGCATGCATTGCGATATGACCGACCTTCCCGAGCTGCAGCGTTGTTTGTTGGAAAGAAGCCGGCTTTTGGCCTATGAGCAGTACTGCGAGCTAAAAAATGCCACATTATTGTTGTACTGTCCAGCTTTCAGATATATAGATTAATTTAGAGCAAACGATGGTTAAAGATATGTTCACTAAGAGAATGTCTCAGGATGTAGTCATTGGCTAGTGCCCGAGCCGGCGGGCGGTGCCATATTGTCGTTTTTGCAGCGTAAGAATGCCAGGATTTCAAATCGGCCTTACTAAATATAGAATGAATATTGCCTCGAATTATTCAGCAGTCGGCATACCCGATGGTTATTAAAGCAGTGCGAATTCCAACCGGCAGCTAGATTTTTTCTCACAACCCTCTAAGTTCACTTCTTTTGTTGTTTTTTTAGCCTTGCCTCGTACTACGCAACATTTTGGTGCCAACGCTGTTGACAACTTGCCCCTTGTTTAAGGCATGTGAGTACAGGATCTCAAAGGAAGCTGAAGAGACCCACTGTTTTGTTCTAACATTGACTTGCTGAAAGATTGCATTGCCTCGTAAGAAGCACCAAATATATATTATTTACGGTATTCCGCTGAACGTAATGGGTGGTCGCAACAAGTATTAGTGCATGGCTTCAGAACGGCGAAACAAGGAAGACGAAAAGACGAAAGATCACACGAACACAAGCACCCACAAATGATCTTTCGTCTTTTCGTCTTCCTTGTTGCGCCGTTCTGAAGCCATGCGTCTGTACCCACTCGCTAATTGTCAGTGCTACTCAAGACAGTGCAACCGCAAGGTACGTTTTCACGGATCTCGAACATGTGCTAGCAGAAAACACGTAAAATAGTGTCACGTGGTTTTGACGGTGAAACAAGCGGAACTCAAGAAGGTAAATATGAAGCAATTTATTAGTGGGACTTGTGCCCACAAAGAAAATGTTATACACTCGGAGCAACGATAGCCACAAGCACAATCGTTTGTCGGCGGTAATCTGGTAAACTGTAAAGCATGCCGGCATTTATACATGTGACATCGACGGTTCCAGCCGTGTTGTTGGCGGAGGCGCTAGTTCAGAATAAACTGCACTGTTCGCGTTGTGCGTTCAAGCTTATCAGAACAATCTACAATGATCGGGAATGATCCTTGACCCTCTGGCGTGGCGCTCACAAGGAGTGGTTACACAAGTAACGGCTCTGTTGCATGAAAACAGACAAAAGAGCGCGCATGGGATTGCGCATTCTGAAAGAGCATCGTCCCGATGCTTAAAGCAGAACATCGAAGCAAAACATATGCACACGCAAAGCAAGAAAAGTAATCAATAAAGAAAATGTAGAGTCCTCAGGTTCGCATAACGCGTATAAAACGACTTCAGGCGCACACGACGGACCACTTCACGCCGGGAGCGGCACTACTGAGATTCCGTAACACCACATTATTTCAACAATCAAGAGGATAAAGAAAGTTGCTCGCGAACGACTACTGGCCTAACGACGCACCAGACAGGAATCGATTTGCTAATAGGTGCGGACTACATGTGGCAAGTTAACACCGGTGAATTTTTCGGAAGTCCTGACGTCTAGGTCTTGTAGAAATGGATACAATAATTGGTTGGATAGTACAGACACCTATTAGTCACAAGACTATTTTGGACTGTGGAGCTGATCTCCTTGTCAGGGTCTTGTATGTCATGCAGCAGAAGAGGAATCGACAGCAGAAGTCCAACAGTCCTTCTGGCGACTCGAGTCCATGGGCATTACAGACTCCAGCGAATGCCTCCGAGAGGAACCTTCTACAGTTAAAGTCTGGCGGACGGTACCCGGTGCCACTACCATGGAAAGACGATCGCAAACATCTAGGCGACAATCGTGACAGACAATCAACTGGCTTTACTCTTTATTTACTCTTACTCTTAAAAGACTTTACTTCGAGAAGGCTTTACTCTTAAAAGACTCTTTCAGCATGGTGGCCTAACAGAGAAATGTGATACGAAAATACGTCAGTACTTGCAAATTGGACATGCTGAAGTGGTGCCGGAAAGAAACACTGATAATACTGTGTACTATATGCTGCATCGCGAGGCTGTGGGAGAAGACTTGCTGACCACGAAATTGCGAGTAGTGTTCGACGCATCATCGGTTGTCAAATGATACATGCCACTGAACAACCTATTTGGACAAAGGAACCAACCTGAATACGCATCTGCTTCAAGTGTTGCTTCGTTTTCGATGCTACTTGATAGCCATCAACGCCGACATCGAGAAAGCTTTCGTGCAGATTCAAATACAGGAACCAGATCGAGATGCTTTTTGGTTTCTGTGGCTTGAGAACGGGCCTTTTGGTGAAAACGAGAGCATACTCGAATGACGAATGACACGTGTGCCATTTGGATCGACGTCAAGCCCTTCCTGCTGATGGCAACAATAAATCATCACGTGTACAACGTAGGCAGAAAGCAAAGAACACTGGCCCGAACACTGAAGGAGAGGTTCTACGCGGACGACTTGCTGATAAGAGCCGACAGTTTTGACGAAGGCTTAGACGTGTACAACAGGGAAGGTCGATCGTGGAGGACGCTGGGTGAACCTGTGGAAGAGAAAGACAAACGACACTCAACTTCAGGAAGTTTCCTCGAATAACGCAGAGTGTCTGGAAGGATTTGACAGTACTTCAGCAGCGGTTCTAGGTACGCTCTGGAACACCAAAGATGATTATTTGGCATGTTCTTCCAAGCCTGTCACGCAGTCCCTGTTTTCGGGGAAGGAGAACACGAAACGGACCATCTTAAGAACAGCTTCGAGAATATCCGACCCTCTCGGTATTCGTTCGCCTTTCACCGTAACTGCGAAAATCCTATTCCAGAAGCTATGGCTGCTACGGACACGGTGGGATTCCGAGTTACCTACGGAAATCGAGAAGGCAAAGAAAGAATGGTGGTCTGAAGTTGCTCAGCTACGCCTTATTAAGATACCACGCTACGTCACGAGTCATCCGAAAGCAGAAATCACCATGACGCAAGTCCATATCTTTATTGACGCTCGTCCAAGGGCTTATGCAGCATGCGCATAGCTTAGAACAGTGGACCTCAATGGCCGTTGTGGTACGAAGATCATCGTGACAAAGTCTCGCGTGGCACCCATAAAATTCTTGACAATGCCAAAGTTGGCACTAATGGGCGCAATTGTAGGAGCGAGACTACTAAAACACCTCAGGGAAGTCATGGGACACCGTACAGTTCTCAAATATTCATGTGGTCAGACTACAATTGTGCTGAGCTGGATTGTGCTGAGCAAGATGAACTCAGCTCTATTGTGAAAAACAGAGTGGCTGAGATAGCTGACTGTACCGACCTACATCAATGGCGGTGTTGTCCTGGAGAGGAGAACCCATCTGATTATCTTACACGGGGATTATCAGCAGCAGCACTTCGGGAAAGCCTCAACTGGTGCAAAGGCCTAGAATGGTTGCTTCAGTCTGAAACCAATTGGCCGGTCGAACCAAATCTGGTTCGCGTTCCACAAAATGACAACGAACAAGAAATTCCACAGAAAGAGCTACTTCTACACACACGAGAACCACTTGAAGATGTTACAAATTTCAAGAAGTACAGCAGCTTGACCAGGCTTCTTCGTGTTACAGCGTTAGTTACCAGATTTGTAGAAAGAACACGGAGCGCACCAGAACCAGATACGACGTCGAAGCATATTGCCGCAGAAGAGCTGAATATGACCGAGAAGTTCTGGATAATAAGAGCTCAGCGAGAAGCTTTCTCTCAAGAAACGGGGCAACTGTCCAACGGACTCAAGATCTCAAGACGGTCTATTCTTCATGACCTGCATTCATTTTTTGGATACAGAAGGACAACTTCATCTTCGTGGACGCCTACAGAGAGCGCAGCTCTCAGTTCAAGAAAAACATTCACTGATTTTGCCTCAGAACCATGACTAACGCAAATAAACACAGCCAGCCAGAGAAGGACACAAGAAGAAGAGGTAGAAAAACATTCTATCATGGCGACACAATGGCTTCTGGCTCAGTTTTAGATGCGAAGTATCTTAAGGCGGATCTCAATCCGGTGGTGGTGGTGTGCGGCGTGACCACCCTTACTGCGCATGCGCATACCCTCTCCACACAATTCCTTTCCACTCACCCTCTCCATTTTCCCTCTCACCTTCCCCTCTTCACTTCCCCTCTCCACTCCCCCTTTCCATTCTTCCTCTGAAACGCGGGCTAGACATGCCGAAATTCTCTCCTGCGCAACGCCGCGATGAGCTCGTGCGCATGCGCGTCCCCTCCCCTTCTCTCTCCTCTTCTACGCTGCCCCCTCTCGCCCGCCTGTCGACCGCGTTCCCCGCTCGCCCTGTGAGAATTAACGGCCAGGCTAGATGGAAGATACGACGCGCGTAGCGTCCCTCTTCGCGTTCCACGACGCGAGGTCGGTAGCATGCCCAACGAACGCCAACGGAACGCGATCGTGCAAGTGCTCCGGGTTGGCATCGCCTCATGATCCCCTTTAGCGGGAGATGGTGTAATTTTTCATACCCGCTAATATAGCAGTATCTACAACCGTGTCGCACGACCTCGTAATCTACAGTGCCGAGACCTCGAAGCACCTTGTACGGCCCGAAGTACCGCAGAAGTTCATCACTTAGTCCACGTCGACGTATTGGCATTCAGACCCAAGCACGATCGCGGGCTGGTAATCTGCGTGGCACCGTCGAAAGTGTAACAACGGCTATCGGTTGTTTGCTGGCTCTTGAAGCGTAGACGGGCATTTTGCCTGGATTGTTCGGCGCGCTCTAAGGTAGATGGCGACCTGGGGGTTTTGTTCGTCTGTGATGTCGTGTACCATGGCATCGAGCGTTGTTATGTCGCCCCTTCCCTAAACCAGCTTAAAAGGTGTCATGTGTCATCTGTGTGGTTTCTTGTACCGCCAGGCGCTAGGCAAAAGTTACATATGGAAAGACAGCGCCCCAATTCTTGTCTTTGATGTCGACGTACATTGCCAACGTCTCGGCGAGTGTTTTATTCAATATGTCTGTGAGTCCATGCGTCTGCGGATGCAGGGAGTTGTCCTTCGCTAGAGCTGTCTGTCTGTATTTCAAGATCGCTTGTGTTAGTCCACTGTCGTGATGAAGACTTCTGGGCCGCCGTGAGGCAGTAGGATATTCTCGACGAAGAACTTAGCTGCCTCGGCGGCCTTATCTTTAGGTAGGGCCCTTGTCAGAGTTTCCGTTGTGGGGAATTTAAAAATGGCCAGAAGCTGAAGGCAAAGGTAGGCAAAGTATCCTTGTCATTTCATTATAGCGTCAAGTTTCTAGCCAAAATGCACAGAAGCTGCATTTGAGTATAATTTTTATTATTAAACAATAAATAATACCATTTTGAATAACAAAAGCCCTGCCATGGAGCCTTCCCAATGAAACTTCATTGGGAAGCCTCATTGGCAGAGGATCGTGCGTTGTGCGATATCAGTCCACCATAAGAGCACCAGATGGTCGCATTTGCCGAGTCCTCCACTGCGGTGTGGCTTTCGTGCGCGAAGCCCCTGATGTTATTTTAGATGCGAAGCATCTTATGGCGGAGTTCAATCCGGTCGTGATGGTGATGATGCTGGTGGTGTGCGGCGTGACCGCCCTTAGTGCGCATACCCTATCCACACACCTCTTCTTCATTCTTCATTCCAGGGAATCCGAACCTCGTGAAGGTTTCGAGAAGGCAGTCCCATACTTTCCGCGATGTGAGCTTGCGCAAAGGAAACAATTCAACCCATTTCGTGAAATGGTCAGTCACAACAAGCAGATACTGGTTTCGCCGCGGACTCATGGGAAACGGGCCCATTACGTCACATGCAACGATCTGCCATGGCGATGTACTCTCAACGGACTGCATTGTTCCTAACGGTAAACCCCCACGTGGTTTCGCCTTTTGACACACTGAACAGGAACACGCGTAGCGTAATACATCGGTATTACGCGGTATTACGCGTAGCGTAATACCGTACGACACAGCTTCTCGTAAGTCTTCTACCCTGAAGAGTGACCGGCTAAAGCACTGTCATGGTAGTACGTTATGAACAATTTGCGAAGTTTGCGAGGAATGGCAACTCGAAATGGTGACTCCACACTACCATCGTCAACCTGAGGAAAGTACCGGAACAAGAGGCCTCCTTCTCCGAGCAGGTAGCGGTCGCTCTCCTCGTCGCTTCCGGTGTCAGTTGGATCACGAGCCGCTAGCTTTTCTGACACCTTACGACAAAGGCCATCGCCCTGCTGTGCTGCAAGGAGCACCTGTTTACTCACCAAAGTACCCCAACGTGACTGCATTGTCACAGCAGGTGTCGTAACCGCACACACTCTTTCCGGCTCGACCTGGGGTTCAATAGACAAAGGTGCACGTGAAAGAGCGTCAGCAACTGTGTTAGTGCTACCCTTCTTGTACTCGATGACATGGTAAGTGCCCATCGGGCCAATCGTCCCGAGGGATTAGGCAATCGTTTCAGCCAAGAGAGCGCTTGGTGATCAGCCTGAATGACAAACTGAGCCCCGTCCAAGGACCTGTCAAACCTATTTAATGCGAAAATGATAGCCAGGCACTCTTTTTCTGTTACCGAGTAGTTGTGTTCCGCACCGGTCAGAGTGTGGCTTGCGAAAGCAACAGGCCTCAAAGCACCTGCGCATTCCTGTAAAAGTACTGCGCCAAGTCCGTAATCACTGGTGTCTGTCTAACACAAAAGGTTTGTTAAGATCTGGCAGCTGAAGGGAGGCGCTACTGGTGATTGCTTTCAGAAGCGTGTCGAAAGCTGCTTGTTGCTCACCGCTCCAGAGCCATTTCGCCCCTTTCTTCAGCAACTGAGTTAGTGGTCGGGAGATGTCTGCGCACTGCGAAATGAAGTCACGATAAAAAGCAATCATTCCGAGAAACCTTTGCAAGCTCTTAGTATTCTGGGATGGGGGGTAATCCGCAATTGCCTTCAGTTTATCTGGGTTCGGTTTTAATACGCCGTTGTCGACAACAAACCCAAGAAGGTTGATTTTGTTAGTAGCTAGCTGCAGTTTTCCGGGATGAACAGTTAGACCGGCTGCTGACATGCGCTGTACCACCGTATGCAAGTGTTCAAGATGCTCTTCAAACGTGCGCGAAAACACCGTCACATCATCAAGATACCAAAGTGCATATTTAAACTTTGCATCACCCAAAACCATATCCATCATGCGCTGATAGGAACTCGGACTATTGGAAAGACCAAAGTGCATGCGCGCAAACTCAAACAAGCCTCTATGACATGCGAATGCCGTTTTCGGGATATCGTCAGGGTGAACCTCGATTTGCAGATACCCACGAGAACAGTCGATAGTGGTGAAGAACTTTGCGTTTCCCAGCGCGTAAGTTATGCTCGATATTGCTGGCAAAGGGTAGAAATCTCTCACCGTGACTGCGTTGAGCCTGCGGTAGTCCACACCAAGACGTGCCGTACCATCTTTCTTTGGGGCCAATACCACAGGGAAGGCCCACGGACTGTCCGAGGGTCGTACGGCTCCTGTGTCGATCATTTCGTCCAGGGCTTTATTGAGAACGGCTCGCTTGTGCTGGCTCAGCGGTCTCGGGTTGCAACGCCATAGCCGGGCGTCGCCGGTATTGATGCGATGCACTAGGACGTCGGTCTTCCCATGACGTTCCGTAAACATTCCCGAGAACGGTGTCAGCACGGCCTCTAGCTGCTTCCGTTGGTGGTTCCTTCCCGTGAAGTCGCTGAGGGACTGCATGACTGCTGACGGCAAGGTGGTGTGCATGGCTGCCACGCCTTCCGCGTGTCTTGGTACAGGCACCAAGTCTATGTTCTCCGCAAAGGGTGTTGTCTCGGACTGTCCGTGAAGGCGGTAGCCTCTTGCCGGAAAGTCGAGTGTGAGCCCCTCGTCTGCAAGAAAATCTCGACCGAGAAGCATTGACACTGATAGACCAGGCAAACGAACAAATCGCTGGCGCTTCGTTTTTCCATTAAAGCTTATCCGTAAACGAACACAACCTTCAGCGTTTGATACGTGGCTTGATGCCATTCGCAACTGAACATTTGAGTTACGAAACCTCATCTTTTTAGCTTTACACTTCTCAAGCAACACGTCACCGATTAACGAGATTCCTGAACCGGTATCAAGAAGAGCAGGTACGGTAATGTCCAGCGCTTTAACTTTCATCGTTGGTTCTGGAGACTGCGCCTGCGTTACGCGGCAAACAGAGGGAACGATGACTGACTCACCGGCTTGATGTTCGTCCATTACACGCTCCGGAGAGCGTTCCACGCTCCTGGCATTTACGGCCGTGGGCTGCGACACACCGCCAGTGGTTAGTGTCCCGAACCTGCAGTTTCCGAAGCAGTTTCCCGAACCTGCATTCGCGCTACGGCGCGCAAAGCATTGCCACCTCACATGACCAGTTTGACCGCACTGGTAGCATACGACATGCGTATGTCTGCGTTGGTCAGTTAACCTATCACTGAAGTCACGCCTTTCGGCGGAGTGGCTCCCGGAGTACCCATAACAGGAGCGCCTGTCGCAGTCGGCTCGCGCAGGACTTGTGAACCCGGCGTATCGGGACTTGGGGTCCGACCGACTATGCTCTTGTATGGCTCGAGTAAGGAGCGAGCGGTCTGCACTATGACGCTGCTCCGCGGACACTTGCTCCCAGGGACAGCTTACCCCTGATACGGTATTCAAAGAGGCCCTGCGCCGCCCTTGCTCATGTGCGAAGAGGTCCAGGGCGCGGGAGGAGATAGCCGTGAATGCGCCTGGGCTCGTCAGGTCACATGAGGGACTGGCTACGGGGGCGCGCCAAGCCAGTGACGGCTCAAGAGCAGATTACGGCACTGGCGGTGGCACGTAAGTGCTCTCAGCTAACAGGGCGTCTTGTACACCGCGGCCCTCCCGTGCGAGGTGCTCAAGGGTTTCGAATGTGCGCCCATAAAGAAATGGCCTGAATCTGGGATGACTCTGTCGAATGACCCGAGCTACTTGGTCCCTTTCCGAGGCAGTCGGTGCTGCTCGGCGATGCAGTTCCTGCATCGTCCGGACGTACTCGAGCAAACTTTCGTCCGGATGCTGGGTTCTTAGTTCGAGCTCATGCTGGACTCGCAGCTCGTACCCAGGGGGCAGAAATTCCTCTCGGAAGCGCTGTTCAAATTCTGCCCAAGTGGTGAAAGGCGTTTGTAGCCTCCACCACCGTCCTGTGGCATCCCGTAAAGCCAACGGCAGGATTCGAGCCATCACGTGCGCTTCCGAGGCACCGATCGCTCTGAAATACCTGTCCATTTCGCAGGGACAGTTGGGCGAGTTGGCTGAAGTTCATCTTTAAAAGGCGCGAAAAAAACCACAACGGACACGTAGGAAGGAGACAGGACGACGCGCCGTCCTGTCTCTTTCCTACCTGTCCGTTGTGCTTTTTTTCGCGCCTTGTTCGCCGGCCCGTGTGCCCATGTGGTCCATGACCGCGTTGCACAACTCAGCGACACGCTGAAATGCGTTCAGCTGCTGTGCCAGCAGCTGGTCAGCCTGCTGTTGTGAAGAATCCTGCTCGCCGCCGGTAGGCAAGATCGTCCCGGACCGGAGATGCATTCCGTCTGCCTGCGCGATGAAGAGAAAAAAAGAAAACCTGCGCCACAAAAGAACACACACGAGAATGCGCAACACCGAGACTCAACGAACGAGACAAGGGACCAGACCTACGTCCACCGTGCTATTCCTGCGGGCGGGAGCAAAAACCACGTTGGGCGCCAACTCTAGGTACTGGGCTTTCTGCGTCCCATCCGCAGTTAAAGCAAGGAAGACGGAGGCTTCAACTCGCAAAAAACAACAATTTATTTCACTCTACGCTGCATACGGCGGTGTCGGTCCAGGCACACGAGACGACCAGGCGACGACCGTGATCGGCGGCAGCAGCAATCGGCCAACGCGGGTGGCAGCATCCGTCCTTCCTGGCATCCCAGGCACGTCTCTCCTAGGCGGCGCGCAGGCTGCCCCTTTTAAGCCGCGCAGCTGGGCCACGCGCACCGCCTCTGCGCAGCACGTGGCGCTATCTCGCGATAGCCCGTGGGCGTGGTTCCCACAAAATGAAGCGTATTTAAGGAGCAGCAGAGCGTCTGCTCGGGACGGATCGATCGGACTAGATGCCGTTCTGACGATCCTGTCCTCTATGATGTAAATAAACGTCTGTTAAGTTTTCCACAACGCCGGTCTCTCTGGCTCGGCTTCCTGCTGTTCTGGACGTGCAGAACGCCTCGCTAGACAACTTCAACGCCCGGGATTCGACGGCTCCGACGCCCGCTTCCAGCGCGAATTCCTCGACCGGAGCTTCGGGCACAGCTGCAACGTGTGCGAGTGACTTTGGTTCGATAACGATCTCACCGAGTTCTGTAGCATGCGCGACGAATGCCTACGGAATGCGATCAAGCAAGTGCTCCGGCTTCGCATCGCCTCATAGTTCCCTTTGCGGGAGAAGGTGTAATTTTTAGATGCGAAGCATCCTATGGCGCAATTCAATCCGGTGGCGGTGGTGGTGGTGTGCGGCGTGACCACCCCTACTGCGCACGCGCAAACCCTCTCCACACACCTCCTCTCCACTCCCCCACTGCGTACTCACTCCCTTCTCCACTGCCCCTCTCCCCACTCTCCCCCTCTCCACTCCCACTGTCGCGTGCTTCATTCTCTCCTGCGACGAGTAGGCAGCAGCGACGCCTCCAGCGTCTTGACGTGGTACGGACGTCCGATGGCCGCCTCTGCTTCTGGGGCTCTAGACGCAGGCGCTCGTGCTCTCCTTCCTCCTGCGCACAGTAGGCAGCAGCGATACCTCCGCCGTCTTGACGTGGCACGAGCGGCCGATGGCCGCGCTCTCCTTCCCTCACTGAAGAATGCCACAACACCAATGGGATGGACTGCAGAGGCAGACGCACATGATCGTGCGACTTTGCGGGAGACGAATACCTCGGACGCCGGCAGTTCCAAGCAGCGGGAGCTGGACGGAGACTGGAAGACAGTGTTGATTCTACGCCAGAGGAGAACGCAAGAAAAAAATTACACCGTGCTGCTTCGCATCCACGCACGGTTCCCTTTAGCGGGAAATTGTGTACTTTTTTTTCTCTGAACTTAAAATCTGTTTATATATAGCCACATATATAATGCAAGCTTCGAAAGTATTCAGCGATTTATTGAGTTCACTACTGCCTCGCAGATGACAACAGCGTCATTCAAATTGCAAAAGCTGGAATGCAACATTCAAACGTGGATAAATGACTACTCATCGGCTCTAATTCAGGTTGCCAATTTACCATGCATATAGCTTCGTTTCAGGAACATTTGGTGATTTTATATCAAGGCAGAGTAACGGCGTTTCAGGACGGTTCGCGCATTAGCATAAAACCTCGGAGTAACCAGTGCGCCACGCTATAGGCCTCGTTTGCGCTGCGACGAATCCTGCGGGAGCACCTGCTATATTATCAAAATAAATGCATGCTTTATATTCCCTCTTTTGAATGCTGAGAGCAGTCATAGCAGAATACGGTTTCTTTAAATGTACGCATAGCACTGCACTTCAATACCGTTGATGTTCAACACAAACTATAGTGAGTTTAAACCGAAGAATGTTAGTTCCGCCCACATACGCCGCTGTCCCACCCAGAGGCAATTTGCATAATGCCATATTCAACTGCATTCAATAGTTACGTGACGTCATGTATCTTCAAGGCAGTTTTGATGCTCCCATGCATACACATGTTTGTGTCGCTAGTTTGTAGTCCAATAACTAGAACTTTGTCCAATAACTCGTTCAATAACTAGAACCATTTTTACTGTGGCCAAAATTTATTGCCCCGTGACACCATTGCGCCTTCCACACCGCATATGTGCTACTGAATACCCTTGCGAAACTGATAAAGGTCACGTTCCTGGCACTTAACCTCAATTACATCGAAAGATTTGCAAGCCGTCCGCTGGGACAGAACAGCCCAAAGACTGACTTCGTAAATGGCTCTAGGCAGCTACTCGGGTTACAAATAGGCCTTGTGAGTCTATCGCAGAAAGTTCTTTTCAATTGCAGAAGGCCACCAGTACTCATGTGACGCGACATTATCAACTATGAAATTAGGTCAACGCAGTTTGACAGATTTTCAATTTGCTCACTATATAAAATGCGTCTGTGTTTCACATAAGAAGCCATCATGATTTAGCTTCGCCAGACACCAGCAAAATGTGTTCAACGCCAGGAGTCCATGTTTTGGAGTGATCAAAAAAGAAAACACTTACGGCGAATTTCACTGGGAGATCCGGAGCGGCCGCCGAAATCCTGGAGCGAGCACTCGGATTGTACCAAGCCAAATCTGCCAGTGGAACACGTGAATGCTCCGCGTTAGGTCGCTCCGGAAGTTGTTTATGCATACGTCACGTAAATTGGCTTCGGGAATCATTTCTGCTTCCGCTCTGTGCGTTTCCATGGGTCGCCGCTGCAAAGCGCGCATTTCGACCCCGCAGTGGCGTAAAGCAGGCGTGCCATTTTCTTGTGTTGCGCTGACAAATATGGACGAGCGCATGGAGATCTCTTCTTCGATGTAGCCGATAATCTTCGGGCGTGCGCACAATGGGTCAGGGAACATTTCTTTAAACATAATTTCGTAGAGCACGTACGGTTCGTCGTCATCGCTGCTGCTACTACTGTCAGAACCCGTGCTCTCGCTATCGCTCAGAGCAAGAAGCAAACCAGAAGCTCGCCCAGCAGTCAAACAACGCCATTTTAGGAATGTATAGAAGTGCACAAGGTGATCAGACCCTAACCCCGCCTTAAACGCGCTGAAGACAACCGAGTTGCCCGACTGACCGGAAATGACGTCACCGCGTTGCCGGAGTTCCGGCGAAATCCACCTCTGCAAGACGGAGCAACTCGGAACGCTCCGTCCGGAGTGGGTTGCTCCGAATCTGCCAGTGAAAAACGCGAACTTGCTCCGAATCGACCAGTGGAACGCAGATTCTCGAACGCGGAGCAAGAAAACTTGCTCCGGCTCGACCATTGGAATTCGCCATTAACAAAAAAGACCTGCAGAGCGGGCGAGAAGCTGTCTGTGCATATAGCCTTCATCTGCACTTGGTATAAATAAGCAGCGTCTATACTTCCCCCGTCTCTAGACTACTATTTTTAGAACCAGTAGAGTCCCTTATGCAATCACCTAAACACAACTGGAAGAAGAAAACCATCTTCATTTTTTCTCATTCGGCGTTTTGATCCTGCCTCCTCCGCCTCCGAAAGCTTTCTGAAGCCAGCATATTTTGCCCTGCCTCCTAGATTGAAGGCATTACAAGCTTTCTGCACCACACAAGGTTTGGTACAGCCTCCGTGAACGCCTGCCTTTCACCAAGCATGATGTCATAATGACCTGCGAATTCTGATGATCTGTGACGTCATGACGAAGTGATACGGTGGCGGCATCGATGGCGTTGTTACATTGAGTTTATGTAACAAATATTCACTCGACTGCAACGTGACTTTTGACCAACACTTATTGGTTAGTTGTTTGCTTATTCTTCCTGACGCCGACGCCGGTTTCGCGATATATGGTCGTGTCATTTGATATGTCAACAGGTCCCGCGAATTATCGCCAGGCCTCACCAAATGTCGAAGTCGCGTACGTTGTTTCTCAATTCGCGCGTTGATGTCGATTTCCGATGGTCAATTTTTGTTGTCGCCTTAAAAAATTATTAGAGCTCCATTACGCCAAAATCGTGTTTTCTCCTAACGTGACCAGCAATGATGAAAAGATTGACAACGCAGGAGAAAGTGTTAAAGAGCAATAAAGAAGATCGATTTAGCGTGCTCTGGCAAAAATAAACCATGACAGCTTGAGAACGTTTCTATCTGTGTGATGCTCCAGATTAAATTTGTTCTGCAGCATGTATATCATCTCACGGTGCATCAAGAAAATCAGGAAGTCTTGTCAAAGCTATCTAATCTGGAACGTGAGAAGCCCTAACTTTGCCGGGACAGTTGAAGCATGACGCACTGCCTGCATTATTCCGACAAAGAGGCTGCTTTCGAGACTGAAATGTGACGCGTCTGCGTGATCCCAGTTTTGTGCCGACTCATTTCTTCAATTATAACAGCTATACTATCCAAATCATTGCGACATATGTTGTGCCGATATCAAATTTCTTGCGTCAAGGGTGGTAAAATTAGGAGGTTTCAGAATGATAGAACGGGGGCATCATGAAATTGACACGAATGATACTGATCGTGATATAACCGGTGGTCAATATGCATTTTCTACACATGCAGTACCTTCATTTTTTACAGTAACGAAATTGTTGTGTCTTTCTCTCTACTAAGCGGACTATGCATGGTGCAAAAAAAGGGGCGGAAGTTGCATGGCCAAATGCAAGGACTCAGACGTTGAACACCCATATGGGCGCTGTTCGCAAGAAGCCGACAAGTGCTGCATTGACCTTAGTAAACGCACTAATCGTTGGTGAAGTTCTTCTATTTTGCTGGGTAAGAAGCGCTATACAATGTTTCCCATGACAGGACAGCGAAAAACAGCATAGAATATCACAACTAGGAATAAATAGTAGCCGGTATCATACGTTTATAAAAATCACGCCATATCCACGCAGTGAATGATGATTGAGGAGCTGGCTCGGAGATAATCGGGTAAAGCGTGAATGCTCCGTACAATTCCTCTACTGTCATATAAAGACATCACACGTTGTTATAGTAGCGATTGTGGTCATTTTGTTGTCGAACCACAAGCGGTCGCAGACCTTGCAGCTGTGGCCGAACGTGTGGTCGAGGAAATCGAGGAAATGTGGTTTTGCCTGCGTTAGTCTCATCATCAAGGCGCTCGAAGAACAAGCGTAGGAAGACTTCCCTTTCACGCGAGCGTGCGCATGCTGCAGTTGGCTATGCTATGTGTGGTTTTGCCTTCGTTAATATCATCTTCAAGGCGCTAGAAGAAAATGAAGAAGAAAACTTCTCTTTCGCGCGAGCTGCGCCGATAGTGGTTACGCTTACGACGCAAGACTTTGCCCCAGCTTAAGAACCTGGCGAGCCAGCTCATAAAAATGAAATGTATCTGTCCGATGTCATGAAAATAAGAAGGCATGCAGTGCACAACAATTGATCCGAGTAGCGCAGATCATTGGCAGTCACGATAGAGTGCCCGATGGTCACTTGTAAAGTATTACCAAGGTTATGGGCTTTTGACTGCAAAGATCCTGCGAGGACATACATAAAAATTTTAATAATATTTTACGCAGTTTTACGTGCCAGAACCACGATATGGTAAGATGTGCATGGTAGTGGAGGGATTCAGAAATTTCAACTAGCTGGAATCATTTACCGTGAATATATATCTAAATGCAGGGGCCTCTAGCATTTTGCCTCCATCGAAATGCGGCCATCATCAAACACGCGTCATTCAGGCGAGCTGCCGAGCACCGTAAACCCTGCTCTTCCGTCGCAGCTAAACACGACTACCGAGCTTATAGATCGGACTTATGCTTTTTTCAAAATATACGTCTGCATGTGACTCTTGATTTTCATATCAGTTGGTATGATACTTATACCGTTACTTATGCTTAAAATTCTAAATGCTTCAAATTTTTTCAAAAGTTATATATATGTAGCAGCAAATGACCAGAATATCATTGTAGCTGACGCAAAATTTCTATGTATTCAGAAAAGTCCTTCTCTTGCAGATGGCAAATCAGGACGCAGAGAAGAGTTGAAAACCTGCTCATCTTTAATGAGGACGTATACGTGGAAGCCACACGCCCTAGAAATGCACAAAACAATTGGCCCTAATGCCTAAGGAAATAAATAAACAAATAACAAATTTAAGAAATGATAAATACGACGAAGGCCGAGATTACTTATTACCTTAAAATCAAATCTCTCATAGAGAAAGTAAGAGCCTCTGGCCTATATATGCTAAGAATTCATCGCTCATTGGGACATTGTTAAATTATATTGAAATAGACTACCCACTGAAGCGGGTTCCTCGCTGAGCGATGGCAAGCCACCCTCCTCAGAGAGGCCACCAAAGACCAGGAGTGGGCCGTCACCGGGGGCCTCGGAATATGTTGTAGGAGCGATGGACCCCTGGCAGTCTAGCCCCGGTAGCAATAACCGTTAAACAAAAATGTTTATTCAACTCAACAATTATTTAGTTTTGAGTTCAATGAAGCACTTACACACATCGCGTACGAGGCTGGCGCACGGTGGCAGAACCCCGATGGGCCAGGCCAAGCAGTGGCTGCAACTCGTAGAGCACTAAAGATAAAAATGTGTTGCGTTAGCGGCGCCCGCGTCGTGTCTGAGGGCTCGAGCCGGTGACGGATGGGTCTGAGGCCAAGGCTCTGGGCCTACAATTCAGAAAGGTGTAGTTGAACATCACTGGCACGTTCCCGTTGCGTACGACTTCCCAGTGACAACGTTAGCAGCTTGCAACAGAAAAAGTGGCCTAATCCAGCAACACTTCTTTTTCAGTTAATGCACTCCAAAAAGCACAATTATTCGGTATGAAAGTTCTGTTCATCGCGAAACTGCCTGCTAGAGGCTAGAGCTCCTATGCTACAGCGAAGCCGCGATGTGCGAGCGATGAAAAGGTGTAGGTGTTTAGCGCGGCAGCTTTCCGGTGGTACTCGCCCATTGATGTCAAAAAAAAAAGAAGAAACACTGGTGCGCTCTCTTCCTCGACCCACAAATCATACCGCATGCCATTATACACATCGCATTCACAGATATTGGTGATGACGATAACCATATCGTGATAGATCCCATGTTGACAGCACGCCTGTGGCCTTGTTGTGGAAAGCGTACTGCACGCTTATAATTCGAGATCACTAAAACGCAGCCGCATTTCTTTCAGGCTATTTCAGTGAGAGAAATATTATAAAACATTGCTTAGAGAAATCAAATATTCCAATAGACTTTCCTTATGGGGGAATACGGGCCTTGGCAGTTCAAAACTTTTAGGAGAGATTATTGATTTTTCAAGAAAAATGGTTAATTCATCTTCCATGCAAATTTTATGCTGAATCAAACATTTTCACGTCAGACATTTTAGCAAAAGAAAGATCGCCAAGCCTACCCGGAACACGCAGCACAGTCGCAGCGAAATCTGGAAGAGCTGCCTTTCCAGAGCCCGTTGTAGACACTCTGGAAGCGGCTAATACGAGTGCACATCCGAGGTACCCACCACGCCATAAATCATCGTAATTTTCATGAAGTTGGAATGTGCCCATTATGTCATTTTTCGTCATTCCGCGGATGTCCATTGTACGCGATAGACATCTGTAAGGCATTATGTGCACTTTCTTTGTGCTCCGGCACATGACGATGAAGAATTAGGGCTGAGCGCTTTGTAATGGGTTAGAAGCATTCATCAACCAACTCGTTGCGCAATTGGCATACTGTGACGCCTGCTTGCTATTAGGGGCGAAGCTCCTTAAGGCGGCACCCGTTCGTCCCTCGTAGTCGTCGTGATCGTAGTAGTGAGTAACAAGTCTTACGCTTTGACCTCCAAGGTGGTGCCGGTGGGAGATTTCTCCTGTGCGTTGTTGAACAATAAAAAATTCGCAGCGTGCGCGTTAACTAAAAGCCGAATTCTTCTGTCTCTCATTCCCCATTAGCAGCCATTGGCATGTTCCAGTAGGAAACGTTAGTAGAAGTAGAAGTGTAAGTGTTAGCTAAAAGCCGACTTCTTCTGTCTCTCATTGCCATTAGCAGCCATTGTTTACCTCCAAGGTAGTGCCTGGTGAGATTTCTCCTGTGCGTGATTAAACAATAAAAAATTTTGTTCAAAACGCCGTTGATTGATGAAATAAACCAACGAAAGACGCCAGATGTTTTGTAAAAGCAGAACGAAAGAACGCCAGATGTTTTTCTTAAAGTGTAGTAGTAGTAGTTGTATTTAGCCACCTCGCCCGATCGTCAACGGGCGAGGTGGACCGGCAACGGCGCGAGGACCCTGCCGTACGAGAGTTAAATCACACTAAAAGACATACTTTGCGGGCGATACACTCTAGTGAGCTTTCAACTTTTCGTCTTAATGTACATGATAAAGAAATTATTTCTACGAAAAACGCAAGGCACACCTTGAGCAATATGTTTGGTTTTGGGACGCTAAATGGAACCATGAGGCGATGCGAAGCCGGAGCACTTGCACGATCGCGTTCCGTTGGCTTTCGTTGGGCATGCTACCGACCTAGCGTCGTGGAACGCGCGTCCTGTCTTCCCTCTAGCCTTGCCTTTAATTCGCACAGGGCGAGCGGGGAATGCGGTCGCTCTTGGCGCTCTTTCGCTCGGGAGCGGACTTCTTCCTTGCATTTCACCGATCACAAGTGATAATGAAGGGACCACGTAAACCAACAGTACAATAAAAGTTTGATGTTTAATATACACACGATGTTTCACACTCTTTATATTATGTACTGGGCGCATTTCACGGAAGAGTTTCACGGTTTACAGATGATTCCCTCCGTAGCTTCGCCCCACTCATCATCATTCACCCCGTGGATATGCTGTGATTTTTTTTACTCCTCTATGACACTCTATTACATATGTTAACACGGTTCATTGGCCGACATGACGCCTGTGTAGGGTATTTTGCCGAATGAGTTTCAAGCACCAGAGGGACCACAGAGGGTCCACTCTGATGATGAGCTCATTTAGCATCGGCATCGCGAGCCCTCGCTGCTGCCGCCGCTTCGGTGCTGGTAGTGGCTTGTGCTTGATGTCGGCGCTGGCGTCTCTCTTCGGCCTCGCGAGCTCTCACCGCAAGGTCTTGGCGGCGAGCCCGCTCTGCTGCTGCATTGCGAGCCCTCCGCGCTGCTGCCTTAGCTTCTTCGGTGTTCATGATGAGTAGCGGTAGCGAAGTGCATTGAGTGATGTCCGGCTAAATAGAAAGGAAGTGCGCGAAGAGCGAGTGCTATTTAAGGCACGACCCTCCAGCGGTCTCTTATCAAACTAGAGCACGCGCCGAGAGCGCGTGCTCTAGTTTTTTTTCTGTTTTTTTTGAAGTGCACGATTCAAGGCCGCGTGCTCCGCCGAGATCGGAGCACGCGCCCTTGCATCAACAGAGAGCACAGCTGCACCTATAGCGGGAGCAATGAGAACCAATGTACACGGCAGGAGGGACGAGAGAAAACCCTCCAACAAAAGGAGCAAGCTCTTAAACCGGTGCGTACGGAGTCGCCCCTCCGATTCCCCTTCGTCTTCTTTCGTAGGTTCCATCGTAAGGGTCCTAAGTTTTAGTATGGTCAATCTCTACGTTGTATATTTTCTGCACTGGTCTTTTCAAAACTTCTCCTTTACCCAGGCGTAACAAGCAAGCGCGAGCAATTCCGCCATTACCGAGATAAACTTTTTCAAATCTTTCCAGGGGCCACATAAGCTGCTTTTGTTAGGTGTGTCTACAATCACTATGCTTCCGACTGCCAAGTTGCGAGAAGGTCCGGAAGAACGATGGGTATATTCGAGAGTGAGCACATATTCGTACATCTAACGTATACAGAAATCATTCAAGAAACTTTGACGGTGTTGCAAACAGCGTAAATAGTGCTTCGGATTGCTGTGGTTCAGTAAGTGTTCTGTGGAATCACCGTCCGGCAGAGGTAAAATGCTGCCCTATAAGAAAATGTGCTTTCGTAATCACAGATGGTAACTGGCTTGGAGGCAGGCATAGGTAAGTGGTCTCGTCCTCAGTGAGTAGCCTCGTCCTCAGTGAGGAGCATACTGTGTTCTTCAGCAGAATGCTATTTCATCCAAGCTCTTTCCGTAGGCATGTCTTCACTGGCCTTCTTCATGTTCATTTTTATTTCCGGCAATGATAAATAATCATATGTACATTTGTCCTGTCTAGGAGGGTGACAAAAAGGCACGAATGCATGGCTGAATGTCACACCCCGTTCTAGACACACATAACTCAAACAACACAGGCCGCTACGCGAGCAAGATAATTAAAAATTGGGGGAACCTTAAGCTTCACCTTTAAAAGTTGAACGCGATAGCGACATCCGGCCCCTAGTGCGCACTTCAACCACTAAGTACATACCTATAATGTGTATTGTTACACACAGACACACGCGCTCGCGATGTATCCATAGTAATGTACAGGTTTTCAATCTAAAGCACTTTCCTGTGCAATGAAGGAAAGAAGTGTTAATTTTAAGGGCTCGTTTTCTTTTTATACACAATAATAATGAGCACTAAGAGACAATAATGCCAAGGAAAGTATAGGGGATGTTTTTAATTTTAAATGTAAGGTAAATGTGAAGAAAGAAAAGTGGACGAAAAGATAGCTTGCCGCGGGCAGGGCCCAAACCTTCGACCTTCGAGTAACGCGTCCGATGCTCTACCAACTGAGCTACCGCTGCGACCATCCCCCCGACCACATTTTAGGATATATATGTAAATTTGTGCATATGTGCATATGTGCATATTGTGCATATGTACATATGTGCATATGTGCAAGAGTTGAGACATATTACTCACAATGCCTCACAGATGGCAGCACATTATCTAGCGTTTGCTGTTTGCTTGATCAACGCCTCCTATAGAAAGCAGGCGTTGGCTTGATATGTTTTCCCCTAGATAGGCGTAGTTGTCCATTTTTAGAGCTGTTTGAAAGTTCGTGTGTGTTTTTAGCGGCGATGGCTGCACTATCCCGGCCTTTTTTGTCGC
The DNA here is from genome assembly GCF_013339695.2 of Rhipicephalus sanguineus. Classification (NCBI taxonomy): domain Eukaryota; kingdom Metazoa; phylum Arthropoda; class Arachnida; order Ixodida; family Ixodidae; genus Rhipicephalus; species Rhipicephalus sanguineus. Next base: position 135,771,609 of record NC_051177.1, read on the forward strand.
GCGAAAAACGTAGTTTGATGGCCTCGCCAATGCGCCTACAAATCGCCGAGTGTGCTCATTTTCGTCGTGACACCTGCCGAACGAAATACTCCTTCCACTACATGGCATTTATGTAGTGTTTTTTTTTTTTTCGAAGCAGCTGCAAGTAACATCGTGGCTTTGTGGTAGGACATATTCTTGCCACGAAAACGGCCCGGGTCCGATCCTCAATGGGACCGAAGATTTTTATTGTTTATTTTATTTCCGTCTTTCTCGATTTTTCTCTCACAAGCGTCGGTAGCGACGCCGACACCGTCGCCGACGCTTACTGCTACACCGGAATTTCCGCGACACGAGCTCTCTAACGCTATCGCGTTAATACAGAGAATATATATACTACACATATTTGGTAGTATATATACAGATTGATACAAATATACAAGCGTAGTACAGTCATATAAGAGCGCAATAGAAATGTAAAAAAAGAACAATATTCAGGCTATTGAAGCGAAAAAGAACTTAACGCAATACAGACAGCAGCAGGAAAAGTAAAAAAAAAAAGAGAATTATTCCTGCATTGATGAAAGGTATGCAGCTAACTTTTTTTAAGCATTTCATGCGTATCGTTTCCTATACCATATTTATACCGATAGGATGATGATTTAAGAAGTCTGCTATAACTTAAGATTGCTTTTGCATGCAATAGTTGGTCCGTGTAAAAATTTGGTCATACATGATTTTTCTAGTTTCGTAAGAGTGTCCCTTCGACAGAAATTCTCGATGAAAATTATCCTTGCATAAATTTATTTTGAGAAACATTGCAATGTGTATCTCTTCTTTCAGAGAATGTTGCATTGTTGATTACTTACTCCCTTTGAAATGTGGCACAAAGTGAGTTATATAAGGCAAATTTTCAATAACCCGCATAACACGTTTTTACAGGCTCATTATAGCTATATACAGCTTATTACTACTTCATTTTGTTGTTCTTCCCCATACGAAGACGAACTATTGTAAATGGGAATGAATTAGTGCGTAATATAGCTGACTTTTTAACCATCGCGGCAAAAGTTGCTTTACTCTACGTATAATATCTTTAGAACGTGAATTGCGTCTTGTAAGGTTATCAACATGAGAGGACCAGCTGAAATTTTCTTCTAAAAGAACACCGAAATATTTAGGTATTCTTACAAGCTCGATAATCTCCCCAAGGAATTTGAAGTGTACGTCATACCTGATAGACTTATTTCGAGAGCGAAAAATTACGTATTTAGTTTTTTAGTATTTAGTTACAGTTGACTTACAATAAGCCACTCGGACAAATTAATGAGCCATTTTTTAGCCTGCAACTGAATAATATATAATTTCTGTCCTGAAAAAACATATTGGTGTCATCGGCGTAAAGAATTATGTCTGGCGTGAACAGAATATTTTGTGTATTGTTTATATATAATAAAAAAAATGAAGTGGTCCAAGTATGGAACCCTGAGGAACACCATATTTAATATCCCCAAAATATGGTTTTGTATAAGGGTGTCTGTGTGCTGGTAGCGGTTTGTTAAATAACCACGTATTAGGTCAAGAGCAAGTCCCCTAATATTACATGCGCTTAACTATTTTATAACATGTCATGTTACTAAAGCCAAATACCTTTTTAAAATCAAGAAATATCGCTACAGTATACATTTTGTCTTCAAAATTCTGAATGATTTTTTCTTTGATTGCTATAAGAACCATATCACTTGACTTTCTTTTCTCAAAGCCGTATTGGTTATCTGTAAGTATATCATTTTTAGCGTAGAATTTCACAAATCTTACTTAAATCGTTTATTCAAAAACTTTTGAAAAACTCATAATACTGAGATTGGTCTGTACTTGTTCATATCATTTATATCACCTCCTTTAAATATAACTGTTACTGCAGCGACTTTGAATTTATCAGGGAACACACCTGAAGACAAAGTGAGGTTACGTATGCGTGATGAAGGATTGCTGAGATGGTCGACAAATGCTCTTGTTGGCTCAGGCTTTAATCTCGTCCTCGTCACATACGGCCGCATTCTTGAACTATAGTATTCGTGTTTTAATTTCACGTTCTGTTGTTGGTTTCATGAAAAGCGACTTGAAAAATTACGCATAATGAATGGCCTGTAATTATAAGTGTCGGAGTTATCGCTTACTGATAGTCCACATTTTAAAAAAGTGTTTATTAAACTTATTAAACAAATATATCCCAAAATATGTTATATCTTAATCTACAATTTCAGAGATGCTGATTTGCTTTTTTCGCTGTGATAGGCCTTTTAATGTTTTCCACCCACGTTTCGGGTAAATTGAGAATGTTTTCAAAGTTATTTTCGTAATAATAATTTCTTGCTTTGATATCATGGCCGAGTTTGCCACTGCTCTTCCAATATTCAGTCAGGAGATAAGGCTACCTAGTTTTAATGAAGTAACAAAAAAGTCTGTCTCGTTCATTCATTCACTTTAGAAGTGCCGTGGTAATAAAGGTTTTTACATTTCTTGTTTTGTTTGTTGTTACAGGAGCTGCTTCATTGTAAAGTTTTTTAACATGGTTGAAAAACAAATTGTACGCAGTGGCATGATCCGTTAACTGATAAAGATCAGACCGCGCAGTTTCACTAACAGACGTTTCAAAAGCAGCGGTATTACTTTTGTTAATCTTTCTAAATTTAAAAGCTTAATTGCCATGGAATTTATGTCTTTTCGACTGAGGGTTGAGGAAAAGAAAAATGGGCATGTGATCACTGACATCAGCAACACCAGCTTCCATCACACTCGCATGCTTGATAAAGCATGAGTCAATTAGAATTTCGGAGACATCGGTTCTGTTGGTACATTATACACATTTTCTAAGCGGTAAGAGAGAAACAGGTCAAGGAGCACTTCTTTGTTGCGTTCTAATGACAGCATATTGATGTTGAAGTCACTTGTAGTAGCAATAGCCAAACCACGTTCAGAACAAAAGTCCAGCATGCGTTCGAAAAAGTTAGAAATGCATCTATCGCAAAAGAAGGCGGCCTGTAAGTTAACACAATTACGGTGCCGGGGCACATCATCATGTGGGATTCGTAGTGTGAGTTCACGACTGAAAACGCTGTCACAGTTTCGAAATAAGAAACAAATTCCAGGATCGAACTAGGTTCGAACCTGGGCCCTCTGCGTGGGAGCCCAGTATTCAACCTCTGAGCCACGCCGGTGCTTGAAACTGCTTTGCAAAAAGGTCCTATACAGGCTTCATGTCGGGAAGGAATCACATTAGCATATGCAATACAGCGTGGTAGAAGAGTAAAATAAGCACCAAGCGTCGCACAACGCGAATTCTGTAACCAGGCGTCACACAATGCGAATTGCGCAACGAGTAGGTTGTTGAATGCTTCCAACCCATTACAAAGGGCTCTGCCATAATTCTTCATCGTCATCAGACACAGTATGAACAAAGTGCGCATAATGCCTTACATGCGTTTAGCAGGTACCAACGCTCTCCGTAGATTGACGAAAAATGGCACAGTGCCTGCTGCCCTACTTCTCAAAAATTAGTGATTTATAGCGTAGTGGGTTCATCACAAGTGCACTTGTATTGGTTGACAAGGAAGCCCATAAGCGCATGATCCATTTCCTCGGGGTCTCAGTAAAATTACAATGATTTATAGCATAGTGGGTTCCTCGCAAGTGCACTTCTATTGGTTGCCAAGGAAGCCCATAAGCGCATGATCCATTTCCTCGGGGTCTCAGTAAAATTCTTCGACCCCCACCCCCCCGTCTCTCTCCCACGTCAACGTATGTTATACAGCATGACGGGAGAGAGAAATAGCGACCGGGGGTCACCCAGTGCAAATTACATAACTGGTGGGCCGTTTGAAGATTCCAACCCATTACAAAGGGCTGAGCCATAATTCTTCATCGTCATCAGTCGTCGCGCCAACAAAGTGCACATAATGTCTTATAGACGTGTAGCTGGTGCCTCGCTTCTCCGCAGAATGACGAATAATGGCTTAGTAGGTGCTTCCCAACTTCACAAAAATTGTGATTTATGGCGTAGTGGTTACCTTTCTAGTGCACTCGTATTGTAGCCCCAAGAGAGCTTAACGGGCTCTAGAAACGCCGCTCTTCCAGCTTTCGCTGTGACTGTGCTGCGGTTTCAGCGCAGGCCTGGCATTTTTTTCTTTTCTGGATTCGTGTGCACATCTGTAACTTGGGAAATGTAGTTCATGTCCATCTGCGAACCATGTTTCAGAGAAGGCTAAAACATTGATGTATTGTAAATCATCAAGGAGCATGCAAACCCGTTCTTCCTTCCTTTTTAACCTTTGCGCATTTAAATGCAGAATAGACAATATGTTTCTAAAGCATGGTGTGGTGGAAGCCCGAAAAGCGTCCTTATTATAATATTTTGGAGAATACTACTGCGTGCCCCGTATCATTATACTGCGGATGGCGTGGTCGTACCGTTCGAGCAGGCCATCTTCAGTAAATAATCGCCAAACAAAGCTCTGAAGGCGGCTCCATGCTACGAAGTAGTTGTATTCAATATATTCTATCTCAGATTCTTTCCACGGCACTGCCACTTCATGGCGTCGCTCCTGCTTTATGATATTCTCAAGGTACCTACACAAATTGCTCAAAGAAGTGAGCTGTTCTTTCTCTGGGGACATAACATCGAAAGTCCAAAAGGATCGCAGATGATCATCAATATCCTCTTGTGTGTGTACGTCTTGATTCTCAGAAAGCAAGAAGAATGTAATCAGCCTGCACCGCGATGGAAACTGGCCTCGGCTGATTGGGAGCTATTTAAACAATCCACCTTTTTATCCCGAAATTTTACCACTGAACTTGCTATAGACGATGCCGTAGCGTATTTTACCGATTTCATAGTAGCTGTCGCAGAAAAATGCATCCCACAAAGAAAACGTACGCCACTTAAAAGAAGAGTTCCCTGGTGCAGCCAAGAATGCAAGCTGGCTCGAAAGAAAAAGAAAAAAAACAAGGCCTCGGGCATCTTTCGCCGGTACCCAACCACAGAAAATCTCAATTTAAAAACGTTAAAGCACAGGGATGGCGTACGCGACGAGAGGCTAGGAGATAATCCTGGGAGAGGCTCCTCTCGGGCATAAATTCGTTCACTCAAGAAAGTAAAGTATGGAATGGACTCGGAAGGCTAAATGGACAAGTCCACCCACTACCCCTCGTGAATCATTGTGGCAACTCGTTGGAAGAACAAGCGAATGCCCTTGGAGAACACTTTGAATATGTTTCGAGTTCTGTACACGATTCTTACTCATTCTTAAAATACAAACAAATAGCAGAACCTAAGAAACTCACTCAGAAAACCAAAGGAAGCGAGCCATACAACTGTTCATTCACCATCACTGAGTTCCGAGCTGCCTTAAGCAAACGTCAGAAGTTTTCACCAGGACCTGACAGAGTTGTGTATGCAATGATAAAACGCTTGCACACAGACAGTGAACCTGCACTACTTGCACTTTTCAATGCCATTTGGGCTGCTGGATATCTTCCGCACTCATGGAAACAAGATATCGTCATTCCCATCTTGAAACAGAGCAGGGACCCATCGTTTGCATCAAGTTACTGCCCTATAGCTCTCACAAGCTGTCTTTGCAAAATACTCGAGAAAATGGTAAATCACCGTCTCTTACACTTTCTTGAGGCGAATGATATGCTTGCCTCCCTCCAGTGTGGCTTTAGAGAAGGGCAGTCAACAACCGACCATTTGGTTCAAATCGAGGCCAACATACGTGATGCGTTTTTACATAAGCAACACTTCCTGTCAGTATTCTTAGATATATTAAAAGTTTACAATACCACGTGGCCCTTTGGGATCCTTAGAGACCTGTCAGCAATAGGAATTCATGGTGTTATCGAAAGCTACTTCTCCAACCGCACTTTCCGTGCGAAAATCGGGAACACACTGTCGCCCTTATTCACCCAGGAAACGGGCGTGCTACAGGGAGGAGTCCTCAGTTGCACACTCTTCATCATAAAGATGAACTCCCTGCGTACAACATTCCCACCAGCCATCTTCTACTCAATCTACGTTGATGATGTCCAGATAGGCTTCAAATCATGCAACCTGACAATCTGCGAGCGCCAAATCCAGATTTCGCTGAACAAAGTGTCCAAATGGAAAGATGAAAGTGGCTTTAAACTGAATCTCCAGAAAAGCTCATGCGTACTCTTTACGCGAAAGATAGGGTTTTCCACAGGTCCTAATATAAAACTGAATAGGCAGCAACTTAGGACGAACACAGAGCAAAAGTTTTTGGGCATAATGCTCGATTCTATGTTGACATTTACACGGCACGTAAAACATCTTAAGGAAAAAAGCTTAATGACAATGAACATTCTCAAAGATCTCTCACACCTCTCGTAGGACAGTGAAAGAACATGCCTACTAAACTTGTACAGGAGCCTCATACGATCGCGCTTGGATTATGGTGCGATAATTTATCGATCTTCCGCACCAGATGTTTTAAAGATGCTGGACCCTGTTCATCACCTTGGCATTCGACTCGCCACCGGAGCCTTTCGAACAAGCCCTATAGAAAGTCTCTACGTGGAATCGAATAAGTGGGCACTCCACCTACAGAGGGCATATTGCAGCTTCACATACTTCTTGAAGGTTAACGCTAACTCGGAACACCCTACCCATGCCGTCATCAATGATACCAGAAGTACCACGCTTTTTCGTAATCGACCGAGAGTGAGGAAGCCCTTCCCAATGCGGGGGAGGAAACTAAGCGAAAAATTCGACATTCCGCTTCTTGCATACAACCTCATGGCCCCAGTAAATTTTCCGCCGCCCTGGCAGTGGCAGATCGTTAAAGTCGACACATCACTCATTGAAGTCACCAAGCACGCCCCCGATGTGCATATTAAAATGCACTTTGAAGAAATCAGGGCCAAATACTCTTCTCCGGAATTCTATACAGATGTGTCCAAGTCACATACCGGTGTCTCCTACGCAGCTATGTGTCCGGCGTTTACCGAAAGCGACGTTCTGCGTCCGGAAACGAGTATCTTTACAGCAGAGGCGGATGCAGTCACGGCTGCTGCGCAACAGACCAAAAGATCAAAACTACGTAAAGTTGTGATATTTACTGACTCATTAAGCGTTGTGAAGGCTCTAACAACTTTCTGCAAATATAAAAATTCGGTTTTAAATAATCTGTACACACTATTGTGTGCAGCGCACACATGAAACCAGGATGTCATTATATCTTGGGTGCCAGGTCATAGCGACATGGAGGGCAATGTTCCTGCTGACAAAACCGCTCGAACTACGACAACAGCGACCTGCTGCCGTTCTTTGGCTGTTTGTGTCACGGATTTAAGGCCAGCTTTTCTTAGAAATATAACAAACAATCACAACGCCTGTGGGATGCTGAAATACGTAACAAGCTACATCTAGTAAAACCGCTGTTAGGCGCTCCACCACTACTGACAAAATCACGGCGAACGGACGTGTTGTCCTGCAGACTAAGGAGAGGACACACGTTCAGTACACATAACTTTTTGTTGACTGGTAGTGAACCACCTGTTCGCAACAGATGTGCGGACAGACTCTCCATTCTCCATATGCTTGTGGAGTGTCCCGAAGCTGAACATGAGAGAAAAAGGAACTTTTCCGTAGTTTACACCAAGCATATTCCATTAGACCCAGCAATGTTTCTCGGCACTCAACCACTTTTCAGCATCGCATCTGTTGTCATCTTTTTAAAAGAGACTTTTGCATTGCAGACCATTGGCCCAAGACGCTCGTAACACGGCCTCCCCTGGGAGACTGATGTTTCGAGATCACATAACCCTAGCACACGCCTCTACGTCCATTCTTCATAATGTATCGTATACGTCATCCGACAACATATTTTTATCGTACATGCATTTTATGCCCTCACAGCGACTTGTTTTAGGCTACTATACAGCCATTTCGTGTTACCGTCAGTCCCATTGTTTCATTGAAACTTTATGCCCAACCATTTGCTTAGCGCTCTTTGTTCAGATTTGGGCCCTTGCGCCAGTCAAATCCACACATCATCATCACGATGAAATTTCATTCCTAAATCGTTTCATCCAATAGCAAAAAAGCGTATATGTGATCATCGTTTTTGTAAGCGTTTCTCATCTTTACAGAAGCACAAGTTTTTCCGTCTCTTTTCAGCTATTGATGATGTAAGAGCACGTGATACTTGGTGAAGGTTTAAATAGTGAATGTTCTTTCTCCTAAAGTTAGCTGTCAGAAGGCACTCTGCGGTGCGTCATACTTTTTCTTTTGTCCCTGTTTTCTGCAATGCCCGTTTCAAGGATGCTCCCTAAAAGCCGTCCACTGCCGTATGTTTCTGGTAAGTGGCTTGACCTCTTGTCAAGGTAGGCGGGCTCCGATATTTGCATTGTCGACATTCGCGACAGCATCGACGGTACTTGCCGAATTTCCAGCGTCTAGCTACGGCTATTTCGGCGTTATTGATGTCCTAGATTCGGCACTGTAGACATGCAAGTGTAGCTACTGCTTAATCATCGTAGTCTGCTGCTGTGGCGTATTCAGACGCGAGCTCTTTCGTTGGAATGTCATCTTCTATTTTTTTCACATATCTTATTTAGCTTGTCATAGCTGGATGTAAGCGGTTTCTTCAATGCGATTAGTGTCGCTCCATCGGCCCTGTCGGCTTCCAAAATTGACGTCGCCTCGTTGAGTATTTTATTACTCTGTGCGCGTGCCGATGATCTCTTCTGTTTCAAACGTTCCATTCATGCAGCGTACTCACAGGAAACCTTGGATTTGCGTCGACTTGTTGACGTTGCTGGGTGCGGCGATCGACGAGGCTTACCAAGCACCGATGATTGTTCCATGAAGAAATCATTCTTGTCGGTGCTGTCATCCGTGGCGCCGATTAGAGCAGATCCCGCGTTTTCGGCACCGTATGTTATGGCACGACGTACACGCTTCTGTAGTACACGGCGATAAAAACTCGAAGCGTACTGACTGCACTATGATCGCTTTAATAAAGACCTAAATAATCCTCACTAAAAGAAAAAAAATGGGCGATGCTTGCACTAAGCACTAAGCCGCGCTAGCCTTGAAATTGTGAAACTGGATGATTTTGAAGACTAGTCCTGTTGCGTCTAGGTTGTTTTTTGGCCTTGCCAAGGTGATAAACTTTATTTATAGGTTGCTTATAGGTTGTTGCTCGGCTGCAGCTAGGTTATCCTAGGGTGTTTCTACGTTGATCCTCACCGAAGAGAGGTTCGAGTTAAACCACAGACAGTCACTGATACGACACGGATGTCCAAACACCAGAAACAGAAACTCGCGCTGAAACCACGTGTGTGCATGTCATAAATCTACCGCGATGTCGTCGTTGGCGTAGGCCTTCGATCGCTTGAGTTTATGGTTTGAATGCAACATCGATGCTCGAAACATCACGACATGTTACGCGCGTATCTCATCAAGGCGGCTTTCGCGTTGAATTGGCAAGAAATGCGACATGTTGGTTCGGCGTGCGTAAATGAACCCGCTTTCGGACCACGCGCATTTATCCCCAGATTCGTGTCTGCGCGCCGTCATATTTCCCAAACGATTCGTCACATATGGGCAGAGGTCGTTCCCAATGTACATTGATGGGTTTTCGAGAGGTCAGCGCGATGAAATCAGGCCTAGATGGGTGTAGTCAATCGTGCTTTTTTAGCACTGCTCACGCTTCACCCATCTTTTATATTCTACAATTACTTTAGTTTTTATTGTGAATCTGGTATTGACAATGTGGCATGTTTCTATATAAACACTTGTAATAGCTTCGCCAACAACATCACCTATCTTTTTCAGGATATCAGGAATGATTTCATTGGGACTCTTCAACACGCCATTGGTTTTCAAATTTTTGTTTCTCGCATATTGCTCAGCTTTCACCAGGTTTGCTTGGCCTACACCAAGATCCTCGTACAGCAAGGCTACTCCCAGGAGATGTGATTCGTTTTCTTTACTAAAGCTTTGCTTTCATCAAGGACGGTTGAAACCAGGTGATTAGATTCGTGAAAGCTTTCACTAACGAATGCCATACTTTTCTTTATTTTCTCTACTTTTCTGCATGCCATGCATTCCTCCATGTACATGTTTCTTTCCGCTGCTTTTTTAAATGTTTTATACTATGCTTTCAGCTCTTTCTTCAAATGCAGAAGTCTTACGTATTGTGTTGATATAGGGAATAGACAACAGAGCACTGCTCATGCGACACCCAAAGAGTGGTGGCAGTTGTGTCAGCAAGAGAGCAATCAGAAGAACCCTAGAAGTGAAGAAAAAAGTGTTACGTGTAACACAAAGAGGAAATAATCAGGAACTGCCTGTACCGCCGCCACCACTCTCAATTGTCGCATCCGTGATGTGCGCCGCGTTATAGGCGCATCTCTGAGCACGTCACAAGTAGTGGTATCAGATCGGAGGCACTGCCTTCTGTGGCATGCAGATATGACAAATAACGCATGCAGATACGACACAATTGATATATATGCGCGTAATTAAATCGGTGACTCACGTTCTATTGGCGTGGTGGCGAAAGAGTTCAAACAATTCAGTGGAAGCACTGTCGCCATCTAATTAGTGGCGGATCAAAGTAATGCATTACTATGGGCGGAAATGGTCTTACTGGTACCGAAGGCTTTATCCCGGGTCTCCATGCTCCGAAGTTAAGTGTTTTAGCAGTGGTGTGCGAATTAATATTTTTTTAAGTGCGAATTAATTTTTTTAGTTTCGCAGCGAATTGGAATAATCGAAGCCAATTGCAGGTCGAATGGAATAATTTTTATATAGTCTAATACCAAGAGTACGGCTAATAAAATTCTCAAAACAATTTATTTTCACCAATCAGCCATAAAAAACGTTTTCGTACAGCAAGTTATCTAAAGGAAATTTACACCTTGTACAACCCTATTACTTGGGAGTATAATATATGCTGCTATTTAATGTTTTCATCAAGGATGTATAGCTGCTAGGTGTATTCGTGAAGTTGCGACACGGATATGCATGCCACCATTCTTCCTGACTAGGAAATCAGCCGCTCACTAGACACACGCGTGCTGATCTGTTAATCTTATCTTGATAGCATACATCCTGCATCGTTTCTATTTCAATTGGAAGAAGAAAAGACAACTGACTGACAGGATGTCCATTGCAGCATTTTTAAAAGACGATATTAAAAACGATAGTCTTTCTTGGGGAACTTAAACGCAGAAATTTTGGTATGTCTGCGTGTTTGTCTGTCTGTCACCTGATTCAGCCACGCGGCGAAAGTTGAACCACTTGCCGAACGCCCAGCCATCTTGAGCTGGTATGGCTGTTCATACTTGTGAACGTTGTCGATCAAAAAGTAAATATTACGCATATCTGAGGCGCAACGTCACTAGGTGAGTATTAGGTGGTGTGTTCCTTTAATAGAAAATACATAGATACGTAATTCTAAAGGCCCTAGCTTCTCAAGCTGCGCTGAAAATGCGACTGCGCTGAAAATGCCAATGGCGCCGACCAACGCCCTCTGCCACGGAGGAAGGAAACCCTCTGCACAAACCTCTACACAAACCCTCTGCACAAGCTCACGCGACTCTGGAGACCGCGATTCGCAGAGGGTCTCGTGAAAACATGCGCCCTCTGTGGGGGATCGGACGAAACGCTCGGCGATGTCGTCCTTGAGTGCTGCGAGATTCGTCCACCGGCCGGCACAGCGGCGCTGCCCATAGCGCTTGGCTTCGGTGTAGAGGGCGGAGAGCTGCGGAATGTGGTGGAAGTGACGAAGTGGCGCCGTGAGTACTGGTGGCGGCGCGGAGCACTACGTGTTTAGTGGCAGCTTGTTAGCAAGTTTAGCGACTCTTTTTTTTCCTCAGTCACGCCGGTTTTGTGCACCAAACTACGGTGACCCGTTAAAAAGGGCAAGACCACCAACATCATCATCATCATCTTCTTCTTCTTCTTCCCGATGTATTGCCAGATGGCGTCTATATCTCACGCAGCGTAGAGTTACTGTATAAGCTACCTTTAGGTAGCAGAGTTGCGCATCTGTCTTCCAAACGCCGCTAGCAACCGTGCATTGCGTAGAAGCTGACGCTCGGTCTAATTTTTGTATTTCTCGTCGCCGCTGCGGCAGCGAACTGACTTAACACTTGTCATCGACAGCCAATGTTTGTCGCCGGTCTTCGACACGCCGGACATGTTAATCGGCGACACGGTAGGCATGTCGCCTGCAAAAACGAAGTGCGACTTCACCGCATAGCTGTGGTTGCTAGCGGGACCTATGCGCAACTCTGCTACCTAAAGGTAGCATGTACAGTAACTCTAACGCAGCGCCTCTTCTATCGTCTTTACGCGGCCTTTGCAGCGGAGCACGCAGATACGCGGCCATTTTTTTTTCTCGCATTGACCCTGAATAATGTTAGGTTTTCTAATTTTACACATTTCTTTTTAATTTTGGCAATGGCTCCTCATTTGTTTCGGTTGTTTATTTCAGTATGACTTCTGCATTGTATTGTGACAGCGCAGGCGGTCTCACGCAGAATATGTCATGCCCACTCCACTTGCATACTGGCACAACACTTGGAAAAGCACAGTAGGGGGAGGGAAGTAGGTGGCTGCTGAAAATAGTTTGGCTCCTTGCGCATCAAACTTGGCAAATTTTAGCGCAGGTATGTAACTCTTTGTGCTGATTTTGTCATTAAATTTTGTGGTTTTCGAATGTTTACAATACGTAAAGTTCCTCACGTATCTAATAGAGTACCGAACTAATCCAATCGAATATTCGAAATTTAGTATATCCGGACGCCACCAGTTTTAAACATTACGCCGCATAATTTTTCCTCCACTTAGCCACAGGGCTAAATAACCAAGCTTTCAAAATGCAAATACATCTTAAATACATGAATGCCTTGCATTCGAAGAATAATAAAAAAGAAGAAAAATGTCGTAGGTCCGTGAGAGCTTGATATATCAAGCTTATATGGTTCCAGCAAAAATGCCTTCCCTGACCTTTGTATTGGCCTCGAGGCCCACCACTGGAAGCGCCGGCGCCACCGCCGGCGTGACGTGCTTGGCAGGATCACGTGGTCTCAGCGGCCGCGTCGGCTGCTTGTGGCGCACTGCCACGTGCTTTGAAAACGAGTTTCAAGTCCCACATGCGCTGCGGTCTGTTCAAATTCGGAAGTTTTCTCTCATTTTCTACTCAATTGAAACCATTGTAATAGAGTGGCTGCCTCCGAAGGCGACGAACATGGGGCTCTACCGCTCGGTGCCGCAGTGCCGCGCTTACGCAAAGGAGCCCAGTGTCGGCCTGCACCGGTAACCGCGGGACAAGAAACAGCGTGAAGCATGGGTTGTAAAGCTAAGAACCGGCAAGTAGCCATCCGCTACGAGGCTGGTGTGCAACAAGCACTTCCGCGACGAAGACTTGTTACTGCGTCGGGCCTGCGATGTTCGGTGAGTAGCAGACAGCGCGCACTGAGACGATGGCTCGCGCGCGTTTCCCGCCGGCAAATGATGCTTATCTGCCACAGGATGGTAAAAGCGCTACCTTTTACCACGTGCGATGCCATCTCAGAACCATCCAATGCGACCTCTTGATCGTCGGCCCCGTGCTCAGCGTCCACAAAATCGGCTGCAGATGCGCAAGTCATTGTTTAGATACGTTGAATTTAAAAAAAAGCGCACAGGGTCCCTTATGCATTCGTTAAAGATGACTAGAAGGCGAAAGCCATCTTCTTCTTGTCAGTCGATGTACTGATTCTCCCGCGCCCCCCTCCAAAAGCGTTCTGCGCCTAACGCGGTTTTGCACGGCCTCCGTGACCGATCACGGAGGCAATGCAAAGCGACCATGACGTGTGAATACGTCATAATTTGACGTCACATTATGTGACGTCATAATGACGCTACATATTTTGACGATCTGTGACGTCATGATGACGTCATATGGTGACACCATCACGTGACGATTATTTTTTGCATCACTCGTGTTGACGCCGCCGACGCGGGACGCCGACGGGCAACCTTCCCACTTGATGAGGCATGCATTGCTTAATAAGCTACATAAATTTTGCATTGCCTCCGTGATCGGCCCACCGGCCAACCCCATGTATTTTCTTGGAGCCTCATTTATTTACGTGGGAAAGATGCCACCCTGTTCGCGTTAGACACGACACTGCTGCCAAAATTGCTGGGGTACTCGCCAAATAATTACTGTCCTGTTTTGCGGCTGCTGGTTGCTGCAATAACTTCTATTTTATTCACCGCTATTTGAAGCTCATGTGGGTCCTAGTTCACAGCCGACGTTTGCAGAACAAGTCCGGCAAACGTTACTGTATTTTCTTTCTTTTCCTAGGCCTCGCATGCTACTACATGCTCGGTCTCGTAGACTGGTTCTTCTTCCACCAGCAATCTCGAAGTGGTGAAGCTTTGGTCCATGAATTTGTTGATGACAGAGAGCGGCAAGTTCACTGGAATGCAAACGGAACGATAATTAAGGAGCATTAAAAAAGGGCGTCGCATTTGCTCACGTTTTGTGTGAGCACCAAACGAAACGAATGCGCTGAATGAAGAAATAGAAGCAGCGGCATTTGCCCGCTGAGAAGACCGATCAATACGCAGTGCGAGACAGCTTGTCAAATGACATTGAAACGTACCCGAATTTAGACCGAAAAAGAAAAAAAAACACTAAATCGTCGGGACGGCAGATCACAAAGTTGCCATGCTCACCGAAGCCGCAGTTGTAAGGAAATTGTTTTTGAACTGCTCTGATAGCGTCCGCGCAACAGTAGTTGTTTGTTTACTCACAAATTCTCATATTTTGCGGCCTAAAGTTCACAGCGCGGTGCCGAAACGCGCTCGTAGCAAAAGCGAAACCATCAGTACGAACATACATGCAAACGCTCATACATGCAGAGGCACCGTCAGTCGTCGCGAACCCGTGCGATCGCTGGCTTGAGGCTTCTTCCTGTTATGCTCCGTTTGGTTATACAGACAGTCTACTCTAACGAGATATTTCACGTAGTTTGCACTCAGCGAGTGACTACCTTTCACGCAAGAAGTCGGTTCAGGAGTCTCCAACGCGGTGACAGCGTGAAGCGGGTGCTCGGTTTTCTGCAAAGAGACAGCGACTGTAGACTATCTTGTGCTTTCAGTTCGTCGAAAATGATTATTTTGACATTAAAGAAGTCAGTTAATTTCGAAAGTACTTACAGAAATGCCCTGGAGGGCTTCCGCGAGGTGTTCTTGTAGAGCGCCGACAGCAAAACCTATGGGGAGCGCGCCGGCGGTATCCTGCCTAGCACGCAATCGAGGCGCGTCCGATAGAGGGCGACTCCGTAACTCCTCGAGGCCAATATTGATATAAGAGGGTATGTTGCCGCAACGAAAACGTTTTTTCAGCAATGCACTTCTGTTTAGAACAGAGATCGAATATAAGGCGATGTGTTATACATAAAAACAAAAATAATAATAATACAGAAATACCTTATAATTGCCTATTATTGTATAACGTGGTTCGTATAGCCCAGCGCAATATAACTTCTTATCAATTCATTTGTGTTTATGCTTGAAACCGACTTTAAGGGCATTGGTTGTAAGGAAACAAATACCGAGGTAACAAAAACTTTTAAATAAAAGATCATAAAGCGTTCATGTTTTGTTATAACATGGCTTTTATTGGCAGGATGTTCTTGCAGACAAGTTGGTTCAAGCTACAAGTGATATTAAAACATCGCGCAAAAAAACCAGGATAGGCGGAATGAACGCGCAAGGCAGAGGGAACATCGAGAATCATGGGCACCCGTAGTGTCTTGCTCATTCATACCGCCGGTCCTCGTTTTTTCTACCACTTTAAACTTCACTCCGGGATTATATTGCCCATGTAACAGCGTCTTTCTAGCAGTGCATTAGTGCTTAGTAAAAGCTATACCAGCCATCATACCAGCTTCGTTGGTAAATTACCCTCACATAGTGGAACACCAGATGCATCTTTTTGTTTTTTTACGTTTCCTCCAGCATGCGTCGTATAAAGTATAGACCATCGCTAGCAAGGCTGAGACCATCGCGACGCCCGCCAGCCGTACGCGATGCCCACCTCACCAGACGGCGTTGCTATGGGCGCGGGACGCCGACATCCGGCGCCTAGTAGCGACGCCACGCCCTTCAGGAGGTACACCCCACCCTCCGCTCTCTTCGGTGTGCCCTGGTCGCCCGTCCGACTCGTCCTCATTGGCACCCAGTCGACTGGGCGCTAGACCTGAACCCTCTGAAATAGGTGTTACATTCTCCACACTACCTTCTTGAGAGGAGGGATACGTGGAAACCATCTGTCTCGAGGAAGCGCCTTCTGTTGTGCAATAACGGTTAGTTTGGCCCGCCTGTCCAGTGTAAAAGGGGCATTGCCTGCATGCCACCTGAGAGACTGGTGCTCTGGCAGGACAAGAGCGGGACCATCGCTTCTTTCGGCTGCCAAGTATGCACCGCATTTTCCGTCCGATCGCCCGCTACAGTGCGCAAGGCATCATTAATGATCATCATCAACTAATATCCTCTAGCGGGCTCGGGCCGGGCCTGGTCATGAACACGCGCACCCTGGGTAAGTTAGTAATGAACGCCCGGGCTCGGGGCGGGCTCGCGCTGGGTTCGGTCATGTACAACCGGTCCCGGGCCGAGCCCGGGCCGGAAAATCAGGCCCGTGCAGTGCTCAAATGTGCACTGTCTTTATAAACACAGAAAACCCCACTGTTTTACGTATGTCGACACAATTCTTGTCTGCTTGCGGAAAGAGAGACCTGTGAACCTAATTTTATATTTCCTTTTGAATTCACAAAGTAGCTCCACAATGGAGGTCAGGCGAAATAACATGTCGTTAGGAAAGCACTTCTTTCTCAGGTGGCCTCTGAGTTCCCTGCCTAGATTTATACAAAACAACTTTTTTTCACCACAACCACAGCCTCGATGTCTCCAATACGGTGCGCGATACTTTTGCATTGCCGTTATTAACCCTCTAAACACTTTAACATGAATTTGAGATGTACCGTTGCTTCTTTAAAATTATTTTCAGGTTACCCTCTATGATCATTCACTGTATTCCGCCAGGTAAGAATGCGTGTGATAATATTGCAAACAGGTCTTTGTTGTAGCTTTGACTCACCAAATCATTTGTGTCTTTTTTCTGCGTGTTTTGAGAGCAGAGGAGATCTATGTCTTCTTCTCTATTAAGCGGTTGTTTTTAAGATACTCAAGTTCTACGTGGTAAAATATTGACACACAATTAAATCTGCATAATTTAAAAGTTTAGGGCCCGTTTAGTCAGCATCGGAACGCAGCCGAAGTGAAATCTGCAGTTGTACATGGGGGGGGGGACCAGCGCAAGTATACCTCGTCCCACGCTTGTCCTCACTGCTCTTTTTTTGTGTCCCCTTCTTACTTTTTATTCAGGAGCATTATTCGTAGATATTCGCCAGAATTACGGTTATTGTAGGCCTAAATTACAATATAGTTGTTGTAAAATTGGTCTGTGAACCCCACGTTACTTACGGCGGCTACATTAACGGCCACATAGCTATAAATAGGCAAGTTGCTTTTTGTACTGCGTCCTTATTAAATGAGGCCACCGTTGCCAGGATGCCGACTCGCATACGATTATGATGCGCATACCAGTTCAGCGGTAGACACGTTTGAAAGAAGGCAGAATTTTTGCAGTGAGATTCCTTCACTTCGCCTCAATGGCTTGTCGAAGTATTGGGGACTTTTGTGCACTAAATATGTGCTCTAGTTAGATGTGAGCTGCTTGGTACACTCATCACTTTATCGGAAGACATATTAAATAAATAAGACGTACAGAAAATACAAATTATTATCTCATTGAAAAGCAAACCACTGCAAAGAATGAGCACGGGACACGGACATAGATCTCAGACCGTTAAATGCTTTGCTCTTTGGGAAGATATAAAAGCAATCTGAAGTGAAAGTGGAAACAAAGATATAAACACGCGGCTTATTTGCAGTCATAAAACAGATGAGGAATTTGACATTAGGAATAGTTTCAACTGTATCGCACGAAAGCAGGTTTCACGAAGTTCGTGGTCTGAAGAAATTTCGATTCCACGGCAGGAACTCACTGGGCTTAATGCTGTTTTCAACCCGAACAAACGAAAATACCTTGGTAGGAAACCCGATTATTGAAGTCATTGCCAAAATAAATAAGAAAAAAAGCCCTAATTTCTCTATAATTTTCACACAGACGGATTCTTCTTTCATCATGTGCTCATACGCTAACATGTTGAAAAATATAGCGGCCTTAGTCACGACACTAGTTTTGTTTTGACAATGCTGCACTCGGTACCAATGCACGGAACAATGGACTCAGCAGTCGGGAAAACTTTTATGTAATACACAGTGCTAAGGCCAATAGAGTGGTCAGCGTCCCTTAGATTATCCCGCAGGAAGAATAGATCGTGGTTGCTTTACGTTATGTCATTGTTATGCTACACCTTGCGATGATCTTCTTCCACCAACTTTCTTGCTCAGCCTGCTTCCACAGCCACTGCACTCGTTCTCCCCGTCTGCGCGTACTGGCAGCCTGTCATAAATTGACAGAACCATCCACATTTCTATTTTATAATTTTTTCATAGTACCTGAAGGGTCCCACGGAACATTACATGGCGGGTGAGCAAACAGAAAAAAAATTGATAGGCCAGGTCACATTTCGTGACTTGAATGTTGCCAGCATTGAAATGAGTAATGCCGATGATGAGGGCGATTTTTGAAGGAATGGAATTACATTCTCCGGCACCTGACCTGAATTTCGCGCTCTTGGAGCCCCTCATCTCCGTGCTAATTTAGAGGATTTATGTTTCGGGCCGCCTTCGCGGTCTCTTCCACGCGCAGGTGTGGCAAATCGCCAAATACAATGCCGCTGTCGCTTTTCGGTGTGGCTGCGTTAGAATTTTCGGTTCCTCAGGACCGGGAGATGTTTTTTTGAATTTTAGAACTTCCCGATTCAATGAATTAATACGAGTGCGGCCATCACTTTGCAAAATCGAGTTTCAAATGTAACAATCAAAGATTCGCAAGCCATCTAATACACATTTGGTTCCAATTCTGTTGAATTCAACAACTTCGTTTTTGGCATACGCCAATACTTTAGCTTAAACAGCGACAACTATATGCATTATAAATTGGATTGGTATGCCATTGCTTCAATGTATGCTTCCATGTAGCAGTACTTCCATGTGTGCTGTGTCAGCGAAAAATACAATCCTGCAAATATTCACATGATGGATAAACTGCGCCAAGGTTTCACGTTACATAAGAGGTATGCTAGATAAGTGCACCCAGTGTGCCTTCATTAAGGAAAAAGTTTCAAGAAAATTGAACCAAAAGTGTTAGGAGAGTTTGACATTACAGTCAACGTGATCGGAAACAACGGTGGTGGTCGAAGTACTCGTTGTACACTAGTGGAAGCAGCCTCAATAGGTCATTTATACGGTGTTGATAATGTGATTTAAGCAGTCAAAATAGCACAGATCTGTAAAAGTTTTGTTGAAGCACCAAAATACCACGTATTCGTCAAAGGCTTGCAGATTCATGGTGGACGATTCGCTGACGCTCTTTATTTCCCGTACATTCAACAAAAAAGGCATTAGCTTATTAAATGGGTCAGACCAGTTGTGAAAGATCTTTCGGAATGATGTTACTTAGGATGATGGTCACGGTGGTCTTCTTTCTATTGATACTAGACTATGTTGGACATACTAAAGACCCTTAATTAACTATAAAACGATACCTCGGTGGAACTTCTGGATGAGGGGCTAAGGTGTACCATTTTTGGTACACCTTACCCGGGCGTCGTAGATGCTGTGGAAACATCCTCACCCGATAGAAAATTTTCGAAACTTTCATTGCAAAACTTGAGTTGCGTGATAAAACATATGAAGCCTGTCTGCCTTGGATGGACCTGCCATAAGACCAGCAGGATGACCTTGCAGTAGCTGTGAAATGACTACGCTATCTGCTTCATCGGCTCTCTCAGAGCGCAAATGTTTTGTTTAACTATGTTGCAGCAAACACAGTATTTTGGGGATGACCATGTGGAACCAATTTTCTTCCTTGATTTTGCAACTACCACAAATAACTACATGCCCCATGGAGAAGTGACCAGAGAATCGGCTACCACGACAAAACTCAGAGTTGTCGCAGGTGCGCCGTTCCATGCTACTGAAATGAATTCGCTGAATGAAGACTTCGAAAAAAGCCCGAACCCCACCAACGATATGTAAATGTCGCAGTCTTGGCTGGCTTCGAGCAAACTTTCTTGCAGGATGGAATCAAGCTCCCCGACAGGGAGGTAAACAGATTCCATTCGATAAAAAAAACACCGACAGGCGTATATGTCATAAATCAGGCTCGTGATTACCCCTTGACTTGCTTCCGTTTGACTACCAAAACAGGCGTTTTTTCACTAAGTGCCCAATGCCAGTATCACTTCCAGTGGACGTCCGAAAAGTATTGTCGAACGGCTGAGAAATTGGCGAGTTGCTTTTATGTGAAGCCAGTGTTCCTACTGCCTCGGACACCGTCGAACTGAACGACCATGCTACAGAAGCCTTGGCTGAGGGTGGAGTGAAGTTGCAGAGGTGGGCTAACTAACACGTTAAGCCGCAGCTAACATCAGGAGCACGCAATGATACTGGGGCAACAATGGAAGACCAGACAAGGCAGCTTACGTCTGACCGTCGATCCTTTTCTGCAAGGACCTCAGTCAATGAAACGGGTCATCTTACAGACCTCCACCTGTCTGTTCGACCGTCGCTATTGAAGCGCCTTTTCTGATCCGCAGAAAGAGAATGCTGCAACGCATCTGCAAAACGGAACTTCATTGGAGTAGCGTAATTCCAACCCAGCCTGCACGGTGGAACACGCGCTAGAACAGCTGAGGAGTACGGAGTGAAACTGCCTCTAACGGCACCGTCTACCGTAGGAGAACAAACCCTGAAACCGAAGCCGCCAATGCTCTTTAACTCGCGCGCTCAGCACCAAACACCAAGGCCCCAGCGACACCACCGCCACGATATTTTATGTCCCTCACTTAGGCGTCCTCTCCTTGTAGACCCACCGGTGTGCGCCACGTCTTCGAAGTCATGTCACGATGCTCGTTCATCATGCTCTTCTTTGATCTTGTCGTTTTGACCGTATATGTGACGCGCCCATGGATCGCAAAATATGAACGTTTTGCCGCTAGAACAACGCGACCGTACATGTCGAGTCACAAACAACATTTCGTATCGCACAAATGGCACACTTATACCGAGAACCAATGGATAAACACGTGTTAGGCCACTCAGATATGCTATTCCCTTCACAGATAACGATATCAACGCCACGAAAGCGCAATTCTCTTTTTAGAACTGTGACCTAGTGGGCCTCAATAATGAGGCTTGTAAATTCATTATTGCTTCTTACAATACCTATGCCATTTTCAACCCTAGGTGACGTCCCACGATCATCACAATTTGAATGATGCGCAAGCCACCACGCCGATATGATTTTAACCTTGTTAGCATGGTCGCGAAGCCGGTTGTTTATGCAGCGACCTGTTTTCGCAAGTATATACGGCGATACACGGATCAGAAATGCAGTTCCGTAGGGGCCACAAGGCTTTAAGCACGTAACGTCATGTACTTGCATGCTAGCGTTCACAGAGTCTCACAATAGTACGTATAGGGAAATCTGGCGCTAGTGTCCATGGGAGCTGCAATACAGGACCCTTCAACCGACATGGGAATGATGTGTAGTACAGTCGAACTCCTAAATGACGAAATCACCGGGAAATCGAGTTTTGTTCGTTATCGTGAGATCTTCGCTGTCGCGAAAGTATAAAAATACGCACACCAGTTATTTCACACAAACAGATTTATTTAAAGAATTCGTTTATCTTGCTCTGTTTCACGTTGCTTTGAAGGAGCTTCACGGCTCGAGCCTCACCGTTTAATAAGCTTTGCATAGCCTCGTCGTCGTCTGGGCGCCGAGGAAAGTGTGAATGACGTGAAAAGCATTGAGAACTTCACGTGATCTTACGTGCGTTTCTTGCGTTTTGTTGCGTTCCTCACTGTCGTCGTCACTCATAGTCTTTGCGCACACTTTCGATGATAGCGTCGTCGCTGAGCTGTTCGTGCACTATCTGGTCGGCGTCAGCACACAAAAAGTAGTGCAGCTCAGCAGCGTCTTGTTGAACTTATGGCTACGCCATCATCTTCATCAGTAGCATTGTTATCATGATCGTCCGACCAAATGTAAACAGCAATAGCCGTACCGGTGCTTGTTGGCGGAAACTTATGTGCCCAAATTGTTATATCACTGGTGCTGCAATTTTCAAAACTTTCATGCTCATGGATTAAAAAAAATGTTCCGGATTACTACCTTAAACTGTCGTTATTGTGGGAGTGCTTTTTAAAATGTCTTGGCTGTCGTGAAAGGGAAATGCATTGACCTTTATGGACGTTCGCCGAGGACGCCAGATTTTTTCGTTTTCGTGAGAAATTCGTTCATGAGGGCCTTCATTATTGAGGGGTTCAACTGCACATGGATTTGCCTAAGCTTCGTTCTCCGTCTGGCTCCACGTGGTCTGCAGCCGCCTTGTCGCAAGACGAAGTTTACAAGATTTATCTCTCCCACTTTACCACCTTGACTTTTTAGGTCCCCAATTCAAATCAGCTCGCGAAGTTCACAACGAGCCGTTCTTTTAACGAAAACAAAGGCCAATATACCACAATAAATAAAGCGACACGTGCATTCAAAGCCGCAAAGTCTCGAAAAATTCATGTACTAATCAGCATTCCTATGTTGAGAGAGCGATAGCAACGTCACAGCTCAACCTAGTAAATATTGTAGAAAACTCTATGCTCGCGGTTATCACAGTGATGTGTTTGAATAAATGGTGATATTTTGTTCTGCCTTTCTGTATGAATGGGAGTACTTACTACCGCAGAATTTGTTCCCTTTCATTGTGTATATTACCAATATCATTGCTCCGCAAAATGTTTCTTCACGTTTTTTTTTATGTAGAACGCTACTCTTTACTTCGACCTTGTGATGTGTGCTATTTCTGCTCCCACTCCTGCTTAAGTCCTCTAAAGTAGGCGGGCTGTAATAAATAAATAAATGAATAAATAAATAAATAAATAAATAAATAAATAAATAAATAAATAAATAAATAAATATGTTTACATGTGAGAAGCATCATACAATAGTTCTTAATCGCACTTCGCATATTTCATTTGGTGATTCATTGCACACGTTCTCTTTTGTCTATTATTTTGGCTTGTCAATTTGCACACCTTTGGAAGGTTTCGTGGGGCAGGCTGAAAAGAAGGCGGACTCGTTATATTAACTTGCGCTACTTTCAGCCAAAAAGCCAGGCAAGCTTTTTTGAAATCGTTCATAACTTTCGAAAAAATCGCCATTCATAAATGAAACAGTGAAGTAAGAAGCTTTATCGTGCTAAACTGGGCTGGTTGATTGATCATTATGATAAATGCAGTCCAAAAGGGTCGCAACGTGAGAAGAAGAGCGACACAGGACATGCGCTGAACAAACAACTGGTGGGTTTATTACCCAGAAAGGAATAAACACAAGCCCTATTACGATCCGCTAGTACTACGTTCCCCATGAGTGACCAGGATAGCTCCTTTTCCGACGGGGGACGAAATGTAGTGAAGAGGAATGTCCAGCGCTGCAGCCACATCGCGAGCACTGCGTAAGACACGAGCTTGAGCTGCCTAGCCTGCTTCTGCACCGCTGTCTGCGCCTGTCCAGTTCTTGCTGCTACTACTGTTCGGGCGTGACCACCGCTCTCAGCCCAGTGTTTGCATTATACAAGAAATTGTGACATAAATAAATAAGAAATTAAAAATCTGTTGAAGGTATACTCGATACGCCTATGCGAACATAGCGACTACTTTTAGAGCGCAGCTCTTAGGCAGGCGTTCCTGCGTTCAGCGGCGTCGCCGTTGCCGTCAGTGGTGTAAACGATAAACATGAAAAATTAAAATGAGGAACAAATACCCAGCATCGAATAGGATTTCAGCCCGAGCCCTCTGCGTGGCAGTCGAGCATTCCACCACACAGCCACGCTGGTGCTTGAACTCATGTGCAAAACGACACTATACAGGTAATATAGCGTGGCAGAGCAGTAAAATAACAACCAGTCATCACACAATGCTAAGTGCGTAACGAGTGTTTGTTTTAATGCTTCGCACCCACTGGAAAGTGCTCAGCCATATTTTTTATCGTCATCAGCCACATGAAGCATCAACAAATTGCAAATACAACCTTACAGATGTGTAACGGGTATCTCGCTTATTCGCAGAAAGACGAAAAAAGGCGTAGCGGGTGCTGTCCTTCTTCACAAAAATATGGTTTAAAACGTAGGGGATACCTTGCGGAAAGCTAAAACTGCAAACGCAGTTGGCCTTGCCCAAACACGATGCTGCGCTCAGAATTCACATTAGGCGCTATCGTAATCGTCAGTGAATTTTTTCGATATTTCTTCCCATTTTCTCTCTCTTTTGTTCTTACTTTCTATCTTTGTTTCACTCTTTCTTTCTCTCTGTACTCGTTCTGTCACCGATCAGAGTCATTGCAGCCCACATCAGACTAATCGGCGCACGTGTTTTGGGAGCGAAGGGGAAGAAGATGAAGAAGAATAAGAGGACAAAGAGAGCGCGTGACGGTTCATGATGATGATACTTTTTGTTCGCACTAACGAAGTTTCTCCGAGCTTAAACCGCTCTGCTGTTAACATCATGGTTATTCTTAAGGTAGACAGCTTCCATGATTTCACTTGGTCTTTGATACGCGTGCCTAAAGATGACACGCGGGCTATGAAACAAAGGTTTAAAACCTCTTGAACGATATTGAGATGAGAGATGTGAAGTAGGTGGGCCCTATAATGTGTTGTGCTGGCTTAGCCTCTCGCGAACGACAACCCGTCTGTCCAATACATATTTTGCCACAAGTCTGCAGGATTTTACAAACCACACCACATACATATGTTCAAAGACGAGTGCGTTGATTGACGGGGCATGCATTCTTGCGAGACTGGCCTGTTTTTTTCCTATCTCTTGCGGAACAAGCTCTTTCAAGTTTACCGTGAGCAGAAAAAACAAGATTTACGTCAAATCATTTTGCAATCTTCGTGAGCCGACGTGAAAGCCCATCAATGTGTAGGATTCCTGCAACTGTAAGGTTCCTAAGCCTAATGGTGGAGGACAGCTTTAACCCATTAGCGCCCAGCGTACTTTACAAAATACACTTCATTTTTTTGGAATAGAAAATACACTATCCAATATTCTAATTTTTATGATTAGCATTTTTGGCGCTAAAGGTTGCAGACAGACACTTCTAATCAAACATATTGACTCAGGTCATTTTTTTCTGTGCTACGAGTTGTTAAACTTTTGGAAAACGAGCGCCCGTCGAACGCATGTGACGACTACTACGTTTTCTCAATTAATTTAAGGTTTCACACTGTATATATTGAAAAAACAGATTTATTGTGCTTAAGAAAGAACAATATAATCGCGGCGAAGCGCAAGAATCATGTGTAGTGCACAGTTTTGCTCTGAGGGGTAATCAAACGTCGGTGTACTTTTCGTAGTACACTGGGCCTTTATGAGAGCTTACATGTGCATTGCGTTGTAGGTTGCCTCGGAGATCGAACCAGGTATTTTCTTCGGAAGAATGCCGTTTTTACGGTCATTTGAGACTCGGGAGACTGCAGCAGATGCCGGCAGGTATATATGAGGGCCTCTTGGTGAAGTAATTGTCACTCCGAAACGGCTGAGGAGGAGGGGGAAGGCGGCTGTGCGAATGAGTGCATTCTGCCTGATGGAACGAAAGAAATCGGGAAGACTGCTTCTGTTTTGATCCAGGAAACGAATTTCTTTTCGTAAAGGGCAAATACAATAGCATAGTTGCTATGGCGATGAACTATGACACAGTCGAGCCACTACGCTCTGTAAGCAGATGATCAACTCAAAATAAAAACGTAGTGCCATCACGAAACATCGTCAGGAGCTAGAGAAATATTGGCACGGGAAAGATTCGCCTCCGCAGTCAAGCTGCGTATAACTACAGAATTTGCATTCGTGGGAAAAAGTGATGGAAGGCCCTATTTACACAGATCATCAACATTGCTGCACTGAATGCATGGAGGATCTGCCAACCTAGTGGAAGTTAGCAGACCCTCTATGCGTCGACTGCTATCATTCACATGCATACTTGCAGGACACTACCTGTGCCGTGTACACAATAGAACTATGAAGAGGTCTTCCGTGTCCAGTGTGCCTACTAGTCCCCACCATCCATATGGGCACTTTTCACAAGAAGATTGAAGAACGGCTGAAGTGCACTGTCTGTGATAAATAGAAATGATGCTGCGAAAAGTATGGTGCAACGCTTTGCATGATGCGTTGCTGCTTCGACAAGTTGCATGTGCCAAAACAACTTTGGTATTAGTATGGAAAGGGCAACGCATGCTTGCTATTCTTGTGCCGAGCCAGCTTGCATTGCTATCGCAAGAGTCCAGCGTACTTTCTAAAGTACAGTATCATAACTTCTGAAGGAATAGATGTAATTCTATGAAAATTGCTGGATGTTGTTGTCTGCTGTAGTTAGATAAGTGCGCGAAATTTCAATTCAATTCAACAAGTAGTTTTTGCTTGGGCCTTAATGGGTTAACAATTTGACGGACAGCTTCAACAATTTGAGCAACTTAGCGCAATGGATGACGAAGTTAAAACTGGGAAGCCCGTATTCGTTGGCCAATCTAATTGATCCCGAGTGCTGACCTTGGTTTCGTGGTGGCAAGACTTAGTAAGGAAATAATTTAGTGAATTGTAGGCAATGCCGTTTTTAACTATCTTAGAATGCCTTGAGCAATAACTAAGCAGCGTTTTTGTTTTCCAACGCGGCGAACAGTTGTCAGTTGAGCGTCTGTCCTGTGTAGTCAATCTTCGCGTGTTGCCGTCTTTTTGCACTGATTTTACCACTAAGAAGGTATGCTCGAGCTGAACATAGAACAGTTTAAACAAGCATTATTAGGAGCAGTAAAAATCACCTTGAAATTTTGTAGCAGTTAAGACACACAAAGTCGATGTGCCACTTACGGTTATTGTGTCTGATTACGACATCTTGCATAAAGGAACAGCTCGTCATTCAATATTAAGTATACGCTTAAGGAGAAAAGCTTGCTTGCAAATAATTCATACATTCAAGGCTGCAGCGATCTACTGCAGCCAAGTTCGCCTTTGCAAGAAGCTATGCACTAAAAGTGAACACTTGGCGAGACTCAGAACAACTTCGTTGGCTCGACATACCATAGATTTCTCCTTCTGCAATCAAAGATGTAATCCAAAAAGCAGACAATATTCATCTACCTGAGCTCGTCAGCCATAAACGAGGATTCCTGAAGTGTGAGGTAGAGTTATGATGAAATGCTCAACGTCAACCTCTAACGTAAACCATATTCTCCGCAAACATACTCTGATTCACCGGAGAGACAAAAATTGGGGGACCCTTAAGCTGCGCCTTTAAGAGTTGAACGCGATAGCGAAATCCGGCCCCTAGTGCGCACTTCAAATACTAAGTGCATACTTATAATGTGTGTTGTTACACATACACACACACAGCCACTCACACTCACACAGACACACACACGCGTGCCCGCGATGTATCTATAGTAATGGTACAGGTTTTCGATCTAAAGCACTTTCCTTGTGCATGTTTCTCAGAATGTTTCTCAGAATGCTTCACAGATGGCAGCACATTATCTAATGTTTGCTCTTTGCTTGATCAACGCCTCCTCTAGAAAGCAGGCGTTGGCTTGCTATGTTTTCAGCTAGATGGACATAGTTGTCCATTTTTGGAGCTGTTTGAAAGTTCATGTGTGTTTTTAGGGGCAATGGCTGCATTATCCCGTCGTTTTTCGAAGCATTGCGTCGCGCAAAAAACGTAGTCTGATGGCGTCGCCAATGCGCCCACAAATCGCCGAATGGGCTTATTTTCGTCGTGACACTTGCCAAACAAAATGCGTTAAGGAGAGCCCTTCCACTACATGGCATTTATGTAGTGTTTTTTTTTTCCGAAGCAGTTGCAAGTAACATCGTGGCTTTGTGGTAGCACATCTGCTTGCCACGCAAACGGCCCGGGTTCGATCCTCAATGGGACCGAATATTTTTATTGTTTATTTATTTGCATCTTTCTCGATTTTTCGGTCACGGATGATTTGTCGCTCACAAGCGTCGGTAGCGACGCCGTCACCGACACTGGAAATTCTGCGACACGAGCTCTCTAACGCTATCGCGTGAAAATGAGGCAAATTATACCTAAACCCCTGCGTGCGGAGAATAGGCGAGCTAGCAATACGAGATATATGGTCACGTCCTCAAAGACTTAGTTCACTAGTTTTCAAGGGTGCGGACCCTGCCGGAAGCCTTGCCGCAAGATGTGCCTAGTGAAGGGCGCTACCAAAACAGCCGACTTCTTTGGGTCTCCCTTATTATTGAAAATATAGGAAACTGCAACTGCGACACTTCGGATGCTGTTAATCCTGAATGTACCATTTGCCGTACACAAGGTATAAGAAAAATGACAACTCCTTTTAGGCTACGTTTCAACAATCACAAATCACATTTAAAATTCATGCCACACGGCCCCAATCCTAACTTGTGAGACACTTGTGCATCCTATCGACAGATTCCAGGTCGCCGTTCTAAAACTATGGTTCTCCACCCACTACGATAGCGAAGCTTTGTGCGTCGTTTCTAATGCACACGCTCGGTATTCTATGTAAGATGAAAAATGAGGGCACAGGAAGGCTTACGTGAATACACAAATAGCAAAAATAAAACACATTTTAAGGACTGAACTTCTTTGCGAAGTAACACCAATCAACGTATCGCTTGTTATCTCTTCATCCTTAATTAAATACAAGCGCAAATGACTATCTTATACACCACAATTAATTACAGATGCGCACCGTGCTCATTAACAAAATGCACATTTACGCCTCAAAATACCATTCAGTGCTGTCATTCCTTTGGTATAGCTGCATATTGAACTTATTCCTCTATTTACTGGTCATACATTATTTTGGTGCGCAGCATTCTGAGACGCCGTTGTCAACTTGTACGCGTATTGTCGACCAACATAGACGTCTCTTTGTATTTCATACCTGTGTCATGGCACTTATTTAACGGTCAAGGTCTTCGGCGATTTCGGCAGAGTTCGATGGAGGACCATTTCATCAGATGAATCGCGCCATCCACTGCTACACTTATTCTGCTGAGACGCAAAGAAGGAGTATCTTCGTGCACTTATTTTACGTGACATAAAACCCAAATTGATCCCTAAATGACTAATGATTCCTAAACATTAAACCAACTCAATGTCATGCAAAAATGCATTCTTCCTGATGTCAAAGCCTTTCCTTCATGTTATCATGTCTGTGCTCTGTGTCACTGTAACATATGTGGCAGATTTTACTTTGTCTGCCGTATATTTCTGCACTCCCGGAGGGATTCTCACATTTGAAAGTTTTACACAGCCAGCTTAGCCCTCAATTTATTCGCCCCCCTCCCCCTTTCTGTCTTGGCTGAAACGTCGTTGCGCTCACTGCACTGTTTCATGCTTTTCAGTAAGGCGGTGGTCAATAAGGAGGCATGCATATTCAGTAGTCAGAGGAGATTTACGTTTGTAGCGTTAGCTACACTGGCCTAGACGAGCCAGTTTCGCGTGTAACCTCAAGAGCCGTACTGCGCATGCTCGAGGACCAGTGATGTCACGCACCGGAGCCGGCAACTCCCGCGCACTCCGCCGGCGCCGCTGGTCTGCGCTTTCCAGAGGAGTGACGTCGTAGCCTTGGCAGACGTATTGGCTCCAACGCGGGCGCAGCTATTCGCCTTAGCTGTGCAGTCGCTGTCTGACACTACGCTGGAGCCGCTTGATAACGCCTGTCACTGGCGTTTGCCAGGGTGGTATAGCCATGGAAAAAGAGCGCAAAGACTGCTCAACGGCGCACAAGAGCAGAGAAGCTTAACTCATCGGATCTCGAAGTAGTTGCCTGGCAAAATAAATATACATGCGCCACATAATACGTATACCGTGTCTGTTTCATTGGAGCAGCAGCAAGCATTATAATCAAGCTAACCCTAGACAATCTGGAAAGCTAAGAATAATTAGCTGAACCTTTGCTGACGCTACGTTATCCTGGCATTTTTTTTTCTTTTTAAGATTTTCTTTTTAACCTTATGCCATGCAAGCTTTAAGCAATCAAGTTCGAGTACACAGCTATCGAACTCTGAATCAGCATACCCAGCACTCCAGTTTCAACTGGTTTGTTAAAACATTGATTCCCTCTATGGGGTGCTGCATAGGACAAGCTAGCGAGCGGCTGCCTCAGTGTTAGGTTAAAAGAACACGAACACCCATTGAACACTAAGAGGTAAGCTCATTTTGGTCTGGAAGTGAAGAGAAGTGGCTGAGTACCAAAATAAGTGAGCTCGCCACTTGAAGGGCCTTAACAACCAGTTGTTTTTGAAGGCAGGCGTGCTCCATCAGGCAACACCGAGATTCGTGTGTCCGTAATCCACACATGAGGCTGCATGGTTGTGAGTTACACTTTTCAGATATGTGCATGAAAAATCCTTGGAACATGGGGTGTCGTTGAAGTCAACAATTCGACAAGCGATTTCCTTTTCTTCAAGGCTGCAACTGCCTGCCCTAGGATTTTGTATGTGTATTTCTATACCCTTTCCCCAACCGAAATATAAGAGGCTGGAAAGGACAAATGTGAAAGCGGAGAGGCACTGCGTTGGTGCGCTGCAGTTCAATCATGAGATGCAATCAACCATCGCTAATTTCCCTCTTGTTATTCTTCAGGAAACTTCCTAACAGTTCAAAAATCCATGTTGGCTTTTTGCGGGAAAACACAGTGCAGGACAATGGATCCATACAATGTCATGTCATTTATTTTGTGGCATGCATATTGAGTTATTCCAGCTGACGAAATAACCGCAATGACATCTCATTTATACCATTCTGCTCATACATTGTGCCCAGCTTATAAAGATGACATGTTATGCCATTCATTTCCGAAAGGTTGTCATTGCACGGCCGGTTTGGATGGGAGGCGCGTAGCATTCCTTCTTAAGGCCTACGCTTCGGGTCTTGTTGCCACCTTTTACAACCCCTTGTTCTTGGCGCTGCTGCGTAACCCTGGTTAGGGTGCCTTGATGGGCACGCCTGGGGAAAGGCATCGTAACCGTCGCTAAATCTGACTAACCCGGTCTGCCCCTCCGTTTGCGCAGGCTAGGAAACAGGTGGTATCACTGAACGCTTATTTGCGTACTCTTTATCATGAATATACTGAAAGGGGGGATTCGCTCGCCGTTTTTCGGGTATTTTTATCTCATAGGGCCGAACAGCCTCACATTATCTTTGAGAAGCTTCGAATCATTAAAGTTTGCATGATGTAAATCGCACTTCAATATTTATTTAACGGTTTATTTATTGACTCAATAATATTTGTTGATTTACAAGGTTTCTGCTGGCTTTAGAAGAAAGCAGCCAGCAGGAGTGGGCATTGAACAAAAATAGCACAGTGTGATACTAAAACAATAATTGTCGCACAATATTGAAGAATTCCGAAGAAACAATCGGAAACATAAATAGTGAAAATATAAATAGAACGATACAACGCATGGCATATATTGTGTAATGCACAGAGCATTGAAAGACATGCGAACGTCAGAAAAAAGAACACACCGTGGCCAGAAATATTGAAGGTTCTTCCAAGTCCACTAAAAACGGGGGCGCTGTCTCTACCTTCACTGAATAATGACTTTTGCATTGAAAACGTTAATTTCAGCAAAGTGCAGGGGAAGCTCAACATGCGCGGTACCTCCAAAACACGCATGGTGTACCCGGTTTGTTCGTTCTTACCAGCAGGAGGCAAGGCGTCAAGTGAGTAGATGTATGGTTGGGGGAAATGCTCCCACTCGTCGAGTGGGCCGACTACTCGTCACGAACGCCACACAGTATACTCCGGGTGGGAGTGCAGGCAATTTCTGCACGCACATCGCCGCCCTCCCCTCCCCCCACCCCCAGCACGACCGCTGTCAGGCTTACATGTACCGGAGTGGTCAAGAGTTCCCAAGCAACTCTGCCACAGGATTACATGGTATAGTCTCCTGCAAACTTTTCTTCCCCTCCCCCCCAACTTTTACATTCTGGTTTACTTGCGCAACAACAAGCGAATACGCGATGTTTAATAGCGTTGTCTCTATACCAATAAACATGGCATGTGCCATTTTATGAATGCTCCCTGTCGTGTGATTTATATAGTAATGCACATTCAGACATCCCAGCTGAACGACGCAGTGATGTTTATTGCATTAAGCCAATCAAAGTGAGTGGCTGTCCTCGTACGGAGTACGCGGACATCTACTCGCTTTGACGAAATCATATTTTGCAAAGAGAACTCAGTGTTCATGTATCGACAACTTCCCATGTTCTTTCTTAACACTTAAAAATGGAGCGCCGCAAGGGAGTGTCTTGGGCCCACTGTTATTTAGCTTCTATATTAACGACTTAGTAAGTATAGATCCTACAGTTGATTTCTTTATATATGTTGATGATAGTACCATACTCTTTACTGGAAGGGACGCTAACGAACAAATTATCAGATGTAAGGCGTTCCTAATGAAACTACCTTATTAGTCACTTTTGAATGTGATCAGAAAGAACCCCACGAAAGCCAAAACCCTTCTGCCAGAAATAAACCGTTTCAGTCGGAGCATTCAATCACTTATTCAGGTCAAAATATAGAACTAGTTAATGAACATAAAATCCTTAAAGTGATATTTTGATGTCATTTGAGTTGGGATGCTCACTTTAATAACCTTGGGAACACGTTTTCTGCTGTTGCCTGTGTATTATCTTGCTGTAGAGCTTTCATGCCGATAAGAGACAACCTACACAATTTTCACGCATTGTTCACCTCGCAACTTAATTATTGCAGTTAAGTATGGGTAACCACCACGCGAACTAATACAAATAAAATAATTACATTACAAAAGGCGCTTCTATGGCACATTGCTAATATTGTACCCCGATGAACAACAGAAACTGTCACAAAAAAAAACGAAATCATATGGGTAGATTCATACTACGAATACCGTATTTAAAAGTATTTTATCTTGGAATAAAAGAATATAGCGACTTTCTTACATCAGTAGCGAGTTTGCAACAACATGAGACACCTGTGCCCCTCAGAAAGCCTGAACCTTGGTTATCACACCGCTTTCACACCGAATATAGGTTACAACCCATTCAACACAATTTACAGAAAATTCTAAATAACCATCTTAGGGCTACTAATCTACCTCGCAAGAATTTGAAGATGTATTTGGTTAACATGTAAACATATATTAATGTTTAACGATGCATATCAAATGTCCACGATTTCTTTTATTGCCTCGCTATTTGCACAACAATTTCTCTCGTTGAATGTTAAGCATCCTGTCGTAAAGCCTGTATCTGAGTGTCAAATTTACCATTTTTATGCACACTGATAATTTTCGTGTGATAACGCTGATATTTTGGCTGTATATCTCACCTCAAGCCAGAAAAATAAACATTAGTTGCGGTAAAATTGTGCCAATATTGCCTAAGTATTCCTCAAGAATGAAACATCACTGATGCTCATGTCTTTGTCTTCACAAAAGAGAGAGTTGGGATAGCTGGTTCGGGTTCATGTCGGAACAGCGCAAAAGACGAAGGACACAGAAGAGGACTTAAGAACACGAGTGCTGGTCGAACAAGTCATTCAGTGCAGAAAAAGAGAGTTTTGTCTTTGGTAGTTTGCGCTGTTCCGAAAGGAACCCGAACCAGCAAGCCCAACTCTATCTTTTGCTGCAGTTAATTACTTCTTCAAACAGCGCCCGCGTTAAGTCTTCTGTGTCTTTGTCTTCACCTCTGCATAATCAACTTAACAGAATGTATATGCTTGATTAGTTTTCTCGCGGGGAAAATAATATTTTGGTCACGATAAAATAAATTGTTAGTATGCTTTCTGCAGTTGTATTTGCCATTCCTGTAGGGTTAGGAACACATAATACACAAGTGCTGGTTCTTACGCATTTGGCAGCAGGAGCGGAGACCACCCCCACAACTAAAAGCATGTAAAGTGAGATTTTTCGGGCAGTTTTTGTGATCTATGCACCCGTAGCCATTCTTGTCGCACTCTGTCATTCCTGTAAATCCTGCGAAGAAATTAAAAACATACTGTTTGTAAAAGTGCCAAAAACGCAAACCAGAGTGCGTTAATGAAGATCTACTTATGTCGTTACTTTTTATGCTATAAAGCGTGTACAATATATTGCCACACACACTCATTTCTTTCTATGTTTTCTGTTACCGGCTCATTGCACGTGTAGCTGCTGCCTTGTGCAAAGCGCGCCAGAATGTCTGAGTGTAGTAGTTGATTTTGTTAATACTGCGAACATGACGCCAATAGTCAAGATTATTCCCGTGCTTGCGCGACCACCAGGGATAAGGCTCTGAAGTTCGATGCGTGACGTATAAAAGACGGCGCATTCTGGCGATGTTCAGTTTTATCGACGGCCGACGCTCTGTTCGCCGCTATCAACGTACAGTGCTTATTGCTGTAGTTCGCTCTCTCTTTTCCGGCCACAAGTTCGGCCAAATAAAGAGTTCCATCTTCTACAAACCGACTGCTGCCTTCGTCCGCGTCACCACGACGTGACATTTGGTGGAGGTGCTGTTCGTTCATGTTCCGGACGCCCCCATCAAGCCGTGAACCCAGTCCCAATCACGAAGGAGACATCGACGCCAACACCGACCAGCGAGCTAGCCGCAGGCAGCGAGGACTACCACCAGAGCACTGGCCTCTACCCGACAGGTCCCGAAAGACCAAGGTCATGACCACGACCGCGGAAACGATGGCAGCCACTGTGCCGCCGTCCGCGACAGTCGTGCTGCATTGTGGCTTTGTGACCCAGAAAGCTGGCTCGAAGCGTACAACCGGGTGGCCTTTTCAACGCATCGAAAAGTGAAGACAAGCTACGGCATGTCTACTTCGCATTGGAGGACGCAGCTATGACATGGTAACCAAGAGCAAACCCTGACAACATGGGACGTTTTTCGCACCAGTTTCCTGGCAACATTCACCAGCGTCGTCCGCACGGAGAGGGCCGAGGATCTGCTCGAAACCAGCGTCCAGCTGCCAAACGAGAACGTGGCGCTCTTCACAGGAGAAATGACCGAACTGTTCCGCCACACAAATCCTCACATGCCCGAAGAGAAGGTTTGCTTCCTCATGTGAGGAGCAAAGAAACAGCTCTTCGCTGGTCTTATGGGGCATTCACCGAACACCGTCCAAGAATTTCTCTCGGAGGCAACAACCATCTAAAAGACGCTCGAGATGCGCACCCGGCAGTACGATCGCCGCGCATTTCAAGACAACGCAGCTCTTCATGCCCTCGGCTCCGACGAATTGCGCGAAACGATCCGAGCCATCGTGCGAGCGGAGCTGAGAAAGCTCGGACCGTTCGCACAGCCCGAAGTGATGTCGGCTGCTGACGTTGTACGCGAGGAAATCAAACAGTCGCTGGGTGTCCCTCAGGCGCCACTGCCGCAGCTGCAAGGTGCAGCTGCAGGTGCAGCCCGACGCAACGGCCCCCCTCCCCACCCACGACAAGGTGCCGCGCCGCCCCAGCAGTTCCGTCGCCAGGCACCACCGCCGCCACCACCCACGTCACACCGCCCGCCAGCTAGCCAGAGATACACGCCGAGGATACAGCGATACACGTCTCCGATCACCGCCCACTCTGCTATAATTGCGGAGAAGCTGGCCACACCTACCGCCGCTGCCAGTACCGACAGATGGGACTGCGTGGTTTCGCTATCAACACACCACGCCCAGAACGAGGTGGACGACCACGTGACATCGTCTACTATCTCGCAGGAGCGCAGTGGACCCCCCGTTCTCCCCCCCCCCCCCCGAGGACCTTCCTGATCGCCGTCGCCAGGCCACTACGTCTCTCTATAACGCCGACCATACACTGGCCCAACCCGGGGCTCTGGTCCCCTAGCCGGTATCCAGAAAACTAAGGGAAGCAACCGATGGAGGTGCGGTTGCTGTACGACGAACTACCGAAGATCCTCCGCCGCTGACGACGACGCCACGACGAAACCTTCAGGACACGACGCGAACCAGACAGCGCCCTGACGACGAATCCTCGCGGACCCAAGTAGACCTGACGACGCAACGGGGAAGCAGCGGAACAAACCGACTCAGCCGTGACCCGACGCCATGACCTAGCTGCAGCGCGAGACGACGGACTAGCGACCTCGACGTCCTTATTGACGGCCACAGCGTCACAGCTCTCCTCGACACCGGATCTGTCATCAGTGGACCGTTCGCAGTGGACCGTTCGCTAGGCCTAACACTCGCTGGGAGCCGCACTGGGTAGGACCGATCTCGGCGCAGATGAGTTGTCATGTTTGAAGTTTCTGCATTTTAGCCTCGAAACCTTTTTAACTGTTAGCTAACGTATAGCTGAAGTAAGTGGAAGTGCGAGAATTGCCCGCGATGCGTTTCCGGTGTGGCGATATCGAACGACGGCTGTTTTTCTGGCCTCCGTTGGGAGCGGTCGCGAAGCCAGAGCTCATTTACTTCTTGCCAACTGCAAGGCGATGTAACGATTTGCTCTGTATGTTCAGACCAACGTCTCCAGACTTATAAACATTACAATATGAAGTCATAACCGCAACACATCACGAATGCAAAACTGATATATATGAGCGGCATTCATAAAATGTGTATTCATTGCTGCTACGTGCTCCGCAAAAATTAACGACGTTATTGGCACTGCATGAATAAAAAACACACGTGGTAGAAAGCAAAATGATCAGTTTTGGCTGATTTTGGTTATTAATATATTTTTCTCCACATTGGATGGATGGATGGAAATAACTTTATTTATACGTCCTGTACAGGGTGTTGCCACCTGCCTGGCTAATCCCACGTCGGGACTGGGAGGTCAAGCCTCCCAGCCCTGTCATGGGCGTACTGGACAGCCAGGACTTGGAGAATATGGTCGTGAGACTTTATCATCCCTGTAAACCGTTCCCGGGAAATGCCAGGGCCAAGCGACCCACACTCCCAGAGCATATGCTCAAGTGTGCATACTTCTTTCTTGCATGCCTTGCAAACAGCATCCATATCTTCGACAGGGAAACATTAAAAGTGACTGTGGTTTTACATATATCATATCACGTATATCATGAAAATAGCGCGCATCTCCTCGTCTTCTCTGCCAAGCTAGAATTTGTGACACATGTTTGGGACCCATTAGGATAGCATATATCGGTACCATCGAATCAGATATTCGATATTCAACGATACCGAAGCATTCCACAGCGCACGATACTGAAAGCAGCGCGCGGCACTTTAGTATGTGCCAGCGCGCGCCAGTGAGAATGCCAGCGTCTCTAGCGCTTCCCAGTAAGCGCCAGCGTCACAGCGGCAAAGCCAGTGCTCCTACCAGTGCGACCAGCTCTTTCCCAGTGCTTTCACCGGAGTACCAGTGAATTAACGCGTGTACCAGTGCTCCCAGTGCGGTCCAGCACCAAAAAACGTACTGGTACTGGAACAGCGTTGGATTTTGCAATAGGGATCAAAGCGGATAGCACATGATTTATAATATCCAATCATCGCAGGAAGCCGCCAAACAGACTTTGACCCCGTCCACGATAAACAATTGTGCAGTTAAACAGGATGGGTTGAAGTTGCTGCACGTACCGCTTGCCCGCAAAAATTCTGCCGTGATGCGCGTTCATTAAAATTTCGCCACTTCATCGTCACGCGAACTTCTTGTCTGACATAACCAACCAGGCACGTTTCCTGCGCGCCGAGCGTGCTCGGTTTCGATATCGCCATTAAACTTCAATGATGAATATTTCAAATTACGTGAAACTATCGTTATTTCTAAAAATGTACATGTAATAAATTGTGACTGCTTACAACATCTACATATTACAACATCTACAGCACTGGTACTTTGAAATTATGTCGCGATACGAAACGAGGTACTTGGTCAAGAAGTATTTGAAATGCAGAAGAAAGACACTACCGCTATAAGTGTATCCGATACGATAATTTACAGTTTCATCTTAAAATACCTTGATACATTCACAAATTTGTCACTATAGATCTTTATAATGCAGCAGGAAACGCCTATATGCCCGAAAATGTTTGCTTGAAATTCTTCAAACTGCAAGCAGTTTTTAAATGCCAAGCATTTCTTTGCGAACTTCTACGACTTTGAGCGTATCTATCTATCTATCTATCTATCTATCTATCTATCTATCTATCTATCTATCTATCTATCTATCTATCTATCTATCTATCTATCTATCTATCTATCTATCTATCTATCTATCTATCTATCTATCTATCTATCTATCTATCTATCTATCTATCTATCTATCTATCTATCTATCTATCTATCTATCTATCTATCTATCTATCTATCTATCCAACCGCCTACGTCTGGGCGCTCTCGTGGTCGTCTCCTTAACTTGACACGCCAAAATTTGCATGAGAGGGCATACGTTGTAACAAACACGACGAACAGGTCATTACATGGATAGCATGAAATACTAGCCTTTCATTTGTAAAAAAAAATTAAAGCCTAAGCAAAACATTTGTCAGGAACGCTTGCTCCCTATACTAAAAAAGAATACAGTGCCGAATACCGGGTGTCATCATCACCATCATCAGCCTGTCTACGCCCAGAGCAGGGCAAAGGCCTCTCCCATGTTCCGCCAATCAACCCGGTCCTGTGCTTTCTGCTGCCACGTTATACCTGCAAATTTCTTAATATCATCTACCCACCTAATTTTCTGTCGCCCCCTCACGCGTTTGCCATTTCTTGGAATCCAGTCAGTTACCCTTAATGACCACCGGTTATCCTGCCGACGTGCTACGTGCCCGGCCCATATTCCTTTCTTTTTCTTGATTTCAACTATGATATCCTTAGCCCCCGTTTGTTCCCTCCCATATACCGGGTGTATCACCAAATTTGGGTGCGCTAGAGCTTCTGAAAATAAGCATGTATTCTGTATGTATTCCCCAATGCGTTCGCACTGGTGAACCCTTTAAAAATTTACCACGAATATGGTACGGCATCGAAATGTGCACGCAATCGCATGGGTGTGTTCATTTGGTGAAATATTCAGAAAGAGATCTCGAGAGACATGTATGTACGCAGTTACAGACAACTCGTTAGTTTTGCTTTCTGCGTTTTGAGTATATTCCGGTTCATCTATTTGAGGAAGGCCTCCTCGTATCTTTAAGAACCTCGCCCTCAGACGATTCCGAAAAATATTCATTAACAATGTGCTTGCAAACACAGCCACTACCCCATATAATTCATAAATGACATACTCTGGCTGACCGGAAGAGGGGAATGGACACCTCTGCCCCCTGCCACTCTTCATGCATAGCCAACATGGAGCACCGCATTCTACACTGCCCTGCCCTACATCGTCATTGAAAGAACAATGCCATTTTTCTACATTCCGATTGGGAAGCGGTACAAAAGGACCTACTCGAGCACCCTATGAGCTTGTCACATTAGCCCACTTCGGAGTGAGTAACGGCTTGGCGCACGTGATTTAGCGTGTGCCCACCACCCCTCCCCTCCCCCAACCTTCGCATCAGTGTCATTCGGTTCTCCCTTTCCCTAACAAAAGAATTAATCATCATCTGTGCGTTGTTTTAACAGCATAGCTGCATAAGCCTACCGTTATTCCGCGCAGAGTGAAGAGAAAACTATCATTTAGCGCTGTCTTCATCCTCTTCTTCATGTTCTGCTTCGCTCCCAGAACACGTGCAATTACTAGCTCGCACTTAGCGAACATTGCTCAGTGCTAGCCAACAGTTTGATTTCATCGCGTTTATTTGCCTTAAAGGTCCCGGAGGCCTCATACATAGGGGATCGTCATAAAACAAAAAATTAGAGTAATTGTGAACAAAAATACTTCCTTACTTCTTCCACGGAGGCAGGTAAGGCAGTGATGGAAGCGATGTGGCGGGGAAGCCTGTTCCAGTCTTTCACTGTGCGATGGAAAAATGATCACGAGCAAGCGACAGTATGCGCACTGGGGCGAGCAACGTTAACTGGATGACCCGTACGCAGTCAAACGCGCGAAGCAGCAAAAATATAAGGCGCGTGGCGAAGTGAACTGTTCTGAACGTTATGATATAATGATAAGCTCGCGAAACTACGACGATGTGCTAGCGAGTCTAAAGCAGAATATGCTTTCAATGACGAAAGGCTGATATCGCGTCAGAATGGTGAATGAAAATACCTAACAGCGCGGTCCTGTAAGAATTCTACAGCATCGCTGAGGTAACAGTTGGCCAACACAAAAAAAGACACGCTGACAGTTAGCTAGCATTAGCCAATGCCAGCCAACACGAGCCACAACAAGCCGAA
This sequence comes from Rhipicephalus sanguineus, assembly GCF_013339695.2. NCBI lineage: Eukaryota > Metazoa > Arthropoda > Arachnida > Ixodida > Ixodidae > Rhipicephalus > Rhipicephalus sanguineus. Next base: position 135,812,215 of record NC_051177.1, read on the forward strand.
AACGCTTGTACGTGCCTACACAAACTATCAGTGAGCCAACATCAGACAAACATTTACGATCAGTTCCTAACAGTATCAAGAACTGTAGTAAGCTCTAGCAATGAAAGGACACAATATAAGCAAAATTGTTTCGTGGCAATCAGCGCAAGCGAGCATTACCGAGCACAAGCCACCAGTCGCTGACAATTGGTCAACATTAAGCAGTTCTCGCCAATTCTAGTCACCAGTTAGTCACTACTAGCTAAAAGACGAGACGCTAGTCAATGCTAGCCATCAGTAGCAATATTGATCAGTGCTAGTCAGCAGTTTGCAGATGCGAGGCAACATTACACAACATTAGCCGAAATGAGGCCAACATGCGCAGGTTTTACACGGCTATATAGGGTACGTAGCATACATGGCATTTCATGCCATATTTTATGACGATATTCCTGTGCCGTAGTTGGGTAGTACTGTAGTCATGACTTTGTAGTGTCGTAAGACTTTTCTTCTCTTTCATTCTTTTGCAGCCCCAATCCCGTTCCCATGTACAGGGTAGTAAGGAAGCTCGAAAATGAAAACAAGAGGCTGGTCACTTACATTCTTCCTATTATGCCACAACCAGTGCCTTCTAATTCATGGAGTAAGGACGTACAGTAACAGCCTCAATTTAACAATGGTTTCTTCTCACCTCAGATCGAGCGTGCTGTGGCTCCCTGATATGGAGACTAATGGTAGGGAGCACATTCTGCCCTATGTGAGAATTGATGGACAAGGAGCCTCTTCCCATTGTGCTTTTCCGACAGATAGACTGGTCAGCTTTAAACACCTTGTGGAAAACACGTGCAACGACTACTACTCGCGCTAGTTAGAATAACTAATTGTGGATGCACGACTGTGCGCGCTGCTCCACACTTTCACTGAAGTGTACGAATGCTGAAATTAAATCAGAAAGGCTTGGCATGCTAGGTACACGAGCTGGAAGGAGATTTGGGCGCACAGGGGCCTAGGCAGAATTGTTTTTCATTTTGTGCTCTTTCTGCCATGGAAAAACTTTCGGGGTGGCACGGGCCCGGGGTGCCCCCCCCCCCCCGGGCTACACCACTGCGGGCGCACAAAGTCAAATGTTGATTTTAGAGTAGAAACCGCACGGGAAAAAAAGATACGATGCCAATATAGCTACGGAATCAAAGATGGAAATGGTTTTGCGAGTAGTCATTACACCCGCGTAAGCCACTGTTTTGAGTAAGCACAACCACGCGAAGTGCCCCCAGCAACGTTGTCCTTTCAATCCACTAACTCCCTATGAACCCGCCTTGGGATCGACGTTTGTTCGAGCGCAACTTTGTGTCAACATCACCAGCAGAATAGCCCTATTCACCGACGCGGTTTTACGTGACGGCCCTTGTGCACGAGATATGTATATTGCAATCTAATCCGAAACGTTCGAGGTACATAGGGTATTCAAACTTCCGCCTTCGAAATAAAGCACAAGCACTATAGTGAGTGTGTTGGGTACGAATGCCCAACCTTTCCAGCATTTTGGCATGACAGCCTAGACCTGCATGGTATAAAAAACGTCAACCCGAAGCGATCCAAGTGTGAAGTGTATTGAATCCTCAACGTCCGCAAAAACATGGAGGACGCTTGACCTTCGCCTTCACGAGTAGAACGCTATAGCGTAATCGGGAACCGTGGACCAAGCATTCTCAATTGCTAGCCTGCCTTCTGTTCTCAGTGCATGCCTCAATCATGCCATAAAAAACGAACGACGCCCGTTTCAAACTACTCTAGAATGCCTACTGCAAATACACTTGTCAAGCGCCCACTACGTGGCAATTCTTCCTTTTGGAAATTGGCCATGTACCCACGATGAGGCCGTAAGGTGCTACGCGCATTCTGCAGCTGCACACTTTGGTGGGCAACTTTAAACCACCCACTCGTTGCACAATTCACAAGTTTTGACGTCTGGCGCGATTCTACGCTTCTCCCACGCAATATTACATGCGTTAAGGAGACTCCATCTACTACGTCACATTCATATATTGTTTCTTTCCGCAGCACTTTCAAGCAAAAATCGCGGCTCTGGGAAGTACAGCCGCTTGCCATGCAGAAGGCCTGGGTTCGATTCTCTCTCGAACCGAGGAATTTCATTTACATTTTCTCGATTTTTAGGTCACGGACGAGATGATGATTTTTCGCTCACAACCAACTACGCCGACACCGACACCAGAATCTGTGCGAAACGAGCTCTTTAAAGCTCCCCCGTTAGTATATAGGCGCCTAACGTTCAAAGCATGCAAAGTCCAGCGAAGCTGTATCAAACACCACACATGCTGATGGGGCAGGACAGGGGGGTATGTTTTATTATTTTAGAGTACTAATAGAGATAATCAAGATAAAATCGTGGCCGCTGTGGCAGACCATGATTGTTTCCGCGACCATTTTGAGGAAGACGAAATTGCTCCTACCGCCGAACATTATGTTCACGATGTTCTTCTGATGTCTTTAATATATGTAGTCTACCCATGACAGTCTTAGAATGAACCGAATGAGTTGCTAGACGGGTTTTTCATTTATATACGAAAGCGGCAAGCATGCGCGGGGAGAAGCAAGCGCCGTTTGATGTCATTCGAAGCCCTCGTGGAAAATGTAAAGCAATAAAAAACCTTCTCGTCATTCAGGTCCTGCGAAGTGAATGTTCAGTCAAGCTGCTGAAAAACGCCACTACAACTGTTGTAAGGTGCATGCCATACACTGTTGCTGTATAGAACTACCGCGCTGTGGAACACCCCGGTAGTTCTTGCGAGCACTTTCGCTACGTTTGTGGACAAGACCAAGTCAGAAAACGAGCTCTCCTACGCAATTAGTCTAAGGGAGTCATTAGGGCATGCGAGTGCAATGTTATCCCTGACAAACAAGAGGAACCAGTCCTTCTGACCGGGTCTCCCAGACATCATACGGCTCTGTTAACATCATGTCGCAAGCGGTAACCATTTTACCTGTTTATGCTACACCGTACGTTCCATTAGGAAGCATCACAATGCTTATTTGAACATACCATTATTATTACTATTACTATTATTATTATTATTATTATTATTATTATTATTATTATTATTATTATTATTATTATTATTATTATTATTATTATTATTATTTGAAGTGGTAATAGTAGTAGTGGTGGTAGTAGTAGTAGTAGCAGAGGTGTAGTCGTAGCAATTGGGGCGAATGCTTGAAGCCTATTTCACTTCTGCCGCCATGTTGGCTCGGCATTCCACTATCTCTGAAACTCGATCACCCATCGTGTTTCATATATGTTAAAGTGAAATGAATACCGCGGAAAATCTCCACTAACTGGAGGCTAAGAGCTTTACTGCAAAACTGTGAAATGTCTCATTGAGTTGATGTATTTGGAGCTCGTGTTGAGGAAGTCGTGCCGTCACAATAGAATTGGGAAATTTTATTCGCAGCTGTGCAAGCTGCATGTCGCCGGTTGTTCAAGTCCACCATTGACACTCATTTTTAGATCATTTTGTTGCAATTAAAAAGAAAGTTGTTCAAAAGCGATAATTTAAGATGACTGTAGACGCTTCAAGTATTGTCCTATTTTCCCTACTTTCTTAGGGTTCCTCGTGACTTCATGAAAAACGCTAGCAGATACCAAGTTCGCCTTCTTTATTCTTCAGTTTTCAAACTTGTCAAAACACTGTGCAGTGCGGCTCAAGCAAAAAGAAAACACTAGAATGGGAAAAAATTCTTGTTTTGTATTGTATTGTTAGTAAGGTTTAAGAGAGAATGTTTACAAACAATATGTTTGCAAAACCAACCCACGCAGTCCTGCGTACTATAGTAGCCATGAGCGACGCACTTACACCAAGTACGTCACTTTAAATGTGCATGTACCAGGCTGTTCTTAAAGAGGTCATTGTGACAAAGACAACGAGATTCTTTTGATAGGGAAGGAGTGGGCAAGAGAAAATTACACAATGTTGTAGCTGTTCCTCATCGGGGAGCAGACTCAGCGGCACTGTGCAAGAAGGGATCTGGGAATATAGATGAAATGGGAAGAGCACTGAAAATGTTCTGGGAAGGGGAAGGACAGGCGACCGCAGGAGTCACCAATCCGTCAGTTCCGCAGTCTTGACGTAGTCGGTGGCGAGAGAGAGAGAAATAACTTTATAACTTTATCCCATCTTTGAAAGCGGGGGATCCTACTCGCGGTAGGCCTCCTCTACCACCTCAGCCCACCTCAGGATAACCTCCTGAAATGCGGGGATGTAGCTCCTCATGGGAGCCTGCCACAGCTCCTGACTATTTAATCGTTTACGAAGGCTCGGGGAGAGGAATCATTTTTACACTGACACATAATGTGGTTAAGGTCCGCTCGGCTGACAGAACGAAACGTGCAGTCCGAATTAGGGTACGTTACGGGGTAAATATTGTGGCGTAAGGCAGGGGAGAGAATGTGCGGGTTTGGAACCTACGCCAGAGATCCTCGCGCCTGCGTGAGGACCGACGTAGTAAAGGCGGGAGGGTCTGGCGACCTAGGCGGTAAAGCCCACAAATGTTGCGTAACCAATCTCTCTCTATAGGTAAATGCAGGAGATTCTTCTGGTCCTCTAAGGCAAACAGTTGCTGCAGGGCATGTTTGTGCTCATACCGGGGACCGCGCGGATGAAGGATGCTGTCGAAAACGTCGCACGGGCAGCTACAAGAACGGTAAGCTTTGTTGAATTTATCCCTAGCAGAGACCAGAGTGGGGCCCTAATACGCAAGAGATATAGTACCTACGGAGCCGGGCTGTCCGTGCAGAATAGAAGGCGCGCTGCGTAGTCGAATTCAGCAGGACACACAAAGCAATAGGTTAGCATCGAGTGCGCTTGTGAGCTGGGGTCAACTAAACTGTTGTGTTTTGCGCTGCGCAATCTGCTATTCCTAACGTTTTACAACATAATAACGTTATTAACATAACGTTTGTTGAAAAGGTTTTACGACATATTATCAAAACATAAAGAACACATATTCAAGACACGGCGTCGTAGAATGCTGCGCAGTATATGATGGTTCTTCAGCAGGGTGCTTCTGAACAACATGTTTACTAATATTAAGCTCTTAGTAATGTTCTCTTGGGGCGCAATTTTCCTAGGCTTCCGTCTTTTATAATGGACGTTTGGCATAGCGCGCAAAAGAATTGACAGAAGCGCATTTGTTTTGTCGCCCTATTTTGGTAGAAATGTTTCATGAATCTGCATCATCTCGCGATTAGCTTTTATCGTATAAACGTTACATTCGCACTATCACGTAGGCATATATGCACTTGGTGACACTTCCGTATATGAATGCATGCTGTAAGTCCGTGGTCAATCCTCAGGTCGCGTCACAGTCTTATTCCAAACTATTTTTAGCAGCCGACACTTCAAAAACATGGATCTATAACTTTATATGTATTCACAATGAACAATAGGTGCAGAGAATCCCGAAACATAACACGAGACTATTCTATTTTTATTTTATGGATAATCCATTCGTACATTGAAAACAGGCAATCCAAGAATAGTGCTCGAAGTTTTTCGAGAAAGTAGCCGTGACTAACTGCGAACTAAATACGCAGCTTAGATGCCGGAGAAGAAATGACTATCTTTGTGACGTGAAAATGAGTTTATTATCCACAGAATTTATTTGCACAGTCTGAATAATTTTTGCGGGGCGCAAAATACGACGTTCACACCGGCCTTTCGAGCATCTTACTTAAGATTGTGTGAAATGCGATGAATGTACGGAATTACAGCAGCATTCACGTTCCGGCTACTCTTATCGTTGTTCTGTTGACAGCAAGATTGCTTCCCTATTCAAATTAACAGAGCCTTGCTCCAGCAAGCCACCCGTCTGTGACGTGAACCACAAAATTAGATTTGTTCAGTACCAAAAGGACGTAGTGTACAACATTCCACTTTCTTGTGGAAAGGTATACGTAGAGCAAACGGGTTGTTGCCTCAATGAGCATCTAAGAGAACACAAGAATAATGTCAGGAATGGTTCCTACGGTCATATAGTTACTCACTGCCAAAGGTGCTTATGCACCCCGAAATTTGATCAGTGCACCGTCGTATACCGCAACCATAATCAATCGGCGAGACTCATAGTAGAAGCCAAATCAATTTTGGAACGCGCAGATTCATGTGTAAGCATAGCTTCATTGTCATTATCAGAGAAAGAATTGCAGTTTTTGAAGGCTGAGTGATTCGTATGCGCATGCTCTGGGTCACGTACTCCAGTGTATATATATATGTGACGCTTCCCTCTTTCTAATAAAAAAGTTGAAAGTTGCGCAGTGTGTGTCCTGCCTCTTCCCTGTCCGTGTCTTCAAAGCGCACCCACATCGTAGACCTGTCAGTAACTCCTCAGGATCCAATTATATTCTTTGTCTGTCTGCCATTTTTATTATTTATCGATTATTAGTTTTCGTTCTACTTTAGAAGTGGTTCTTTTAGGCTGTCAGTTTTCAAAGAAATAAATATTGTTTGTTAATAACTTCTCGTATTTCAAGTTTCTTTATACCTTCATGTATTCTTCAGGTATGCCTTGAATGGCATAGGTGTAGTCTTTTCTAATCTTTCACCTATTTTATCTCATTCGCGCTGGATCTCAAGAGGTATTCAAGCAAATAAAATATTTCTCTAAAAAGCGGGAAGAAGGTGATATTGTCTTATTTGGCGTGTAGACATCGTGTCGTCAATATTCGGCATTTTAATACAGAATAAACTTTTGTAACACACGACCTTTGGTGTGCAGAATAGAAACAGCACTTCACAACATGCTGCTGTTTATGGATAATAAATTCATTTTCATGTCACAAAGATAGTCATTCCTTCTCCGGCATCTAATCTGCGTATTTAGTTCGCAGTTAGTCACGGCTTCTTTCTCGAGAAACTGCGAGCACTATTCTTGGATTGGCTGTTTTCAGTGTACGAATGGATTATGCATAAAATAAAAATAGAATAGTCTCATGTTATGTTTCGGGATTCTCTGCACCTATTGTTCATTGTGAATACATATAAAGTTATATATCCATGTTTTTGAAGTGTCGGCTGCTAAAAATATTTTGGAATAAGACAGCGACGCTACCTGAGCATTGAACACGGACTTACAGCATGACTTCATATACGGAAGTGTCACCAAGTGCATATATGCCTACGTGATAGTGCGAATGTAACCTTTATTCGATAAAAGCTAATCCCGAGATGATGCAGATTCATGAAACATTTCTACCAAAATAGGGCGACAAAACAAATGCGCTTCTGTCAATTATTTTGTGCGCTATGCCAAACTTCTATTGTAAAAGACGGAAGCCTAGGAAACCTGCGCCCCAAGATAACATTACTATGCAATAAGAGCTTAATATTAGTAAAGATGTTGTTCTCCTGATGTCTCCTGATGTCTTTATTATCCGTGGTCTACCCATGACAGCCTTAGAATGAACCGAATGAGTTGGTAGAGGGGTTTACCTTTTATATACGAAAGCGGCAAGCGCACGCGGGGAGAAGGAAGCGCCGTTTGACGTCATTCGAAGACCTCGTGGCAAATTTAAAGCAATAAAAATATTGACTCGTCATTCAGGCCCAGCAAAGTGAATGTTCAGTCAATCTGCTGAATAAAATTACACCATCTCCCGCTAAAGAGGACCATGAGGCGATGCGAAGCCGGAGCACTTGCACGATTGCGTTCCGTTGGCGTTTGCTGGGCATGCTACCGACCTCGCCCCGTGGAACGCGAAGAGGAACACTACACGCGTCCTGTCTTCCCTCTAGCCTGGCCGTTAATTCTCACACGGCGTGCGGGGAACGTCGACAGGCGCACGAGAGAGAGGCAGCGTAGGAGAGGAGAGAGGGGGGGAGGGGACGCGAATGCGCTGGCCCTCATCGCGGCGCTGCGCAAGAGAGAATTTCGGAATGACGAGCACGCATTCCAGAGGAGCCAACCGAGGCAAGCGCTGGACTGAACCAACGAAGTTTGTCTAGGTGGCGTTGACTGAACGCGCGCAGCGCCCTGCCATTTGAAGGAGAGGAGACTAGAGGAGAAAGTAGCGTATGCGCCGTGAGAGCAGAAGCGAGAACGTAGGAGAAGCGCAAGCAGGTGCTGGTAGAGAAGTGTTGCAGGGGCGTAGCCAGAAATATTTTTCGGCGGGGCTTCAACCATACTTTGCGTATGTTCGTGCGTGCGTTTGTATGTGTGCGTGTAACATACGCAAGCAAAACTGAAAAATTTCGGGGGTTTTGAACCCCCCCAACCTCCCCCCCCCCTTGGCTACGCCCCTGAAGTGGAGAGAGTAACGTGCAGCTGTTGGAGAGAGGGAAGGAGGAGAGTCGCGCATGCGTAGTGTGAGTGCGGACGACAACGCTGCGTGCGGATGACCACGCCGCCTTACATACCCCCGAGCAAGAGATACTTCGCATCAAAAACGCCACTACAACTGTTGTAAGGTGCATGCCATACACGGTTGCTGTATAGGACTACCACGCTGTGGAACACCTCGGTAGTTCTTGGAGCACTTTCGCTACTTGTGGCCAAGACCAAGTCAGAAAACGAGCCCTCCTACACAATTAGTCTAAAGAAGTCATCATGGCATGCAAGTGTAATGCTGTTCCTGACAATCAAAAGGAACCTGTCCTTCTGATCGGGTCTCCCAATCTTAACATCATGTCGCAAACGGTAACCATTTTACCCGTTTGTGCTACAGCGTACGTTCCATTAGGAAGTATTACAATGCTTAATTCAACATATTATTATTATATTATTATTATTATTATTATTATTATATTATTATTATTATTATTATTATTATTATTATTAGCGCTGTTATTATTATTTGAAGTGACCCCGCCACGGTAGTCTACACTCTTATTCAAGTACCGTATAACGTCCGGCACATAAACGGCCCATTTTTATTCCACCACAACGTACTGCATATAAGCGGCCCTTCAATCGCCATTAAGCGTGACAAATTCTGCGGTGACGGATTGGGCCCGCTATATGCGGCCGCGAGCGGTCGCAACGCTTATATGGAGCCCGAGGCGGAAATGGCTCGAGCGGACGCAACGCTTATATGGGGCCCGACGCGAAAGGCGGACGCAACGCTTATATACAGAGCCCCGCCTCCCTGACCTTCGCCTGTGTGAAAAGCCACAAATACGTTTTATTTTTAATAAAAATTATGGCCTGTAGCATATCACGACACTGCTGCCACCTACATTCTTTTTGGTTTAGACTGTAAGCTAACAGTTGCAACAGGTCTCGTACTGCCGGAGCACCACCAGCTTCCCGTGAACACATGTGTGCCGCGCTTACATGTTTATCGTGTATTGTGTGCGTTTATTGCGTGCTTATCGTACGCGACATTCGTCGACTGGGCATTTTCCGCGTGTTGGGGCGTTCTCCTGCCTTGATCCAAGTGGCGGATGATGGTCGTTGTTCGTTGCCACTCAACACAGCCTCACGGGACGCACAGCTTTGTGTCCGCGCTCAAAAGTGCTTTCTTGCTTCGTTCATCGATTACTCACGTTGATCGAGTGATCGAGTGTACTTCCGAAGACAATCCGCGTCCGAGTGTTTTGACAAGCGGCGACCGCGGTTCCACAGGAGCGGAAGCTTGAACCTTTTGACGAGCGACTGTGCCAAACTTGGGTAAGTTGAAGAAGGTCGCTGAACTACGTAACTTTGTTACTTCATTGCATGGAAACTGTTTGCAGGAACCGTCGTGTTGGCACAGCGAGGATGATCAACAGATACCCGATAGGCTGGTATGTTTTGTGCTTGGGTGCTCTTATATACACCACCATAAATGACATGTTTGAAGGATGCGCATTGCGCTACGCAATCTTATGCTTCGATCATGCAGGCCTCGTGTCGTGTGCTGTTATTCCTTGACTGTTTACTGTACGAGATCATCGCTTGAGAGTGTTTCTAGAATCCCTTGTCGCCGTTAGAAGTGTGTGCTTTTAAACACATGGGGTCGTCCCATAATGTTTCACTGTGGTGATGCGAGGAGTTCACCAAACTCGGCAATAACATGCAAAATTATCACAAGACTGGGGACGTGATACAGGGGCGTAGCCAAGGGGGGTGTGGGGGGGGGGGGTTCAACCCCCCTCCCCCCGAAATTTTTCAGTTTTGCTTGCGTATATAGGCACGCACACATACAAACGCACGCCACGAACATACATAAAGTATGGTTGAACCCCCCCCCCCCCCTGAAAAAAATTCTGGCTACGCCCCTGACGTGATAGCAAAACACACAGCCCTGACACGCGCACACGATGATAGATATGTTTTTCGTGGTTGCGTCCCGAGCTTTTCGCCAGAAATCCATGCAGTTTGTTTTTGTGGTT